>NW_022111324.1:78167648-78352138 GCF_000313985.2 Echinops telfairi | reverse complement strand
CATTCCAGGAGAATGTGTGACTTCATAGACCTCCATTCCAGGAGAATGTATGACTTCATAGACCTCCATTCCAGAAGAATGTGTGACTTCATAGACCTCCATTCCAGGAAAATCTATGACATCATAGACCTCCATTCCAGGAGAATGTTTGACTTCATAGACCTCCATTCCAGGAAAATCTATGACATCATAGACTTCCATTCCAGGAGAATGTCTGACTTATAGGGCTCTCTCTTCCTTCTTGGAAAACATTGCTTACTAATGGGATCCAATGAGCAACTTCACCCCCCCAATTCCCCTCCCTCTAGTCTATAATTATCATCCAATTAACGCTGCACAAAGCTATCTTTGCTAATGTGCTCTAACAACTTCCTCCAGAGTTGTTTGGGTCAAGGTAGCTATCAGATCTCAATTGGTTTCCCTTTCTTCTAAGATAAGAGCTCATGAGCTAAGAGCACAAGATGCTTAGCTCACCTTTTCTGTGAATGAAATACTCGGGGCATTTTGTCCATGGGTGGTCAAAAGATTCAGTGTGATTGCCTGCTAACCCAAAGTCTGGAGGTTTGAGTCCATCAAGAAGTCCCTGGGACTAGTCCTGGGGAACGCTTCCAGGAGACTCTTCTACACCGACGTGCAGAGGGCTGCCCTGAGTTGCAATCCACTCAACAGCAGCTGGTTTGGACTACCAAAAGGAAGTATTGATGGGCTTCAGCCTTCCAAGAGCCATGGAGGTTGGGTGAATCCCTGGAACTATTGCCCTGCGATAACCTTTACATCTTAAAGCCCCCAAAATCACACAATTGATGAATGTATGGATTGTGATAAGAGTTGTATGAGGCCCCAATAAAATGATTAAGAATAAATAAACAAAAGCAAAAGAGTATTAAAAAAATTAAAAAGTCCAGCTGGTGAAAAAGAAGGTCTTCTTTGAGCATTATTCTCTTTTAAGAACCACATACGTGGGGTCAAAGTGACAATGGCAACTCAAAAGACTAGATAGGAACTTTGCAGGGCCAGTGAGCTTTGTTAATGATCAACACAGAGAGGTTGGCAATGCTTGCATGCTGGATTATCAATGTTCTTAGTTGGTGTCCATAGAAACTGCTGGAATCGTGTGTACTGTGCTGTGTTTGTTCTCAGCAATAACAGCAATTTAAAAAAATTCAGATATTTTACACTAAATTCCCAAAAAGAACAGTCGTTTTGAATCCTCTCAGCCAGGTGTGGAGCCTACTCTGGCATCCAAAAGCAGGCACATTTTCTCCTCAGACCACTCTGGGAGAGCAAAGACTCAGAGACCCAAGTCCTCTCTCCCATTGAATGCTTGGAGAACCCCGATTTACCCAGTCCTGACTTCTAAGCATCCAACCCTGACCTATAGGTTAGCCCTGGAAAGGGAACGGGTAGCGGGAGAGGAAGGGCAAGAGGAGGACTCAGTTTTAGGGATGAGCTCTCTGTTGTTCGATCACCAGGGGAGCTTAACTGACTCAGGATGCCTCTTAACAACAATGCGTCTGTTCAAACTGCCCATAGGCTGTAAATCTTTAAAGAAGCCAACAGTCACATCTTTCTCCTGTGGCATGACTAAAGGGTTCAAAGTGCCCACCTCTCAGTTAGCAGTCCAGTGCTTATCCATGGTGCCACAAGGGCTCCTTAAATGTATCTTTATCTAGTTGGAAAAACAAAAGGTTAACCCCCAGGCTGGCTGTGCCCAAACTCAAAATACTTACTGCCAATGCATAGTGACCCTGTACGACTTCCCTTTTGGGTTTCTAAGACTTTAAATCTTTCTGGGAGTAGCCAGACTCATTTTTGCCCTTGAAGCAACTGGTGTGTTTGAACCTCTGGCCTTGTGATTAACCCCAACTCCGTTCTGCTCATTACACCAACAGGGCTCCTTTGGTTGTACCCACATGATTCAAAACAACTGGCTCAATTGTTTTGTTTTCAAACACCTTTGAATGGTTGTTTTGGCTCTTGAACATAGCTTCCTTAAAGCACCTGTGACCTTGTTTTCCTGGCTTGGATTCATACTTTGTCATGCTTCAACTTTTAGCTGTTTTGCTGCTCTGTAAAGGCTTTGTCTCTGGTGGTGCTGTGTGTTAGGTGTTGAACTGCTAACTGCAAGGCCAGCAGTTCAGAACCCACCAGCTGCTACTCTTTTAAAGGTTTACAGGGTCAGGAGCTCCTTCTAGGATCACTCTGAGTCAGAATCAATCTGGCAGAGTAGGTTTTCGTATTGGTCTGCCACATCCACAAATTAGCTTTTACTTTGAAGATAAACTCAGAAATACATTGCAATTCTGAATTAAAAGGTGTAAATAGAGCCTGGGTATCTGTCTTAGCAATAACATTGTTGCTGATGTCAGTTTTCCTTGAGGCTGTTTCTCCATAAATTTAGGGACCGTCTTTCCTCTACCTTGTAGCTAGGGATTGTCAGTGGGGTGAGGAGACTCTTGTGACGTTTTAAGACTATAAAAGCCAATGGGAGGTCATTGTCTGCATAGTCTCAAATATTCTCAAGTGCCAGCAACCCTCTTCTTGTAAGATGTGTTGTCTCCATCCTCATAATCTCAAAACTTACCAAGAAAAATTCATTTTGTTGAATGCATAGATGTCTTATTTCTTTTGCCTTCTAAACCTAGCCGATATTGTGTCATTGTAGTCTATATGAGAGGAATTCTGAAAGATCTCTACAATACTTACTGATCCCACCTTCTTTTAAGAAGGAAGTGTGTGTGTATTTAAAATTAATTTATTAATGTGGCAATAAAGCTTTCAAACAAGAATGACATAATGCCCTTGAACTGACTCATGAAGTTCCACCCTAAGGTACTTTCCAGCTCCCAATGAAAATAAGTATATAGCACCAAATTTTTATTCATCTAGTGTCTTTGGATATCAAACTTGGGCTTCAGTGAGCTGCAGGGGCTCCACGCATTTACCTGCTTTCTAGTCTAGCTTTGATTAAAGCTTGGGGTAAATTAATCTGTCTTTGTTGTTTTCTTTTGGACGTTAGAGATTAAGGTAACTTTTATTGAAATGGGTTAAGTAAAGAAGAATTAAATAAATTCATAGTAAAATAAGTGAAGAATAGGCTAAGGATTATGAAGATTTTCATAAGTACAATTTGTTGTTCAACTCTTTAATAGTAAGCATTGAAACAAATGATTAGTGTGTAGTTTTAGAGTAGAAGAACAGGAATATTTGTAAAAGAGTAACTACACTGAAACTTATTCTTTTGAGTCCCAGGGCAAAAAAAACCCCAAAATAAATTGTTCCATTGTGCCATTACTACTCAAAGTTGGATGACTACTGACCACCAGGGCAAAAAGCAGTACAGGAAAAAAGAACATGATATTTATTATCTGATAACTTGTGACTTAAAATGCTATTAATGCTTCTTTCCCAGACACCTGCCTTTTCTAATATATAAAACCCTCTCCTGTCTCGGCCTGGGGGTGTAGTTCTTTGTGGGACGGAATCTACTCTGGGTCTTTGAATACCATAGTCATTAAAAGTTTAGCTCTTCCCCGGGCTCCTGCACCTGTCTTCTGAATTGGCTAATTTGTGGTAGGATAAACTCTGTTTCATGAGCATTTGCAGATGAAGACTGAATAAACTTTGTTTCATAAAGCATTTGCAGATGAAGACTTAAAACTTAAATAAATGGAGTGGGCTCTACAGACTCCATGTCAGAGAAAGATGTCAAACACATTCAAGTTGTATGAGACTTCTCAAAGTAGACTTGTGAGTCTTGCTCTTGACTCTAGCATTTGCTACATTATGGATTTGAGAATTTTTGAGAGGTTTACCTCTTTCTTGCTTGGGAAAAAGAAGAGCTTCTCTCTACTAAGTTGTCTGTTACATTTATACTCAACTCTCCCTGAAGCTACATTGTTATTAACCACCCTCTCAGAGTTTCTACAGGTGCCAGGAGCTTTCTATCACCAAATCCAAATAAAACCCAAGTCTATGCTTTCTGCTACTTGTTCTAATTCCAAGCAGCCCTGGTGGCACAGTACTTAAAAAAGCACTTGGCTGCTAAAGGTTGGCTCTTCAAACCCATCCAGAGGTTCTGAGGGAGAAAGTCCTGGCACTCTGCTTCCATAAAAATTGCAGACAAGAAAGCCCCGGGGGACAGCTCTGGTCTGTCACCGGGGATGACCGTGCGTCGGCATTGACCCCAAGGCACCCAACAACAACAAGGTCCCAGAACCATTTCTTCTGAGCTGCAGGAAATTAGTCCCCTCCTCCTTTTCCATAAAGAGACAGCCATCGAGGCTCTTCAAAGCCCATGTAGCCTTTCTGTAGGCAGGCTGTCACACAGCTGTGTCCAAACCAGTTAGAAAGGGTTCCTTCCACTTTTTCACTCAGGCCAATAATTCTTATGACTTGTAGGGTGTGCACCTCACTCCAAAGACTCTGTAAGCTATAACCCCAATTCTACTGAGCAAACTTCTGGTGCGTTTCTGGTACTAACTTGAAGTCTTCCTTTCCTTATGGCTAATAATAGAGAGTTGGTGATATAACCTTAACAATAAGTCTATTTGGAGTTCTAGAGTTCTCGGCCCTGCTTCAGACTTTCTGTGAAAGGGTTCGAGTCAGGTAAAAGTATAAGCAGCGATGGGAGTGCAGGAAGACCGAGTGGATGAGGACTCTCCCAGGTCAGGATGTGACAACCAGATAGGAAATGAAATTCTGGGATGACCCTGGTCATGGAACTTGTAGATATTCTAGAGAAAAGGGTGGTGTCTTTTCTTGAGTCACTGCTGAGGCATGTGACTAATGTTCTACTGACATAAAACCCCATGAATTTGACGATGAAGGTTCTTGAGAAAAAAGCAATTTCCCATTGGCATGTTACCAAGGGCTAGCCTGCCAATTCATTACTCTCCAAAGCATAACCCTCCTTATTCAAATTTCTCTATAATACTTTGTCATCATGTTTATTAAAATGTGCAGATTTCTGGAACTGCTTCTCCAAGGGGTCTTCAGAAAGCTCCTGGAAGATTGAAATGAAAAGATGATGGAATTTCCCCACTAACTTTATGAGACCCCCTTCCTATTTTTTACTTGTACGACCGATGGGGAGAAAAACGTGCGTGTGTTTAATGAGCAGGCTTCATTCTACTTCTGGGTCTTGTTAACTTGTTTAGTCGATAGTGTTTGCTGAGTAATCCTGACCAGATTTCCCAAGAGGACATTGATGCTGAATGAAGGCCCTCATCATGGGCAGCGACTTTCAGAGTCGAGCATGAGTGTAGGCACGGAGCTCCACAGGGACTGCTGCAGGGGCACGTGGCGCATCTACTATTTTGCCTTTCCTTCTTCCTACTGTCATCCGCCACCCCACCCCCAATCACACCCTCATGCTGAGACTGTCACATATGTGCCTTTTAGAGTTTTGTTGCTGTGGTTGTTGTTGTATTGTTGTTTCTGTTCTTCCCATTTGACCATTTCCACTGTTACGTCCCTCCTCAAATTACCATTGGTTTGTAGCAGTTTCTCAAACCGTGTAAAGATAAATAGGTATTCAATGAAGAAGCTTTTGCAGATTAAACAAAGTTAAAGAGTTTCTTTATGACAGGGCGTTTTGGAGCCCTAAGGTGCTAATAAGCATGCAAATTTTCAAGCATTCCCCCAAATTTATTTGACTAGAATCCTGGCAGGAAACAGATGGCTCATTTTAAGGAGTAATTGCAGGCGCTATTAACAAAAGTGTGAACAGATTAAGGAAAGCAACAAGGGATAAGGAAGTACCCAGGGACTAGCAACAGAGGGAAAGCACTTGCACCTGAGGTATTAAGGTTAGGGGACGAAAATAGCTACTGGGTATTACAGAGTTGGGAGAGGCACTACCTGGCAGGAGCGAACACCTAAGTAGAGACCATGTCAATGTCAAACACAACATGGCAGGGAGGAATCAGAGGAACAAATTCCTTGATCTTGTTCTCCTTCCACATACCAAAATCTGTCCATCTTTCTCATCATTTGAAGCTAACCCAAAGTCAAAGGGCAAAGGAGTCTAGATCATACAGTTCACAGAAGTCAGGCTTCAGGGGAACAGAGCAAATTGGAGACAGGTGGTAGAGATTGGGACAACCAACATATATTCCAACCTCCCCAACTTATGGAACAGTGAATTAGTTTCCTAGGACTACTAAAGTAAATTAACATAAACCTGATAGCTAAACCAACAGATATCTATTCTCTTACAGATTTGGAGACCAGGGTCCAAAATCAAGGTGTCGGCAGGATCTGGGAGATGCAATCAAAGCACAGATCAGATACCACCTTATACCAATGATGACAATCAAGTTCAGAAAGCAACAAATGCTGGAGAGAGTGGAACCCTTATAAACTGCTGGTGAGTCTGTAAATATATACAACCACTGTGGATAGCAATGTGGCGCTACTTAAAACAGCTGGGAATAGAAATTTCATATGATCCAGCAATACCTTTGCTGGGTAGATGCCCTAGAGAAGTCAGGGCCCGAGCACAGACATAAGCACACCCCTGCTCATTGTGGCACAGTCTACAATAGCAAGACGTTGAAAACCGCCCAAACACCAGTTGGTAGAAGAATGGAAAAAGAAGCTTTGGTATGTATGCACAATGGAATACTACTGTGTATTGCTTAAAACACTGAAACCATGAAGCACCTGGTGACATGGACAGATGTGGAGAACATTATGCTGAGTGAAGTGAGTCAATCACAAAAGACTAAACACTAAATGAGATCACTACTGTACGTATCAAAACCAAGATAGCGACTGACATACTGAAGAGAACCGACTTTGGAGGTTGCCAAGGTGCGGAGGGCCAGGGGGTAAAGATGAAGCAACAGACTGGAGGGTTGGCCAGGTGTTGACTCTGGTGAAAGGCAGGATGGAAGTCTACAAGAGGAAAAAGAAATTGGGAGAGGTTAGTGGCATTGAACTCTGGGGGAGGAGTGGATAGTGGTTTGATCTGTTGAATACGGAGGTGATGGTCTGACATCTACACCTCTCACTTAGTTTACCATTTAAACACAACAACGACAACAGCAAAATAAAGTGTTGGCAGGGTCAGTTTCTTCTGGAGGTTCTGACGGAGAACCCCTTTTGTGTTTCTCTCCTAACCTTTGGTGGTTCCTGCAATCCTTGGCATTGCTTAATTTATAGACAGACCATCGTTCCAGTCTCTGCCTCCATCATCATATGACTTTCCCCCTGGACCTCGGCGTGTTTGTATCCCCTTCTGTCCTTTATTAGGACACATGTCATTGGATTGAGGACCCACCCAAATGCAGGATGATTTCATCTCAAGATCCTTAACTTAATTGTTTCTTCAGAGACCCAAATAAGGTCACATTCTGAGATTCCAGTTGGACATACATTTGGAAAGAGAGCACTTTTGAGTTCATAACAGTCTGATATAACACTATGTTTTTTAGAAAACCATTTGGGCAATGGTGGCATAAATCAAAGTGAGTTTATATTTCTTGGCTGGTCATTCACGTCCCTACATTTTCTGTTCACAAACCAGCTCACCAACTGCTTTAAAAAGCCCTCGGCCTCTACTTGGCCTTATTAACACATTCCCTTGTTTCACGGCCCAGCCTTTGGCTTGCATTATTCTGTCTAGAAACCTCACCATTTGAAGCTCTTCAGCCCAAGCAAGGAATCTCCCAACTCCTTCCTCCTCCGTTGAACTTCATTGACCACTTAGATAAAAACTATTTCTTACTGTCTTCAAAATTCCAGTAAGTACAGAGATCATAATTTCCAAATTAGACTAGATACTGACAAGAAAATGATTTCATATAACATCCAAAAGTGAAGAAACCTGAGGGATGTTGTTTCAGTGGAGTTGCCAAATAAGTATTTGGACTGATGACCAAGAGGGGGGTTGCTCAAACCCACAAAGTGCTCCTTGGGAGAAAGTTGAGGTTTTCTACTCCCATAAAAATTTACAGCTCTGAAAAACCTGTTTAGGGTCCATCTGAGTTGAAATCTACTTCGTGAGAGTTAAAATATATATATTTAAAAACATTAGAATAAGGCCAAGTATTGTTAGAATTCTCTCCTTCCATACTGCAGATTTAGCTTCCTTTCCAGCTAATGCACCTGAAGGGCAGGTGCCGCGTCACTGTCAGTGGCTGATTTTGCATGCCGTTATGATGGCAAATAGGTTTTAGTGGCGCTTCTTGACGAAGACAGGCTTGACAGAAAGGATTGGTGATCTACTTCCCCAAATCATGACTTGAAAATCCTGTGGATCACAATGGTCTGCTCTTGTACACAGAGTCTCCATGAATGAGGGGTCAACTCAAGGCAACCAACAACTATAAGTACTAGAAGACCTGAACAATTTCAATTGCTTATGGGAACGGAGGCTTGGAATCAAGGCTGTTGTCTGGAATCCGGAAGCTTTGGCCAGGCTCCTTTTGTACTTTCAATCCTGGGTACGGAATTTGCACTGAGGTTCCACTAAACCTTTACCAACATGCACTCCTTCTCTGTAAGTCATAGGGGAGAATTAAAATTAAATTAGAGAAGCACATTTATTAGGTCTTAAGCAGGACAAAGACAATTTATCTATATAAGAAAGATCATTGGTGCACGGCCCTAATGCTGTCCAAGGATTTACAGAACTGCTTTAACGGACATGAGAGTCCCAGGGAAACTGTCACAAAAGCATGAATGATGGCAAATCAATACAGCACTGTTGCTGGCAAGACTACGGAAGCAGGAGCGGGACCAGGACTGGGACAAATACGTGACACTAGACAGAAGAGTTCACAAGATTGGGTAAGGCCCACCTACCCAGGCAGTTAGGTCACAAATAAGGATCATGGGAACCCTAGCACCCCAAATTCCATCAGGAGCACAGCCAGGCCAGTCCCTAAAGGCCAGGCTACCCCTCTCTGGACTGGCTAGGGAAGTGATAGTAATTCACTTTTTAAATCACTGTGCCTGAGGGCAAGGCTTTTCATATTGCCAGTGAATGGTCAGAAAGAACTCAATGGCCAACGAATCTCTTTGGACACTCCAAAAATGGGGAGCTAATACAAGAAAGGAGAACATGTCCTAAAATGGATTGTGGTGGTGATTGCACAACTTTTCTTAAAATGATTCAATTATTTAATTGTATGATATATAAACGGTATGTCAATAAAACTGTTAAATTTAAAAAAATATTTAGGGCTACCACTGTAAACCAGAGCCCACTGCACTCTTTGTGCTCAGAATTTAAGCTCTAATGCATCTTTTAAAAATGGTCTTTAATATCTTCAGTCTATAGATTCTTGCCCTAAACTGTCATCATTCTGAGTAAGAGGCTGGGCTATGAAGAAGTTGTGGAACCATGTCTTAGAGGAGAGATTTCATATCTGGTTTGGGGGCTTTATTTGTGTGCAGGATGGCCAGATGAGGCAGTGTCCCTGATCCCCCAGGCAGATGGCATGTACAGATCAGGTAAGGCGTGAAGAGTGAGTGGGGAGGATGGTTGCTGGCCATCATGCCTTTCTCAATGTACGGGAGGCTCCCAGTCTTCTGCGACATGCAGCTTTGACCTGGGCTCCAAGTCCTTTTGCCTTCTCCCACGTTGAGTTGGAAAAAGAACCCCCTTTGACAGCGTCTCGCAGTCAGCACGTCGGTTATGTAGTAGAGCTAATATGCTGAGCACTCAGTTTGAGGAAGCAATGCGCAAGGTTTTCATTTGACTAAGGAAGACGGAAGAAAAGCCGATGCATTTGAATTGTGGTGCTGGAGACGAATATCGAAAGGACCATGGGCTGCTGGGAGGACAAACTGACCTGCCCTGGAAGAAGCATGGCCAGAGTGCTCCTTGGAGGTAAGGATGGCAAGACTTTGTCTTGCATACTTTGGGCATACTCTCAGGAGAGACCAGTCCCTGGAGAAGGAGGTCATGCTTGGCAGCGAAATAGAGATGGACTGCAACCATGGACTCACCGCATAGGAACAATTGTGAGGATGGGGCACACGACAGGACAGGGTTTTGTTCTGTTGTGCATAGGGTCACTATGGATTGGAGCCGACGTGATGCCACCCAAGAACAGCAGCAGGTGTGAGGAAGGCTACAGTGTATAGTGGGAGCCCTAAATCCACGTTTTAGTCTCCAGCATCCCTTCAAGCTCCATAGAGGCCTTTCTGACCATTGACAATGACCAGCAATGTGAAAAGCTTTGCCCTTAGGCAGTGTGTTTGCAAGTGGATTGTGATCACTCCTCTAGCCAGCCCAGGCGGTACAATTATTCTCAGGGGCTTGCCTTGGTGGAAATTAGTGTACCAGAGTGGGTTGCGGGTAAGGCTGCTCACCACAGGGTCAGTAGTTCGAATTTACCAGTTGCTTCTTGGGAGAAAGATGTGGGTTTCTACTCCAAGAAAGAGTTACCATCTTGGAAACCTACAGGGGCAGCTGTATCTTGTCCTATATGGAAATGACTCAATGGTAGTGAGCTTTGGAGGGTCGAACAGTCACCAGTCTTACCCTGACTGCTTTGGTGGATGGCCCTGAACCGATTTTGCAAGCTTTTCTACTTGCATAGAGTACAAATCCTAATCACAGGTGGTCCCTTTCTTGTTTCTGCAATCCCACACTGCAGCTATACTAAATTGATCTGTTGCCAATTGTGTTAGTCTGGGTACTTTAAAGAAACAAATCCACAGAAACTCATGTATAAGAGCGAGTTTTATATAATGGTTAAGTGCGCATCAAGAAAACATCCCAACCCAGTGCTGCCCAAACCCACAAGTCCAACAATAACCCATTAACCCATATGTCCAACACCAGTCCACAAAGTCCTCTTCCATCTCACAAAACATACACCATGATGCCAACTACAGGAGGAAAGCCGAGTCAGTGAATGTGTAAGCATCCCAGCGCTGGCAGGGGTCTCCACTTGGCTGCTCAAGCACCTAGGGCTGCATTGGGGTAGGTCCATGTGGCTTCTCCTTGGGGATGTTTTGCAGAAAGTGATCCTTGCCAGCTAACGCAGGGAACTGGCTAAGGCAGCTGAGCCCTGGTCCGACCATCACAAAGCAAGAGCCCTGAGAATTAGAAAGGTGAGGCTCACCGAGACATTTACCTCTCCGCCCTTCAATTAACCCCACATGTGTTTATCAGTCAGGTTGTCACAATAAACTAAATATATCACCAATCATGATTTCGTAAGAGTTTTCTTTGCCCTCCATGTCTTGAGTTTTTATGAACCTTTGGATAGCAACCTCATGCTGATCGTCTTCCTTATCCAGATGATTTGTCTTTGTCTTGTCTAAGACTTAAGACACGTGTCTCCATGTATTTGAATTGAGTCTCCTTTCTCCCATAGAACAAGTCAGGTGAGTCCTCCTCTCCATCCTGCCCCCTTGTCTAAATTTCAGTTTAATTGTATTTTCAGCAACCTCTCTGGCCACCTCCCTCTTCAGGAAGAGACACGTTGGAGACGATTGTGATGTTTCATGGGATCTGAGGGTTCAGGAATATTAATCTTCCCATCCCTATAGTTCTGCACATATACCAGCTTCGCTATTCAAACGATCTCCACATTATCTGAGTTTTTACAAATGATCTGATTTTGTAAGGCATTGTTCAATGGGTACATAACAGGCAGAACCAAATCTCCAACTGAAGGACTCTTGTCCCTTTGAAATAAGGCTCTCCCATGAGTTTTAGATTTTAAGTGAATTTGTAAAAAGAATCACACCTCCTATGGTATAAAGTGTTTTGTTGTTATCTTTTGTTTTTAAACTTTATTTTGTTATTGTTCTACAGAATATATACAGCAAACTACACACCAATTCAACAACTTCTACAGGTAGCATTTAGTGCCCTTACATTCTTAGAGTTGTGCAAACATTCTCACCCTGCTTTTGTGAATTATTTCTCCCCATTCACATAACGTAACATAAAAACATAACATAACGTAACTCACTGCCTTCTAAGTTTTTCTATCTTGAATTTCTTGAATTGACGTTGTCATCTTGATTGCATTTAGGTAGTTCTTGAATGGCCTCTTTGTACTGTTAAACTAGACTTTTATTTAGATTTTAAGAGAAATTCTGGTCATGTTTCTGGCTAGTATAAAGTTGTAATGAAATTTTAGACCCTCAGCTCTTCTTGGCTATTTAGGAGTCTTCTATTAACACTGGGAGCCCAGGTGGTATAGTGTTTACAGGTTGTGCTGCTAACCACAAGGTCAGCAGTTTGAAACCACCTGGTCCTCTTTGGAGAAAGGTGGGGCTTTCTACTCCCAGAAAGAGTTACAGTCTCAGAAATCCACAGGGGTGGTTCTACCCTGTGCGATGGGGTCGCTATGCCTTGGATGCAACTCGAAGGCAGTGAGTTTGGCTTTTATTAAATCTAAACCTGGGTGGCACAAACAGTTCATTTTCTCAGCTGCTAATGGCAAAGCTGGAGGTTGCAGCCCACTCCATGGTGCCTTGAAAGAAAGGCCTGGTGATCTACTTTTAACTGTTGCAAACACCACAGAGCACAGCTCTACTCTGAAATGCATGGGGTTACCATGCGTGCATGTGGACCCAAAGGCTCCTGGATTCCAGGATTTCAATCTCAGCTGATGTGTCAGAGGGAAAGCAAATGTTTCTGCGATGAAGTTACAACGTGTGTGTGCAGAGAAATGGGTGTGCAGGGCTAAACAAGGGCATTCCAGAATAAATCCCGAGGTTGAACTGTCGATGGTCCACTTGAAAAAGGAGTTCTTACAGACTGCGCTGTATGCTCCTACAAGATGTGCTGAGTCCTGCCTGTCAGTACCTGTGAACGTGAGCTTGTCAGGAGATAGTCCTTGATGATGTTATCCCTTAAGTTAACAGGGAGGGTTAGGGTAGGGAGGGTCCTCATCCAATCTGAGTGCTGTCCTCATAAAGGAGAAGAGCTACCAGGAGACACCCAGATGGAAGATTGCTAGGTGGAGATGTAGGCAAAGAGGAGAGGGAACTTCCAAATGAAGGAACACAGAGACTTGCTGACCATCCCCAGAAGCTAGACAAGAGGCGCGGGGCAGTCTGTCTTCAGATGGAACCAAGAAGTGTGCCGTGCTGGTTTCAGCCTCCCCACCTCCACAGCTGTGAGTCAGTGGATACTTATGCCTACAATCCACTCACAGTTTGGTACTCTGGTAAAGAGCCCTGGGAAAATCAATAACACAAGGTGTGACTTTTCTTTCTCTTTAAAGGGGAGAGGGCACAGACCACTGGGTCTTGCCAGCAGTTATTAGACAAAGGAATAGTTGGGGAGGCCTGAGGCTCTTTGTTCTGCTGGCCAGCTGCCCCGCTCCAGTGGTTTCCAGTGGGAGTGGCAGTCCCCTGTGCTGGGGGCCTCCGTCCCTCATGGCTTCTCTACCGGTGTAGTGTAAGCACAGGCGCCCTGCAGCCCTGGGCTTGGTGGGCTCATCCTTAGAGTCTGCAGGGGTCCTTCTCTCTACCCCGACCAGGCATGGGCAGGGTGAGGAGGATCCCTGTAGCCCTAGGGATTACAAATGTGAGTATTTCTGAATTCGACAACGCCTCTCTCTTTCTACCACCACCACCACCACCACCACCACCAAGCTACCTCTCTCTTATTTATGCGAGTCCAGGGGAGGGGGTGTTCAGGATAGGAGATGGAGCTGCAGACCTTCTTGAATTTGTCAGGAATTTTTCACTCTAGATAGGAAGTAAACCATAGAAATTGCTTCAGAAGTTCTGTTTTCTTGGAAAACACCCCCGACAATGCAAAAACTCTTGTGATCATGGGGATGGACGAGTAAAGAAACAGCAGCCTCTCTTCTTTCTCTTTCCTCTCCGTGTTTTGGCGACATATCCTCTCTCACAACAAGAACAGTGATGCAGGTGAGATCGCATTTCATTCTTTTTTCTTTAGCTGTTCTGCTTCTCCCCTCCTCCTCTGGCCTCTCTCTTTAATTTTACAAAGTATCTCAGTGCAACCGATCACCGGATGCAGGACAAGCGGAGAGACAGCACTTACTAGCTTACATGCCTCCTACTGACCTCCGAAGCTGGAGGGATTTCGTCTCTCAGTCCATCTCTGCCCATCCCACACGAAGCCTCCAGACTACAAAGACCCACTGTAGTCCCCTGCCCCACTCAATCAGGCCGGACAGTCCTCTGACAGTCCTCACTTTGTGCTTCTCCCACAGAGGGCAGTCGCTCTCCCCATCAGACAATTGGCAGAAGAGGAATCAACAGCCACGTGGTCTCCTGGGATCAGTTCTTTGGTTCATTTCAGCCTCACTGGAGCCTCCCCTGTCCAGCCCTGCCAAGAGCATCCCCTTCCATGGCAAGGCAAGTGTTACCCCTGCATGGGGAGAGTCCGGGAAGGACTCTGAAGTCAGTGGGTTTAAGTGTTTCATTGTGGTAAATGTTTGCTGCAAAGGACCTGCCATCGCAGCACCCTTCAGCTGTATCATTCTGTGACATTAGTTATGTTTAGTCATGTCCAACTGGCACCCTTCCAACCTTGGCTTCATTACAGGGGTACAAGAGGGTGCAGTCTGCACCAAGTGGCCTTGTCGGAGAGGCATGCCACAGTGACTATCTGTCAAATACTTGTGCTGCGTTTCAGCAGACATTCATTATTTTTAATACAAATATACCAGTGATGAAAGAAGAAACATTTTTATAAGCCCAGCTTACACGTATCAATATACCTACATAGCTAAAACTCTGTACCCATTTACTTTTGAAGCTGAGTTGCTCTGAGCAGAGCCGTCACTAATACTCAGCTACAACGAAGCCTTGAATCGCGTGCTTTCATCTGCGTGCGCTCCGAACCGTGACTGTTGTTTTCATTGCTGCCGGGTTTTTCAAAGGTGCTTATTTTGTCAAATTGTCTAAGGTTTTAGCTACAATATTGTAGTCAACAAGTATTTATGAACCTCCATCAACAATTTTGTGTGTGTGTGGAGAATGAAGTAGCAACAAAAGGAAGAGAAAGAAAAAATAAAGGCCAATGAGGAAGTAATACAGAACCTCAGTTTCCTCAGTTACAACATAATTGTAGCTAATGCTGTTATTCAATATAAAAATACTTTACAAAACAACTTTTAGTTGACCATAACCTTAAGAAACATGATATTCAAACAATGTACGACTGTATTATATATTAGTCAATGATTACATTTGATAATAGACATTGCTAAGGAGTATATAGTTTGGTATGGGAGGAGGTCCACGGCGGGAGTAACACTAACCCTCGCGGCACCATTCTCTGAAGAGAAGTTCCTCATTAAGGCCCTCTTTGCCCCTCCCTCCCACTCTTCTCTGTGGTTGTGTAGCAAACTCATAGCAACCCTGTGCTCAGCAGAACCCAAGACTGCCCTGCCTTGCCCCATCCTCACCTCTGCGCTGGGTGAGCACCCTGGTGCAGTCACTGTGTCAACTCATCTCACTGAGGATTCTCTTGCTTTCCCAATGACCTTCTACTTCACCCACTGTGTCAACTCATCTCACTGAGGATTCTCTTGCTTTCCCAATGACCTTCTGCTTCACCGAATAGGGTGCACTGTGCCAGGGGCTGGTCTCCTCTATAATATGTCCAAAGCACATCAGGTAAAGTCTGGCCATTATCACTCCTAAGGAGCATGTAGGCTATTCTTCTTCCCAGGCCGATTTATTTCTTCTTCTGGGAGTCCACGGTACTTTCAATATTCTTTTCCAGCACTGTGATTCCAATGCATCAATTCTCCCTCAGGCTTCCGTATTCATTGTTTAGCTTTCACGCACAATGGAAGCAATGGAAAACACCATGGCGTGGGTCAGGTGCACCTTAGTCCTTGAAGTGACACCCTTGCCCTTCAACACTTTTATTAGGCAGCAGATTTGACCATTGCAATGTACTGTTTGATTTATTGACTGCTGCTTCCATAAGTATTGATTAGGGATCCAAGCAAGAGGAAATCTTCCACAATTTCAAACCCTTGTCCATTTATCATGATGTCTATCAGTCCAGTTGTTGGTTTTCTTTACATTGCACTGGTGGCTGTAGTCTTTGTTCTTCATTAACAAGTGCTTCAAGTCCTTTTAGCTTTCAGTAAGCAATGTCATCTGCATAGCACAAGTTGTTAATAAGTGTGGCAGTCACCTAATCTGGTGTCAATTTAAGAATTAAGAGTGTAGGGGTGGAGTCCAGGCTGTCAATCTGGAGATAGTCAATGAGACTTCTGCGTGGGTGTGGCCTTCTCCTGAGAATTCTGGGAAATCTAGTATTCCTTTTGGAGGCAGGAAACACTATCTCTCTCAGTTCACTCCCTTGGAGACTCTGTACTGACAAAGCTCCCACCTTGGGAGACATAGCAGCTGACAAGACACATGGACTCACCCTGAAGCAGAGACCCCTCCCAGTGCTGAGATGTTTCCAATGCCACTGGATCCAAAGACTTTCTACCCACTGGCCTGTGATCTTCTACATTCAGCGTCATTGCATGTGTTTCATGAGTCTGAAGAGGACTTTATAGATTGGTATCGGACATATGGGCTAATATCAGACTTATAGACTTGATCTGGGCTGGACTGGGATGTTTTCTCAATGTTCAATTGCTCTTGTATATAAAACTCTTTCTTATACATATGTGTGTTTATGAATTTGTTTCTCGAGTCTACCCAGACTAACACAATAAGCACATTGCAGGTTATTAATAAGCCTTCCTCCAAATCTGATGCCGTGTTCTTCAAGTATATAGTTCACCACCTTCAATTAGTTGCTCAGCATGCAGATTGAATAAGTACGGTGAAAGGAGAAGGTCCCGATGCTCACCTTTCCTAATTTTAACCAATGTAATATTTCTTTGTTCTGTTTGAACAACAAGTTCTGCAGGAGTACAGAACTCTGCAGGAGTACAGTACTATTCTGAAATTCCCATTTTCACTATGTTATCCATAGTTTTTTTTCTGATCTACACAATTAAATGCCTTTGCACAGTCAATAAAACACAAGTAAACAGTTTTCTGGTATTCTCAGCTTTGATACATTTGGTGCCACAACATCTTCTGAATCTGACTTAAATTTCAGGCCATTCCCTACTGATGTACTGCTGCAACTATTATTGAATTGTCTTCAGTAAAATGTTACCTCTCCATGATATTCACTAATGCTCTGGTGTCTGGATATTTACCTATCCTAGATATTTCATATAAATAGACTTAGATATTATTGGTTCCTTTGTTGCTTACTTATTTCACTCAGCATAATGAACTCACAGGTTTGAACAAAGGAGTTCGAAAAGATACACGTTGTGATGAAAAAGAATAAAAAAATCCATAGATTTCAAATAGGGCTTTGATTTATTTTATTTTGATGACTTAGATAAACCCTAATAGCCAGAGAGTGAGAGAAAGTAATGTCTTAACTATTAGCTAGATGTGAAGGAGGATAAATACAAATGTATTGATGCCTCAGTGTCCCAGAGTATCAGGATTCCCAATTTCCATGAAATCATGACTTTCTATACCTCCTCCCAAACTTCCAAACTTCTCTCACACCTGCCCCTGCCCACATTCTTCAAAAAGTGCCTGATGACACAAACTTCCACATTATGTGAAGGCATATAGTACTGTAAATTCAGTCTACCATGACCCACCCGACACTTAGACTCTAAAGCTTTTAGGCATCATACAAATGAAAATATCAAATTAAAATAAAATTGACATGAACAACATCTAGATAATTCTGCACGCATCCCATAGTAACTAGATTATCCTTCGGGGAATCCATTCTCCAGAGTGGGAGTGATCACCAACCTGCGCCCCAGCATTCTTTTTCTCAGAGGCCTAGATTTTGACGTTTTATACTTTTAAACATTGCTTCTTTGATAATGGAAGAAATAGGTGCAAAGGACAACTGAAAGAGGTTATGTGTGCAATGTTTTATTGATCCCTTCCTCCCCACACTTCTCTCTCTCTCTCTCTCTCTCTCTCTCTCAATCTCACTGAATCCTCATAGGAGTCCTTGTAGTTATAGGGCTGGTATACTTGTCCACATATTACACATGTAGACATCGAGGCTCACGGAGTTAAAGGACCTACGGTCCCATCTGGAGTTCGATTCTGACACATGCTGACCCCATGTATGTCAGAGTAGAACTGTAGTCCATAGGTTTGCAGCGGCTGATTATTTTGAAAAAGTTCACCTGGACTATTCTTCCAACACATCCAACATTGTAGTTAACAGTTCAGTGCATTAACTGTATGTCCAAATCAGGGATTATCAATTAAATTAAATGAGATTATACTGGAATAAAGTGGGTCCTAATCCTTATGAGCTGTAGTTGTTGTTAAGTCATCAAGAAGATTTCTTGCAAGATGATGGCAGAGATAAAAGTGCTGTGCTGACCCTCTGCAACAAAGGCAGAGGAACCAAAGGAAGAGGAAACAGATATGGGGGCAAGATCTATGGCCTTGAATTAATAGAGAGCCAGAGATATCATTCCACAATACAAACAATTACAAAGTAAATAGAGGGAATTGTGTAGTGACAAAACATTTGAATGGATGGACAAAGGTCAAGCAGGTTTCTTGAAGGGGAAAAAACTATTTTAAACTTGGGAAGAAAATAATAAATGACAGAATAACTCCAAAGAAAATGGAAAAATCCCATCAAAAGAAAAAGAAAGCCACAAAGACTTAGTAAATAGTAAAATAATAGGAGAGAGAGATTACAATAAAAACCATATACAAAATGAACTAATCACAGAATATTTCGAGGGACAAAGAAATCAAGAACAACACACACACACATCACAGCAAGGTGTACTTATCAAGAATTACATGAGTGTAAAGACTAAATGCATCAGTCATGAGACAGGTGTAGCAGAATGGGTAAGAAAATATGTCCCATCAATATGATGTTTACAAGAAACATTTTAGACACAGAGATTAAAAATAGATTAAAATAGACTGAAGTAGATTTTTAAAAATTAGAGGATGGAATAAAATATATCAAGCTAATGGCAATTAGCAATAGTATTGATATTGCATGCAAGGAAAAAATTTGCTTAACATCATCCAACAAAATTTGCAACAGGACATTGACAGGGAAATGCCAGAAGTTCAAGCTGGATTCGGAAGAGAACATGGAAGAAGGAATGTCATTGCTACTGTCACATCAGAGAATACCAGAAAGATGTCTACTTGTGTCTCACTGACTATACAAAGGCATTCCACTCTGTGGAACATAATAAACAATGTATAATGTTGAGAAGAATAGGAATTCTGGAACATTTCAAAATGCTCATGTGGAATTTGTACATGGATTAAGAGACAGTTGTGCAAACAAAACAAGGAAATATTGTATGGTTTGAATCAGGAAAGGTGTGAGACAGGGTTGTATCCTTTCACCATACTCTGTATGCTGTGCAAATAATCAAAACAGATGGATTACATGAAGAAGAGTGAGGTATCAGGATCGGGGAAGGCTTATTGAAAACCTGTGACATGCAGATGACACAACCTTGCTTACTGAAAGTGAGGAAGAATTGAAGCACTTGCTGATGAAGATGAAAAAATGTAGCCTTCAATGTGGATTACTACTCAATGTAAGGAAGACCACAATCTTCACAACTGGGTGAAATGGCAACAGCATGATACCTGGAGAATAGGTTGAAGTTATCAAGGATTTTGTCATACTTGGATACCCAATCAATGCTCAAGTAAGCAGCAGTCAAGAGATCAAAAGACACATTACATTGGGTAAATCTGCTGCAAAGACCTCTGTAGAGTATGGAAAAGCAAGGATGTTGCTTTGAGGACTTAAGCCAGGGTATTGTCTGTTGCATCACATGCACGTGGAAGTTGGACATTGACTGAGGAAGGCCCAAGAGGAATTGATGCATGTGAATTGTGCTGCAGGAGACTATTGAAAGAGCCTTGGACTGCTTAAAGGAAAAACCGATCTGTATTGGAAGAAATAAGGCCAGAGTGTGCCTGGAGGCAAGGATGTCAAGACCTTGTCTTAAATATTTTGGACATATTGTCAGGAGAAACCAGTCTCTGGAGAAGGACACCATGTGTAGTAAAGTTAGGGGTGGCACGAAGGAGGAAGGCCCTTGATGAGATGGCTGGACACGGTGTCTTCAGCCATGGGCTCAGGCATTGGAACCACCATGAGGAGGGCTCAGGACCAGGCAGTGTTTCATTCTGTTGTGCACAGGGTCGCTGTGCCTCAGAGCTGACCCACTGGCACCTAACAACAGCAAAAATGGCCATTTGAAAATGGAGTGGCAGTATGAATCTCTGATGAAACAGACTTCCATGGAAAATCCATCATGTGGGACAAAGGAGGGCATTACACAATGGTTAAAGGGGGAATTTAACAAGAAGACATAGCCATAATAAATATCTTTGTGTTCAACGAAAAACGCTCAAATGCATTAATAGGATTTTTATAGAGCAGAAGACAGAAACTGACAATTCTACAGCAACAGTAGGAGACTAATACACCGCTCTCAAGGAAGGATAGAAAGAGTAGAAAGAAACTCAATAAAGACACAGAAGAGCCACATACAATTAATGAACTTACAATAGAAAGATATGAACGTAAGTTAGAATAGAAAGACCTCTAGACTTAGACACATACAGAACACTTCTGTGACGTTAGGTTTATTGTACCAACGAGGCTTCAGTAGGAACACGTAAGCAGAGTTTAATTAGTTTGATTGGAAGGAGACTAGATAAATGGCTTTCCAAGGTCAGTCCCCTTCCCTTGTTCTTCCTGGTGACCAGACCAGCGCTCTGCCCTACTGTGGGCCGAGCCAACCTGTGGATAGTGTCACCTTGCCGTAAGTTCGTTGCTAGAGCTTGAGGTTCCATGGAGACCTGCTTCACCAACTTCTTGAGGATCCATCAGACTGATTCATTACACTCCTGCTCTCTACGCCTCAACTTCTCATCTTTCCACTATTGCTGCCCCAACCAGGTTGTCTTATCTGAGGGCAGACTCCACTGTCTGCTTCCTTGACCTTGGACCAGCAGCCTGCGTGAGTTGAAGGACCTTCAGTATCTTAACTGTTCCACGAAAGTGAGTTGAACTGAGCCCTCTGTACTGCTGTGTGAACTAATTAGTTGTTATAAACCTACTCACTATATCAACCTATCCTTTTATGTATGTAATCATAAGTGTCCCTGATTTGTTTCTTTAGAGAACCCTGCTTAACACAACTTCACCCAACAATAGCACCATATTCTTTTCCTACACACATAGAGCATTCTCCAGACAGTTATATGTTAGGCCAAAAATCATGGTTTCATACATTTTAAACCTTGTGATATAAACCATCTTCTCAAATCACAACACTATAAAATTAGGAATCAGCAATAGGAAGATCATGGAAAAAATAAAATACATGGAAATTGAACAGCACTCTTAAAAACTCCTGGGTAATTGAAGAAATAAAGGATGAAACAATTTTAATTTCTTGCAACAAATGAGAATGAAAATACAACACCCTGGGATACAGCAAAAGCAGTCTTTAGAGGGCAATTGATAACAATGAACTCACACATCAAAAAAGAACTGAAACCAACATCTTAACTCAATATCTTCAACAATTAGAGTAAGAGCAGCAAAATAAACCTTGAGCCACAGAAGAAAAGAGATAAATATTAGATCAGAAGCAAATGAATCAGGAAAGAGAAAGACAATAAAAACTAACAAGACAAAAAGTTTTTGGTTTTTAAAAAAAATCTCAACACAATTGACAAATAATTGGCACACTTAGCAAAGGAAAAGTTACAAGTATCCAGAATGAGAAATGAAATGGATGACATCACAACAGAACCAACGAAAATAAAAAATAAAAATCATACCATCATACTTTGAAGGACTACAACAAATTTGAAAACCTAGAAGAATTGGACAACGATTTTCTATTCTTTAACGCTATCCATTTTGTGATACTTTGTCCTTGTAGTCCTAGGAAACTAAGGTTAAAAAAGAACCAATTAAAAGTCAACAAATCATGACAAAGCCACTGAGGACAGAAACTCAGAGAAATAGGGCACCTATACAACATACTATTGTAGGGCTGGATAGTGGCCCAGTGGGGCCAGGGGTGTCTGTTAGGAGAAACTATTCTTCCTTCCTCCAACTGCTAGGACTTCAATGCTTCCCTCTTGATTGCTAGGCACTCTTGGGGCCGATGGTAAAAGGTACGAGAAGGCCTTGGTGTGCTGCAGTTCTTAGCCAGGACTTACACCTCCGTGTGCACTTACCTGCATCCACTCTCAAGTTCTGCCTCTAACTGCAGGGTGCAAGTGTGACGCACTGACATTGTTACTTGAGGTCCTTTGGCCACTGGCTCCTGATGTAGGAAACTCTTGGCAATAGTTAGAGCTGTTTTAGAAACAGCATAAAGGACACAAAGTAAATTCTCTTCTACTAATGGATGAACCGGACACGCCGCCCTCAGTATTCTTACCACAGACCCATTACTGGCTGTGACTAGGAGGCTCTTTTTACTGCCCGTGCATATGTCTGGGACCATATCTCCTGCCTCTACCAACAATAGTTTTCCCTGTACCGTATTCCTTCTATGAACTCTACTGAGGCTCTCTGCAGCTTCTGTCCAAATTAGCCTAAGTTATATGGAAAGATCTATGCATCTTTTCCCACCACCTGCCATTTTGTTGTACTGCGGTGGCTTGTGTATTGCGATGATGCTATGTTAGAAGCTATGTGGCCAGTGTTTCAAATGCCAACAGATCACCCATGGTGGACAGGCTTCCATGGACCATTCAGCCCAAGATAGGTTAGAGAAAACAAACTGGTGATCAAGGTCTGAAAAATGAGCTGGTGAAAACGTTAGCGATCAGAAGAGACTATTATCTGATATCATGCTGGGAGACACGCCCCCAAAGTTGGAAGGCGCTCAAAATGCAGTGACCACCAGGATGGGCTCGAGCATGTCAACAGTTGTGGAGAAGCATCAGAGCAGGGCAATCTTTTATTCTGTTATTCAGATGCTCGCCACGAGGCAGATGCAACTGGACTACAAATAAAACCACCTTTTATTAGTGCTTGCTATGTACCCTGGCATTGCGCTAAACACTTGCCCTCATTTCCGGCCAACTCTCCGAAATAGGGATGGGTCATTTTACATATGTGGTGTGATGGCACCTGAGTGGAGGTAGGGGTGGAGTCCGACCTGTCCGTCAGGTCATAGCCTAGGGATGCCTCCTGGGGGCTTTAATAAGAGATATTCTGGGAATCTCTGTCTTTCCTCTTTACCTTCTTACTTGCCTGGCTTGTGCACCTGGCCCTTGGCTTGGCAGCCCACGGGGCCTGTTGACCCTGGGAGTTGTGGCACACTGCCCTGTTCCTGCGGACCTCGGATCCACGTGGCTTTGCCCTCGCCGGCCGGGCCTGTGATTTTCCCGTTTCCTGCTTCGCAGCCTTCTTCATCCACCAGCCGCTGTGCGTGTCTGAAGTGGGCTCCACGGACTCGAGTTGGACTGAGCTGAGATGCTTGCTCCACGGAAAAGGCTTTCTTGCTGTCAAATGCTTTCATACACTTATGAGTACCATTGGTTTTGTTTCTCCGGAAAACGCAGCCTAATGCACTGGGGTCGCAAGGTTATATGGGTAAATAGCAGAGATGGAACGCACTTAGAATTCTCCTTGCTGTCCTTTCAAACGGGTCCACGGGGGAGGGGGGAACCGTGGAGCCCTTCAGGCTCCCCGGCAAGTAGGGTAAAATGAAGTACTTGCACTCTTGGGGTGAGACAAAGTATTTGCACTCTTGACTGTCTTTTCCCCCTTCTCTTTCTTCTGTATTCTCTGAGGTTATCAAAACAAACAGAAGGCACAGGGTTTAACTTTCCTTCATATATATACCGCACCTCTTCCTCTGGAATCCATTCAGCTTCATGGTGTACAGGCTGCGGACCACAGGCGGAGGGAGGGAGGGCTTGAGGACCGGCTGGGGTTCATGGGCAGTTCAAGTGGTAGAGAAGAGTGAGTCACTGGTCAATGGCACAGCCAGGGCTGGATTACCCTGTGGCTTTCCTTCCTTAAATGGACAGAGAGTCCAACTGCTGTGTGAATAACAAAGACCCGAATGTCCCGCTCGCCAGTGGAGCACACAGCAGCCACAGCTAGGAACCGCAGCAGCTGTTTTTTTCCAGAGTGCTGAAGGCTGCAACCCTAGCCCCGCTCAGCTGTCAGAGGGCACCTCGTGGGGTCCAGCCGAGGGCACAGATGGCCCAGGGCCATCCATTCCACCCCTGGAAAAGCTCCGAGGGAATCCACCTTCTGAGGCCAGCTCCCAGGTCCCGGAGCAGTGGCCCTTTTATTTGAGGGGAAACAGCATGATTTTGGGGGGTGCTTGGGGAATCGGAATGGCGCTATTGGGGAGGGCACAAAACCTTACACTGTCCCTCACACGTTGACTGTTGTATCTGCTCCTCGCGTCTCTCGTTCCTGCCTTGTGCTCTTGGCCGTGGGTGTTTGTCTCTGGGATTGCTGCTGTAGAAAGAATACGCTGGCTGGGCTGCGGGCTGGCCTGGACTTCACAAAGAGGAAGGAAAAGAGTCGCCGCCATCAGCACCGGCCATCAGCACCGGCTGCTCAAGCCGGTGTCTATGCCTGGAGCCAGACATGCCTCCACCCTCCAGCCTTTTTTTATTTTACCCTTTCTGACACCAACGGTCTCCTGCGATGCTGTGCTTTTGTGGCTGGGCCTGATAATTCATTACCATGGTCACACAGAACTCCCAGACAATGCTCCTGATTATGGGGTCGGTTAGGGAAGTTAACAGGTTACTATTCAGGTGAGAAGTCCTCAGGATAGACCTGTTCAATTTCTTCCTTGCTGTGCCCAATGGCAGGCCTCTCTCTCTCTGGCCCTCAGCCTCTTGGTCTGACTTCAGCCCCACTCAGGCAATGTTACAAAGATCTCTTAGGGCTGCTAATAAATGCCCGAAGAGGGCATTTAAATGCTCCTTAAACCTCAACCCAAAGGCATTGAGCTCCAGCTCTGTGGGTCAGCAAACAGATCCCTCAACTCCACAAGCTAACCTCTTGCCTCAAAGCACTCAGCTCTATTTGCCTCGGGGGCTGGGAAGTCCATGATTCTGTCTCATCCTCTGGCTTCTTTGGGCTCAGAGCCGTCTCCGGGATCAAGGAGGTTAGTGTGCGGGCATCTTACGGTCCAAAGGACAGCTCTACTTGTAGCTCTTTCCTCTGGCTGGCAGTGAGAACTCCTTCCTGCTTTTGAAATGGCTCATTTTATAACCAGCACAATGGCACTCACAATGAACACTCTTGATAATTCCTGAGAGCTGAATCATATAATCCAATCAGTAGTTCCCCTCCACTTGCTTACCCAAACCCAGCAAGAAAAGGTCATTTGGTGGGAGTGACTAGAAGAGCCATAGTGAACAATTCACTGCATCACACCTGGCTAGGTGTCAGGTACACATTAAATGTTAGACATATTAAATAGTTACTGTGCTGTGTGCGGCACTCTTCCTTAGGCTAAAGCAGGGGGACACAAAGATTACACCGAAGCCATCTCTAATTCTGGCTCTTTCTGGTTGAGTGGAAATCTTTGCAAAATGGAGGGTTCACATTCAGCATATCACCTAGAAAACCGCTCGTTCTTCTGGCGAGAAGAGGAAATCAAGGAACTCTGTAAGCGGGGTCAAAATCAGCATGGTGTAGAAGCTAAAACGTGTTCTGGAAGCAGGACTGCCATCAAGTTGGCCCAAGTCGTGGAAATGCCACGCAAAACAGAATGAAACGCTGCCCAGTCCTGTGCCATCCCCACGACCAGTTGCTCATTGGGGTGTTAGGTGCAATAGAGTTTTCCCCGTATGGAATATCACTGGTATATTTGGAAATTCTTAGTCTGGAAACTCCAATTAAACCTGTTCATCATCATAGCAATACACAAGCCTCCACAGAAAGATAGGTAGTAGGGGCACATGAAGTGCATGATTCAGGAATCAAAACTGGAACATCCACACAAAAAATGAGACACCACGACCTTTGGAATCCGGTTCACAGGGACTCAAATCCTGTGTGTTAATTTCTTGTTTGGCTCTGGCCAAACTCATTAAACAATCTGAATCTCACCTTTAACATCTGTGAAAAGGGAACAACAATAAACCTCAAGGGCCAAGGTGAGGGAATTGCAATGGTGTTGTTGGGTAAGTATTGAACTGCTAACAGAAAGGTTGGTGGTTCCATATAACTAAGCTACCCACAGTAAACTCCACAAGGACAAACTTTTGTTTTATTTATTGCTATGTCCCCAGCTAAGTACTGTAGACTGCTAACTGACAAACTATTGGAAGAAGAAGTAAGGCCAGAGTGTTTCTTAGAGGCAAGAATGGCAGGACTTCATCTTACAAACTTTGGACATATTGTCAGAAGAGACCAGCCCTGGAGAAGGGCATCATACTTTGTAAAGTGGAGGGGTATTAAACAAAAAAGAAAGAAAGAGAAGACCCTCAACAAGATGGGTTGACACAGTGGATGCATCAGTGGGCTCAGGCACAGGAACAACTGTGAGGATGGCCGAGGACTGTGTAATGTTTCCTTCGGTTGTGCATAGGATTGCTATGGGTTGGAGCTGACTAGAGGGCACCTGACAACAACAACAAATCTCCAGTATGTAGAACAGTGTCTAATATGTGATAGGCAATGAACTAATTGTTGAATAGATGAAAAAAAAAAAAAAGAAAGGTTGGTGGTTCAAACCTATCAACTGCTCCAGAGGAGAAAAATGAGGCTGTTTGCCCCCATAAATATTTGCAAAGCCTTGGAAACCCTATATGTGGTCACTATGAGTCCAAATACATTCAATATCAGGGAGTTGGGTTTGGGCTTTGAGGGTTATTGTGTGTATAAATTGAGGCGACATGAAATATTTGGTAGTTAACAAGAGCTCACAAAGAACAAAGTTGGGGGTGGGGGCTTCACATAGTTCATAGAAAAAAAATCCTAGAACATTTGAAGCCCCTTATATAAGCTCCATTCCACCCCCTTCCCCTCTAAAATATTGATATTTTCCATCTAACATATCAACGTCCATTGGGCAGGCTTAAGCAGATAGTTGAAGGCAGTGTGGGGCCACATTGAGGAATTTTCTCTGCCCTAAATTTTCTTCTCTAATCTTTATTAATTAATAGGACTGATTGTGTCAAGCTGACTGAGCTTTGGTTCCTGGTCAAGATATAGAGGCTTGAGGGTCTCATTCATACATGCTTGGGAACTTAATGCTGTTTGGAACTGAATGTCTGCATTTGGTGAGCTTCTTTGATGAAGAATCTCCATTGTACCTACCCACATCTTTGTTCCTTAAAGAGACTGCTGCTTGGTGATTGTTGTAGTTGTTTGTTTTTAAACTCTAGACTGTACTTTAATTGACCTCCTTTCTCCATAGTACATATTCAAATGCTAAGCAGATGCTTCTGGGATCTTTAATGTCCTTGATTAAAAGTCACATAAAAATCTCCATTGGGAGAGGCCCTCTTCTGACACAAGCCAAGTCCTGCAGAGCTTGGGTGGTGCTGATGACTGTGGTTTTTTTTTACTGATGGACAGAATCCTCTTGCCCTGAGAAAGAAACAAGCATAGGGCTTGCTGTGCATCTGAGCGCCATCTCCCCCTCTTTGTCTGTCTGCCCTACAAGGCACTCCTGTCCTCTGGCTCAGCCAGTTGTCCAGGATCAACAAACATGTTGACTTGCAGTAAGTCCTCTTGGCTCCCCACATCCTGCTCTCGCTCAGTGCCGAGAGCTATTACATGGAATTAAAATGTGGCTGAGAACCCAACTAAGCAGCTAAGGTTTGAACCCAGTGAACATGACCTCACATTTTACAGGGTTTGTTGAGTTTCAGTGGCTAAAAAAGTTCATAGCTATTCATAGATTATTTTTTGACACAAATTTCTCCATTTAGGATGAGAGCCTTGCCAACACAGATCATGAACACCATGATCCCATTGTGATGATGAACTTCAGAGAGAGAGAGAGAGAGAGAGAGAGAGAGAGATCTGGAATAACACAAATGCATTTGTCAGCAGTTTGTTGCAGTATTTTAGATCATTTAATTTTTATTTTCTTTCTTTCCTTTTCTTCCCCCATTAACCTCTGTTTTGCAAAATTCCCCTAACATTCGTGTTTCATCCTTATAATAAGAAATACAAAAATGTATGCTTAAATGAAGGCAGTGTGGGGCCACATTGAGGAATTTTCTCTGCCCTAAATTTTCTTCTCTAATCTATATTAATTAATAGGACTGATTGTGTCAAGCTTAATGTGAAGATTTCTAAAACAGCTGTCCATTATTATATCTCATTTTTTTTCTCCTGGATGAGACAAATGCTTGGAGTTTTGCTTGTTTCCCCCCAGGTATAATTCATAGTTTGTTCTGTGTGAGTTGGTGAGTGCTATTTACGAGACTATTTTACACTAACAGGCTTATTTTGGAAGGTTATGATAGACTTAGAGGGAATTACCGGATTTGAATTGGGCAATATGTTATAGCCAAGTCCTGTTTTGATGGACAAGGGAAGAAATGACTAAGTGCCTCTTTGGCTAAGGGGAAGCAAGGTCCAGTCACTTGAGGTTTACAGTGGATTCAAGCAATTACCTTTTTTAGATGACAGGTAACCATTCCGCTCCCCTTACAGAAGTGAAGCAAGGATGATCTCTCTTTACACTTCTTTTCCCAGGGTTACTTAATTCTGAGAGAAGTGTGGCTTGTTGTGGAACCTTAGAGCTTGAACATGGGTATGCTGAGGGCATGTCTTGGTGAGAGAAGTACACATATTTCTGAATGGAAGGAGCCACTCTGGCCAGTGATGTTTAGTTTGCACATTAGGGATGCACAAAGACCTGTTTCAGAACTTGCACTTGAAGTTGGGAGAAGGTGCAAGGTACCAGGATTGGAATTCCCAGAAGTTCCCTCTGTCTGCTGTCAGGCTTTTGCCCGCTTTCTGCCCAAGAGTAATGGTACTTGACGATCCAGTATTTTATTGAGTGTGTCTCTCTGCCTCCTGGTGCTCCTGAGCGATGCCAGTGCGGAGGGCCTGTGTGCACACACTACGTGTTGAGGGCTGCCGAGCTGGCACTGCAGCTGGACCTGGAGTGGCAGCGGGCAGAGCCTGTGGGATGCCAAGTCTCAGCAGAGCAGGTCGGGCCTGATCAACTCTGGCTCTAGGCAGGCAAAGTGAGCCTCCACTTTGGGAGAAGTTGGCAAGGCTCAGGTCTGCTCCCCAGCATTAGATCTTCTCTATCCACTTTGCGGTGGGGAAGGCTTCAAGACTGCAGAGGCTAGTGCCAGGGGCAGAACTAAATTGGCTCCCTGAGTAGCCTGCGGCTAACCAGTGGGAGGATGGCTCAAGAAAACCTCTCAGAGTGGGTAGGAAGGAAACATTTGACATTTTCACGGAAAACGATACATTTCCTCCGTGTAAATGCACATGGACAAGCCCTTTACTGATGGATGGTGTAAAGGGTTTTGTTAGACCTCAGTCCTTGGCTCCGCGAGAGAAAGAATTCACGCCGACGCCTGGTTTGCGATCCAAGTGGGTTTTATGAGCGTTAGAAGACGTTTCAGGTTCACACAGACACCCGCTGGGCTCCTCCCGAACGTGCAGCCAGCCTGAAAACTGCTCGCAGAGTCAGGGTAGACTCCGGGCTCCTGCCTTTTCAATGATTCCTCGGGGAGGCGTGGAGGACGACCCTGGTCGATCCCATTGGCTGAATTGAATTCACCTGGCCTAGGTGGGCCAATGCAGGTGCAGCACCCACCCAGGTGTACCTGGCGGAAAACCTGAACCCCTGAGCATGAGCAGTGTGCCACTCCTTTGTGTCCGTAGCTCGGACCTCTGGGCATGCGTAATGGACACCCCAGCGCCTATGCTAGGCTACCGAACAGTTTCACTTACAGAGCCAACGGAAAATTGAGTGTTTGAGAATAGTCTTAACCCTGGTACCTGTGTGCTGATGTGATTAGTTTTTTTAAGAGAACATTTAACATCAGCAGTAGTCACCCAGGAAAGAGGAGCCAACAGGAGTAATGGGTGAACTCGTTAGACCTAGTGTTTCATTGAGTAAGCACACTCGTGGGACTTTGTCTTATGTACTGAGAGTTTTCCTCAGAGTTGTTTGTAAATTTCTCTGTTGTGGTGGTGGGAGGAATGCAAATTCGGTTTTTTCATTCACTTAGGTTAGGACACCGGCAAAAGGTATGTAGGTGTTCAAACCCCCAAGACTTATGAATGTCACCCTGCATGGACATAGGGTCTTTTTAGGTATAATCAAGCTAAGGTGAGGTCATTCCGGAACAGTATTGGTCCTAATCCAATGGTTAAGTGTTTTCAGAGGGAGAGGTGCGCGTGCGCGCGCGCGCGCGCGCGCGCGCGCGCGCACACACACACGAAATCCACGTGATAGTGAAGGCAGAGATTGGCATGATAAAGTCACAAACCCAGGAACACCAATGAATTCCAACCGCCGCCAAGAAGGATTCTTCCTGCTAGGACCCTCAGGGGAAGCACCGTCCTCCAACACCTTGATTTCAGACTCCTAGCCTCCAAAACTCTGCAAGAAATAACTTTATGTTGTTTTAAGCTACTCTGTCTGTGGTAATTTGCTACCACAATCCTAAGAAACGAATACAACTCCAGGAAGCCGATATAGCATAAGCTCCCAGACTGCCAAAATTGCAAAACTAAATCTTGACTTGGGCCTGTAAAAATGTACAACATGTACTAACTGAACGGCTGTCTACCAAAATGTACCTCAGTTGACTTACCTAGCGATTTCTTGGTGCTGCTGAGAGCTACCATCCAGCTGGTTCCAACTCCTAGTGACCCTCTGTGCAGCAGAAGCCGTACTGCCTGGTCCCGCACCAGGTCACGATCATTGTTACGTTTGAACCCATTTTGCAGACATGATGTTAATACATTTCACTGACGTCTTCCCCCTTTCCCCTGACTCTTTACCAAGTAGGAGCCCCTTCTCCCCACAGTGCCCCCTCCTGAGAACATGTCCAAAGTCCATGAGAGGTAGTCTTCCCATCCTGGCTCCTAAACAGCGTTATGGGTGGACTTCTCGCAAAGCAGATTTGTTTGTTCTTCTGGAAGTACATGGTATATTTAGTATTCGCACTAATACCGTAATTCAAATGAGCAGTGCTTCTGTGGTATTTCTCATTCTTCACCATCCTTCTCATGCATAGGAGGCCATTGGAAATTGTCTTTATGACATCTTTACTTTTTTTATCTTCACTCTCAGCGCTTTAAAGAAGTCTTTTGCAGCAGATTTTCCCAGGGCACTTTGTTCTTTTTAGAGAATATAAATTAATGGGACAAAACATTTTGATGAGCAATGATGAACAATTTTAAAAATCATTAATGGAAAGAACTCTTTCCAAGGACTCTCATGTTTTAGAAGAGCTAATTACAGAAAAATTGCCATTGTTCTAAATAAACAAACACTTATTGATACTCTGCTGGTTAGATAAAGACAGTCTTCAGTCTACTGAGAGTAAAGTGATCATGGAAGTGATTTATAACCAGTACCATGGACTCAGAAAAATTACAGACCAGACAGGTACTTTAAATGCACCTAATTCCACTCCCAACCTTCTTTATGTGTCTTGCTCTCTGTCCTGAATATCATATGCAAACCTCAAACTAATGAAGTCTGATTTTTGATATTACCAATTAATGAAATATTCCATTTTCACGAATCCATAAGCATTAGCCTAGCTTTATTTCTCCTATAATTTTAGCAACATCTGATGCCTTTTACAACTGACTGTTAAGATAATATCTTTGGCATTTTTTTCGCTTTCATTCTGCCTCTGTGAATGGCCTTTTAGAGCCTCGTACTAGCTCTTTGCCAAACTTATAGTGTCATTGTTTTCCCAGACTTCCAGCCTCCCTTTTATCTCCTCTTGTTGTTATTGGTCACTGAGGTTTTTTATAAACTGCAACTCATGGTGAACTTATGTTCAACAGAATAAAACACTACCTGGGCCTTCATCATCCTCATCATCTCCAGCATGTTCAAGTCCATCATTATGATTATTGGGTTTCCTTCACCTTGTATGTGAGGCTGCTTTGACTAGAGAAAAAATCTAGGAATACTCACATGTGTATAGGAAGGAGCTTTATATCAAGAAGTAATTATACATCAAGAAAACATCCCAACCCATTCCAGATCAAGTCCATAAGTCTGATACTACTCCATAAATCTGATACAAGTCCATAAATCCCTCTTCGGACTCATGCAGCCACACACAATGATGCTGAATGCAAGAAGATCACAGGCCGGCGGATGCAAAGTCTTGTGGATCCAGTGGCAGTGGACACATCTCCAGGGATCTGGCTGCCATTAGTGTGGCTCATAGTGGCTCATCAACAGGAAGGTGAAGCAGAGAGAGAATGTGTGGCCTGCCTCCAGGGAGAAAGAGAAAGAGGTCTGCCTTGGAAAGCAATTTATCTTGGTCACCTTCCAATCAAGCTGTGGTCTGACTGACAGGCTAAACGCTGCCCACATGTCCCTATGGGAGTCATGTTGGCACCACAAAACTACCTATCTTAGGCCATCCTCCACTTTTATATCTTCAACTTGACACAAAATTATGTAACTACCACACCTTGGCATGCCCTTTATTTAGCCACTATGATGTGTTTCCTCCAGTGATTGTTCTCTCCAAATGATGTGTCTAAAGCAACCAAGAGGCACAATGTTCTGACAGAGAGTTCAGAGAGTTTTCACTGTCTAATTTTCAGAAGTAGATCACCGGCCCTTGTTTTCAAGTCTTATGTAGACACTGAAATCTGCCTGCCATGGCTGGCTCTGCTAGCAGAAGACCTAATGTCAAATCTTCCAGCATCACAGCAACATGCAAGTTACCACAGTGCAGCAAACAGAGAGGACGTGGTTTCTCCTTTCACTCTAGAGTATTATCTGACCAGACTAGCAACTACCATCACTTCCACCACAGCTTATACATACCATGACTCAGAAGCCTTCCCCTAACACTGACCTCCCCATAGACAAGGTTAAAACTAAAACGGCTGTACTGGAGGAAGATTGTTATTATGGTAGTATGAAGACTTCACTGGATGGGGGCACAGCAACAAAGGCAGGAGCATTGGAGATTATTGGGTCTAGGTGAAAAGTTACATGATATATTATATATTTTGATTTTATTGCATTATTTACTCCAACTTGGCCTCTTGCCCAATACCTTGAGTTACCTGTTTTTGTGCCTGTCCTTCTTTCTAAACTGTGCATGATTTCAGGCAAAGGGCTATGAATTTCATCTTTGTATCTTTAGTTATTGATAAATATTATAGACTTCATTACTTATACCAATTTGGCAGTAGTGAGATTTGAAAGAAGGGAGGACTTTGGGAAGACTGAACATCATATTTGGGTGACTAAAGATGGTAAGACCATGAACTTTGATTAGAAGGCATCTGTTTCTGGGGGAAGACATCATGCTTGGTGAAGTCGAGAGCCAGCAAGGATAATGGAGCCTCTCAGTAAGACTGACGGGCACAAAGACAACAATGGACTTGAACATGCCTGTTGCAATTGTGAGGATGATGCAGGCCTGCACAACATTTGTTCTGTTGTATATAAGGTCATTATAAGTTGAAATTAACTTGACAGTAGTTACATATCTTCACTCTGTCCGAGAAAATGTTGGATTAACTAGGAGAGAAAAGGCAAGAACAGGCTTAGCGACAATCTCTTTGTGTCTCCAAGGTTCCACTTCTCTTGGATTTGATAATTCTTGGAAGTCGTGGGGTTTGGCCATTCGGAATACAAGTGCTGGGAGCAGAGTGCTTGGATTTTGACATTGGCTATACCCAACTGTGAAACACTGGGCAGGCGCACTGGTTTGAATAGTGTTACCCCAAACTTGTTTCCCCCAGATCATTTGAAAACACATTGATCTCAGACTGCTACCTTCCAGAACTATGAGGGAATACTGTACTCTTGTTTTGTGCTGCTAAGGTTGTGGGAATATTTACAGCATCTCAGGAGTCTTCTGAGGCTGCAAGTTACCCAAGCAGTCCAAACTTAGCTACCCTAATAAATCAGGACACTGGTAGTATACACAGGGTTGTCGAGAGTATTGACTTTGAAAGCTAGGCACATTCTCGGCCGTGTAGTGAGTGTTGTTAAACACCAGCTCCTATCTTACTATTTCAAGGACAGCCATCTTCACAAGAACAGCCCCATTATGGAAATAAGACAGAATGAGGAGTGATGGAAAATAGGCTTCCACATCCTCCAGTGACAAAGAAAGGAAATGACTAGAATTGGGCAAGTCTAAAGGTAACCAAATGGAAGGTTTAGCACAACCAGCATTCCCTCCATTCACAGTTTTTAAAGGTAGAGCATAATGGGAAAACAGAACTGTTCCCAGCATTTAGAAGTGAGGATGTTTCCATTATTGTGAGGCCTGTTTTAAATCGTTTGGCTAATTAGGTGATGATTAAATTACATCACTCCCATATGTCTGTGCTTTCTTCTATATGGAATCTGAGTAAAAAGTTCTTGGTAAATTATGTTTTTGTAAAGGAGTTATTTGATACTCTGCACACAGTAGGCCATCAAGTGTATTGAATGGTAAATTATTTTAGAAAGCACATCATCATTAATAACAACAGCTGCATGCTGGAGTATTTACTGTGTGTCAGAAAGATACAGATGTTCAGCACTTCCCATAAATTACCCCCATTTAATCCAACGAGGTTGGTATTATTACTATTTGCAAATAATTCCTGGAGGAAGCGATCACTTCCTTGCTTGTTATTTGAATTCTTGTTTGGGGGTATTCTTAGAATAGAATATACCTGCAGGAGAAATGAAAGAAACAACTTTTAACTTTCACTTTACATACAGTTTTTTTCTAAATAGAAGTGTTTGCTACAGAACCAGGAGGAACAGTATAAAGCCACGCTGAAGATAGGAACCAGAAAAATAGTGTGGTGACACCTATGGGAGAGAGAGAAGGGGGTGAGCAGGTAGAAGAGTGAGAAAGAGTGAGCTAAAGGGACCTGGGAAAGCAGACTGGCCGAGAGGCTCTGGTGCAGCGAGGACTGCTACACTGGAATGATGTTGCTCTTCTTCACTAGGAGCATTCTGATTGAGGCCAGTTGACCTGTCTAACTTCATTTCCTACTAGTGTCTCCTCTCACGCTGTATTCTTCCAAAGCAGTCAACTGCTTCCTGTTAACAAAATGTATGACTTCTTTTCACATGTCTCCGCCTTTATACCAATGTACTGTCTACCAAAGGAGCCTGGGTAGCATGACAATTTACGCTGGACTACTTACCTAAAGATTGGTGGCTCATATTCATTCAGCAGCTCTGCAGGAAAAGGACCTGACAGCGGTTACTGCAAAGCCCAGCAAACCCTACAGAGTGGTTCTACTCCATCACACCTGTGGGGTTGGCCTGAATCAGGGGCTGACTTGATAGCAGCTACCAAATGGTCTATCTAAAATGTTCTTCTTTCTGGTCCCAGTGAGTGGATTTCATAAAACCAGCCCTTACTTTGTGTCCTTTATTTTGCCAGGCATTATATATCTATTTATGTTTATGTTCATGTTTACGCTTGTATTTATATTTATTCTTGAAACGTTTTTCTAATATTTATAACTCTTCTACAAGGTAGGTATTATTAGTTCTATTTTGAAGATGGAGAAACAGAAGTCCATGAAGGTTAAACAATGAATCCAGTTAGGAAGTGCCAGAGCCAGAGTAAGAATATTGGTCTGTCTGGTTTCGAAGCCCATATCTGTTCCCTTTTCCCATTCCTTTAAAAATTCCCAGGATCTATGGAAGAACGTTTACTTCCCATGCATTTGAAAGACTTGGGTTTTATTGCTGGCATGTTAGACAGGTTCTCTAAAGAAACAAAGCCAGGACACATGATTTTATAGTTAGATAGATAGAAGATAGATAGATAGGTAGGTAGGTAGATAGATAGATAGATAGATAGATAGCACAAAGGAATATAACAGCTAATTAGTCCACACAGCAGTACAGAGGGCTCAGTTGAACTCACTTCCATGAAACAGTTAATATACTAGAAGTCCTTCAACTCACGAGGGCTGCTGGTGAGGCTGCTTCCAAGGTCAAGGAAGCAGACAGCTGAATCTTCCATAGAGCAATGCAGGCAGTCTGGCCACAGGTAGTAAACAGCAGGGCAGGTCACCACCAGTCAGCCAGATGACAGGATCCGACAGTCCCCAGCTTAAGCGATGTAGACACTAGCAGTGTGGTGAAGCAGGTCTCAAAGAAACCTCAAGTTCAAGCAACGTGGTTCATGGGTTGGGTGTCTCACAGGTCGTGAAGCTCACAAGTTGAGGCAGAGAACTAGCTAAGGCAGCCACACACACTGGTCTGATCACCAGAGAGCAAGAGAGAGACAGGCAGGCTTTGCCCTCCAATCAAACGGAGACCTTATGAATCCCACATGTTCTTCTTGGCCAGGTTGGCACAATAACCCTACCTATCACAGCTGGCCAATGTACCTCATGCACAGCCAACTCCAGTCTTCCAGTCGAGGTTTGGGTGTTGTGATGCTAAACAGGTTGCATCAGTCCTTCCAGACTAAGGCGGACTAAGAAAAAAGGCCTGATGATCTACTTTTGAAAATCAGCTGATGAAAACCTTGTGGATCACAACGGTTCAATCTGCAAACAATTATGGGGCTGATCTAGTGTTTCATCCCATTACGTATGGAACCACCAGACAAGTCAAATAGCCAGTCAACAGCAGCTAACAACAATATCTTAAAGACACAGTGCTAATGGCATCTCCTTAGGAAGGTCTTACTGGAATTCCTCAGCTAGTTGCCTACTCCTCTGAGGCCCTGTAATATTCTGCGTGCACCTATAAAATATCCATTGAAGTTGTGTTTGAATTATATGTCCATATGGTTCTCTTGCTTCTCCAGCATAGGTTCTATAAAAATAGAAGAGGTATCTTTGCGCATTTTTATAATAATATTTTCCCTTTATTCCATCTTCCCACCACACCACCCACCCTGATGGTCATATAATATGCCCTTAATAAATTAATGTTAAATTAGTGAATACATTAATTTACACCAAGAAGCTGATTCGTAAACATCCTCCTTTTGCCAGATTATTGATTCTGCACCTCAGCGTGTCGTTTGCCTGCGTCCCACACTGGAGTGATGTGCAGTCACCAGATGGCTGGCCATGGAGGGGCCATCTTTGGAACCCTCAACCTGCTTTCCAAGCCAGGGTGCTGGCAACTCGAAGAGTCCACATTAGGTTCTTGGCTACCTTTTTTGTGGCTCCAGGAATAAGAACAGTAGCACTTAAGCTAAGGATTGTTTAAAACTCAGTTAGCCCTCTAGATCTAGGATCTGACTGGGCAGGAGGGTGATGTTCCTGCTGTGCCTGGGGACAGGAGTTGGATCTTTCCTACATAATCCCCCACTGCAGCTAATTCAGCCTGTGCCTGGGCTGGTCTGCCGGTCTTGACAAGATCCTCATCTATTTGAACACATCTGCCTAATCCCCTGCCCATCTTAAAAATGTTTGCTGAATCACCACACACAAGCATGATTCAGCACGGGCATGCTGCAAGTACCCCCTCTGGGACTGCGTCTGACTGATGTTTTTTTCCAAATGGCTGCCGTAAGCCAAATGCCCAAGGCAGAACACTAATGTGCAGTTTACACTTGAATATCAATGGGTTCACTTGACCTCTAAGAGACTCACCCACAGTTCCTGTCAATCATTTCCTGGCCACGCTGTCAGCTTTGACCTACCCTCTTTGAGATTCCATCCACTTCTACTCCTTATAAACATGATGTCGCTTGTTTCCAGAATAGTTGTCGAGAAATTGATGATAGACAGAGCCAGACTCTGTCACTGAAAGGTTAATATCCCTTCCCCAGTGACAGGCCAAAGCTGAATTGCTGCTCAGGTGCTGAGAGTGACCTATCTATACCATCAAAATAGTGTCGCAAGGGGGACTCAGAGTCCTGAGGAGACATTTTCTCCCATGTTTTGGAAACAATGTGCAATGGTGACAAGGCATTCCACTCTAATTCTCTGACAAGCTCTATAAGATCAGAGAGTTCACACCATGTACCCTCCTCCTTGTCCAGTGACCATCTGTTGTGGCAGACATTGGTGGCTCGGGGTCACCTCCTCCAGGCAGACACGTCACAGATAGATAAGGTACAAAGGGTTAATGCGCTCAGGTAACAACCAAAAAGTTGGATGTTTACGTCTATTCAGCGACCCCCTGATGATCTATATCTGCAAAATCAGCCAGTGAAACCCTATGAAGTGCAGGGCTACTCTGGCACAGAGGGGGCCCTGGATGGGCTAGAGTTGCCTGGTTGGCACCTGTAAGATGAGCTACAACATAGGTTTTTCCTTATTCCTTGTCAACTCTTCAACTCACCCCAGCCTACCACTTCATTTTCCCAATAAGGAAAACAAGTGAGTGCTAACCAAGCAAGCGAGTGTGTTGCTTAGTGCATCTGAACGTGGAAAGAAGCCCAGCCAAGGAAGGGTAGCGATTAGGCAGATGCGTGTAAACAGATGGGGATCTTGTCATTAGACAGATGTGTGCAAACAGATGTGGATCTTGTCAAGACAAGCAGACAAGTGCAGGCACAGGCCGCATCGGCTGTTGTGGGGGGTTCATGGAGGAAACATGCGCCCACTGGCACCAGGCACAGCAGGCGCATCACAGAGGCATTTCCTAGGAGTGTCTGGGAGACTGCATTTTTTTCTTGCTAAAGGCATTATGTAAATCTTAGGGAAGAATCATTAACTGATTAACAGATGAGTATAAATTAGCTCATATGATTAAGTGATTAATACCTATTGTGAACCAGTAGAGCCCGAAGAGAATAGAGTCTGATGAAATGGGACTAAATATTTTGCCTGTTCCATTACAAGGTCTTTAGGGAGCTATGTGGCATCTCATTGTAATGTGATTTTCCCCGTTACGTTATCAGAATCAAAAGATGAAATGTTGATGGGTACGGGAGCAAATCTTTATACATGGAGACACCCCATACCTCCACCTAGCGCCTCCCAGAAGCCCTGTGAAGAAGCATCCAGTTTTCATACTTTACAGATGAGTTAGTGGGTCTTGGGGCAGTCAAGGTGGGAGAACCAGGGCTAACAGCCAGGTTGGAGGCTCGATTCCATTCCTTTGCCACTGGACCAGCCCGCCATGGATGACGAGAAATTTAGAGTCAAAGTTCAGCTTGCTCCTGAATGAGTTGAAACACGGGTGCTGTCTGTGAAAATGATGCTACAGGGAGAATGTGAGATCGATGAGGGTGGTCATCATGGATCCGGGCCCTCCATGGACCTTTCCCCTGTGTGAGTTCATTTAGTCGGTATGAAATACCTGTGACGATTTTATAAAATATTTGTTAAATAAGGCATCTGAGCCACAGCAACAGTAACTGCGTGCTTGTGCAAGGGCCTCAGCCCACCTCCCTGCGATGACAATAGTGTGTTAGCTGTCCCCTGCCCTGAGGGAACAGAATGAAAGAATGGACGGAAAATCCCAACGAGTACTTGAAGCCATCAGATTTTGGCGCTCCAAACTACAAGATCAGAACCGGAGCTACAACTTTACTCTTTTTCAATTAGGATTGTTATTTTAAAACAAACGAACAAATCATTTCAAGGAACTTAATACTTCAATATTACCATTAACCCCAAACCTCTGACATTAAATGCAAAATATTAGCCAGAAACATTTAGAATTGAATCTGAAATGTTCGTTGAATTTTATTCTCAGTATCATCTTTGTAAATAAAAATCGATAGCCATGTTTTGCTATTTTAACTGCTCTCTATTGAGACAGGATAGAGCCCTGGCAAAATCGTGGGTTACAGGTTGTGCTACCAAAAGGCAGATCAGTAGTTCGGAACCACCAGTCATGGTGGGAAAAACATGAGACTTTCTATTCCCTTGAGAACTTATAGTCTCAGAAATCCACAGGGTCAGTTCAACCCTGTCCTAGAGGCTTACTATGAATTGGAATCGACTTGATGGTACTGAGTTGGATTTTTTTGGTATTGAGAAATGAAAAAAACAATTGAATCCTATTAAGATGGTTTATCTCCCATACAGAAGACCTGAGTTTGAGTCCTGACCAGTACACCTCATGCAGGGCCATAGGACAGGGGAGGCTTGCATGGTGCTAGGATGCTCAACAGGCTTCCATGGAGCTTCCAGACTAAGACAGAGTAGGAAGAAAGGTTGGTGATCTACTTCTGAAATTCAGCCAGGGGAAGCTCTGAGGATCACAAGGTCCAATCCCCAGTGTTTGCTTCTGCAGTGCATGGGGTCACCAGGATTTGGAGGATGGCTTGAAGGCAGCTGACAACCACAACGTACGTGTTTGTACAATCATCACATGTATTCTTGTGATCTACAGCATGCACACAGACCAAGAAAGACCGCTCAGATTTGCAGGAATGTCACAAGAGATTACTTGGCCTCTTTAATCCCCCCTTTAAAGAAACATGGCAATGTTGTGACAGATGATTTGCTGTGCACGTCTCCTAAATGATTTCTTCTTTCTGACCCCTGTGCTTTGCCACATTAGATTCGAATAAGAGGTTCTTAGGTTTACACATGGTGTGTACACTTTCCTCTGAAGTGTACCTTTATCCAATTCCTATTTTCTTCCTTAATGGCTTAGGAAATCCCTACTAAAGTCCTCTGACATATGCTAGTGCATTGACCGACACACATATATTTGAGCTTTGAATTTTTCCCACATTTGCAAAGAAGGGACAGGGAAACAATTCTGGGGGAAAGTGGGACACAAAGCGTTATGGGGCCTGGTCCCCTGCATCTCTACAGCAGGAAGGCAGGTAAATTGGAGCCTGGTTTATGCCCAGTCTTGGCCACACTGCCCCTGTCACTGGGTTGGGAGGCAACTGAAGCCAGGTGGGTGAGGAGCAGAGCGGCTGTGCTCTCTCTAAGGTAGCCAGATGGCAGTGAGCAGCCTGCTGGGCATGGTAATGGCCAACCTAGGCATGGGCATGTTTTGCTGGAATGTGCTCTTTGTTGTCAGGGCACCAGGTGTCATGGGTCATTCTTCCACTTCAAGCCAAGCTACAAGACCACAGGAGAAATAACCACCTAGCCAAGACACCTCAGTGAGCAGACCTTGCAGGGCGGAGCGGCAAGTTGATCCTCAGATGACCAAGTCTTTCTTGTTTGGCATCAAAGTCTTAAAATTCTAATCATGCTGTGGTAGACAGTTACATAATTTTATGCCAACTTGATATGTAAGTGCAGGGGTGGAGTAGAGTCTGGCAATCAGGTCACAGCCTCATGGTGCCTCCTTGGGGGTGGGACCTTCTCATAAGTAGGGTCCTGGAAACCATCCATCTATCTATCTATCTATCTATCTATCTATCTATCTATCTATCTGTCTATCTGTCTATCTGTCTATCTGTCTATCTGTCTATCTATCTTTCTATCAATCTCTCTATCTATTTTTCTCTATCTATCTATCTATCTATCTATCTATCTATCTATCTATCTATCTGTTTCTATCTTTCTATCTATCTATTTTTCTATCTACCTATCTATCATCTATCTATTTTTCTATCTATCTACCTATTTATCTATCTATCTATCTATGTCTCTCTCCCTTCACCTTCCTGCTGTTGAGTCACTAGGAGAACTGCCAGAGCCACCACCATTGGATTCATGGGACTTTGCTTCTGACCCAGGGGAGGTGTCAAGGCATTTGAGAGAAAATGAGTAGAGGGACTGTATCAAAACTGAAGACGAGCAATTCCACAGGTAAGGTAGGATTAAGGGGGAAATGGCCTGGGAGAGAGTTATCTGTAGGACAGCTCTTGTTGGATCTCTAGTTAGACCTAGTCATGCCGGCTGTTGCCTGAACATGTCTAGGGATCTGATCAATTCCAGGAAGTTTAGTCTTCTCTAAAGACTAAAGGAACCTGCAGTACCTCAAGGAAGCAACTGAGGTCTCAATAGAGGGAGACAATGGTGATGGAAAAACACAGACTCTTGTTCCTCGGTTCACTCTGCAGTGTTTTTCCTGCTCTTCCCTCTTCCTGCCCATCTCTATAGCAGATCCCACCCAGACAGGCTGTCCTGCTGTGATTTCTTTGCCAACCAACTCTTTGCTGATGCTCATGTTAACCTAGTTTCCTCTTTTTAAGATTAGGAGCTGAGGTAAGAATCCAGAATGAGGTCGTTTTTGAGTTCCTGAACACCAATTTCACATCCTCTGGTTCTATTTAGCTGGGTGTGGCTTTTAGGGAATCATCAATGAGGCCAAGTGCTTTTCCCTACCCAGAAGTGTCAGCTCGAGCACCAGAAACTAGGAAGATCACCTTGACTCGTGGTGGTCTCATGTGTGTCAGCGTAGTGGCTGATTTTTCAAAAGGAGGCTGTCAGGGCTTTCTTCCAAGGTGGCTTTGTTAACCCTCTGGCTAGCAGTTCAGCCCATTGACCATTTGTACCACTCAGGGACTTCCCGGAGATACCCACTGCTGTTGACTCCATTCCTATTCACTGCACCCCATAGGACAGAGCAGAACTGCTCCATGGTGTTCCCGAAAGCATAACTCTTTATAGAAGTAGTTCTCCTAATCTTCGAACCACATAAAAGGAGACCATGTACATGGTCCTCTCCATATGGAACACACAGATGTCCAATTGATGACATCTGTGGGAAGAGACGATGGCTGGCATTCAATGTCAGCAGCTAAAACCAGGCCAGGGGTTTATTGTGGAACAGACCATCAATTGTTCATATGTACGTTCAGGATAAAGCTGGAGAAAATGAAAATAAATACTCATGAGTCAAAATACAACCTTAAGTCTATCCCAATGGAATTTTAAGAGCAACACAAAAATAGATCTGATTCATTGAACACTCATAACAGAAGACCTGATAAACTTTTGGAGGGCATCAAGAACACAATTCATGAAGAAATCAAAAGGTCATTAAAAAGAAATGGATGTCATAAGACACTCTGAAACTTGCTCTTAGTCATAGAGCAGCTAAAGCAAAAGGAAGAAATGATGTCAGAGATCTGTAGAACATTTCAAAAGGCAGCTTGAGAAGACAAAGTCAAATATTATAATATGTGCAAAAACCTAAAATGAGAAAATCAAAAGGGAAAACCATGCTCAGCATATTTTAAACTGATAAACTCAAGGGAAAAAAATCAAGCCTTGAGTTGCAATATTGAAAGAATCTATGGGACAAGTTTTGAATGATGGAAGAAGCATCAAAAGAAGATGGAAAGAATACACAGAGTGACTCACTGTACCACAAAGAACTAGTCGACATTCCACCATTTCAGAAGGCAGCATATAAGCAATAACCAGTGGTGCTGAAGGTAGAAGTTCAAACGGCACTGAGCCTCTGTGTGGGGGTGTCCTTCTCCTGAGAATTCTGGGAACTCTGGTATTTTACTCCTTGGAGGAGTAAATACTTTCTCTCTCTCTCTTGGCTCACTCCCTTGGAGACTCTCTACTGACAAGGCTGACTGCCTATGAGACATCCCTGAGGAGAAGCCACATGGATCTACCCTGATGCAGCCCTCAGTGCTGGAGAAGTCAGGTGGAGACCCCTGCCAGAGCTGAGACGCTCACAACGCCACTGGATCCACAGGACTTTCCACCCACCACTCTGTGATCTTCCTGCACTCGGCATCATTGCATGTGTTTCATGAGTCTAAAGAGAATTTTCTAGATTGATGTTGGGCATATGGGCTAATATTGGACTTATGGATGTAATCTGGACTGGGCTGGGATGTTTCCTCAGTATTCAACTGCTCTTGTATATAAACCTTTTCCTTATACACATATGTGTGTGTCAATGAATTTGTTTCTGTAGTCTACCTGGACTAACACACCTCATGAAAATTTGACGTTGAATAAAGAAAACTGAAGAAGTGATGCATTTGAATTGTGGTGCTGGAGAAGAATATTGAAAATAGTGTGGACTTCTAAAGGGACAAACAAATCTGTCTTGGAAGAAGTACTACCAGAGTACTGTGTAGAGGCAAGAAGGGCAAGACTTCATTCTACATACTTTGGGCATGTTGTCAGAAGAGCCCGGTTCCTGGAGAAAGATGTCATGTTTGCTAAAGTGGTGGAAGTGGAGGAGCAGCTAGGGAGCGGCAGGTCCTCAGGAAGATCGGTTGACTCCTTAGCTGCCCTAATAAGCTCAAGCAGAGGGCCCTTTGTGAGGATGGCACAACCCAGGGCAGTGGGCAGTTCTGTTGTACATAAGGCGGCTCTGGGTCAGAACTAACTCAATGGCACCTGACAACACAGCCTCATCCTTCTCCCACATAGTGACTGATAGATTTGAACTGCCCACTTCTCAGTTCGCTTAGCCAACACTCCCACCGAGGCTCTGTTGTCCAGAAGTAAACGAAAAAACCAACTTCCTTCCATCAAGTAAATTCCGACTCGCAGTGACCCTGCAAGACAGGGTAGAACTGCCCCTACTTTCCTAGACTGCAACTCTTTATAGGAGTAGAAAGCCTCATCTTTCTCCTGAGGAGTGGCTGGTGATTCCAAACTGCTAAGGTTTCAGCTAGTAGCCCATGTGTAATCTACTATGCCACCAGGACTTCTGCTCAGAGATAGGGGCCAAGGAACACCCAAACTAGGATACCTTACTATACTGCACCCCTCTCCTCCCTAGGCCACTACTACACAATCCTGAGAGCTTTTGCATAATAATGACATAACTGAGTTTCCCAAGAGGTTGTGTGGGCGTGAAGGAGATCTCCACAGACTCAGTATGAAGTTACCTGAAGCCAGCATTTGTTTCCCAAATGTTAATGTCTATTCACATCATTTAGGGACCACATAGAAATGCAGGTCTTGGTCCAGTAGGCCTGGGGCAGGCAGACATTCTGCATTTTCAGCTTGCTCTAGGTGATGCCTTTTTGCTCGTCAGAGGCTAATATATTGAGCTTTGAGGAACTAAGAGCTTCTTTGGCACACTCTTCAGCCTGAGGCTGGATGTTTTCATCCTGTGATTATCTGAAGGGTAAAATCTTGCATTTTGATACATTGAGGCTTTGGGAAGGTTACCCATGAAAAAGGCAATACCAGGCTGAGCCTGCGTCACCATTTTAGAGTTATCATACCTTCCTAAATACCCTGGGTGTCTACAGGTTATGTTGGTATGAGCTCAGGGGTAAAATTGTCCCGGACCAACTCTGAAGTCAATTCTTACCCATTCTCCTTTCTGTGCCCAGCCTCCTTAAGGGTTCTCAGTTTCCCAATATGTGTTTCCAATTTAACCCTTTATTCTTCTATCAAGGAAAATCTGTTTCCCTATAAATAATCTCATAAATTCATGTGTACTATGACTGATAACACTCGGTTCAGAAAGATTAATATTTTAAGAAGGAACAGATCTTGGTCTAAAGAAATAAAATTTTGACTAGGTCAAGAAAAGATGTGAATTCTTTTGTATGTAGTTTAACATATTTAAGGTGATCCTTCTAGGCATGCATATTGACTTGGAATGCAGGGGTATGATATTTACTACACAGAGGAAATAGACCTGACATTTTAGAGGTATGGTGTGTGTGTTAGTCTGGGTAGATTAGAGAAACAAATTCATAGACACACATATGTGTATAAGAAAGAGATTTATAGACAAGAGCAATTGAACATTGAAAAAACATCCCAGCCCAGTCCAGATCAAGTCCTTAAGTCTGATATTAGCTCCTATGTCCGATACCAATCTATAAAGCCCTCTTCAGATTCACGAAGCACATGCAATGATGCCGAATGCAGGAAGAGCACAGACCAGTGGGTGGAAAGTCTTGTGGATCCAGTGGTGGTAGAAGCATCTCAGCACTGTCAGGGGTCTCCATGTGGCTCCTCCAGCTCTCTGAGTTCTGGCTGCATCAGCGTAGCTCCATTAGGCTCGTCCTCAGTAATGTCTCACAGGAGCGTCTGTGTGTCCTGCCTCCAGAGAGCTATTTATCTCCTTAGCACCTCCAAATGAAGTCATCAAGCTGCTACCTGATTGACAGACTTGACTCCACCCCTCCACCAGTTGACACCAGATTATATAATTACCACAGTGTGGGATGGATCGTGTAGGATGGACTGGCAGTTGGAATATTTTCTGCCTCTTAGCGTCTTCTCTCTTGATTTCTTCAATGACTATCTTGAACCTGGTAGACAACTTTCTAGTTCTTGAAATCTATGGTTCTAAGAGGAGTCCCTGGGTGTGGAAATGGCTAAGCTTGGCAGCTAATCAAAAGGGTGGTTTGAGCCCCTCGAATGGTGCTTTGGAAGGAAGTCTCAATGATCTACTTGTAAGAAGCCTATGGAGCACAGTTCTACTCTGGCACGCATGGAAGCACGGTGAGTTGGCATTGACTTGATGGCAACTCTCTTTTTAGGACTCTGAGAGCCTAGTAACCAAGATTTTTCCCATCAGATGTGGTCCCCAATCATGAACTGCTGCAAAAGGCCTAAAACAAAGAGAATCACAAAGAACCTAGGATGCTAGATGAAGAGCCATCTAGATTGAAACCACCATTGAAATGGCTCATAGAGGAACCTGGAGGCTTTCAAAGCAATGCCAACATGATCCTCACGTCCTCTTTTCAAAGGAAAGCAGAGGATCGAACGAACACGAAGCCCAGGGGAGGGCTAATCTCCTTGGAGGCTCCGAGCACTGACGCCCTGGGCCAAAGATCAGCTTTAAGTGTTGGTATCAGTGAGGTAAGGAGCATTGATGGTGGAGTGGGTTAAGCATTGAAACGATAGCAGAAAAATTGGTGATTTGAAACCACCAGCTGCTCTCGATCAAAGACGTCGACGTGTGTAAGCATTACAGCCTTGGACCCGGTTAGGGGCAGTTCGGTATGTCCTACGGTGTTACTATGTGTTGCAATCACTGTTGCGAAGGCACTGGTCTTCTTTTCCTTTTCTTTTATCAATGATTTAAAGCTTGAAACTTGATCCTTTCCCAGGGAACAGAATGAGGGTACAGTTCCTGAGAAACCAGACTGAACAGAAATTAGTCTTCACCAGCTGCTCCCATAATTGCATTTAAATTCAGTTAAACTAATTTATTACATTTGATAAAGTCAGTTGTCTTTCCAAATAATTCTTAGACTCTTCTATTCCAAACACAATAGAAATATATTATGACCAGGTTACAAGGGTTTTTCTCTCTGCATCTCTCTGTCGCCTTTGCTCGCCTTGACTTTACTGGGTGTACCTAGGTCACTGCTGAGAGCCAGGGAAGATGAACTGCCCTATTAGCATAAGAGGCTGTGACTCATTGACTCACAGATTGTAAATCAGCCTAACATCGGATTTTAATTAATTATATTAATGTTAGGGTAAACAGCAAAACTAAAAAGTCTGTAATGCTTCATTTACTGAGAAACTCTGAAATGTCTTTTATTTTTAGCAAGAGCCATAAAAACATCTCATACTGAAATAATGTAAAAATCAAGGAAGAGTTGTATTACTCAGCGTGATCACGCCCTTTAAAAGGCTCTGACATTTTCTTTATTTTTGTCAGATTTTTAGAAAGAAAAAAAATGATATGATACATTACATACGTATCCACCCATGCATACGCCACACCAGACTCTCTGTACAACGCTATTCACTATTGACTGCAATTCAGAACAAGATGTTTCTATCTCAGACTCTCTCAAATAAAGGGAAATTCATTACTGAATTATAACAAGGAGCTTGTCATTAGTTAGCTTCATTGAAAAGACTGCCATGTGTCAATAAGCCACTCAAACCACAGCCTCCCTGGCCTGAGACCAGAAGAGTTAGATGGTACCCAGCTAGCCCTGGCAGCGGCTTCAAAAGGGATCACATTATAAGGTAGATCCTGGATAGAGTGGGATAAAAATGTGCAACCAAATGCAAAATCATGAAAAAGACCAGCCATACCAGTCAGATAGAGACAGGTGGAACCCCTGAAGCTCTGGGCTTTAGTCACCCGTCAGGTATGGAAGTAAACTCACCCCACAACACAATTCTTGGCCAAATAACAGACAACAGATTAATCAACAATTTTAGATCAAAAGAGCAACATTTACCCAAGGACAAGTTCACAAGGGTTGGGAAAATAGGAGGAATGGAAACTGGAAACACACAGGGGACGTGAGATAAGTGAGGTTTCATTGTGGGGATTGCAATCAATGACATGAAATAAAATGTGTATGAATTGTTGAATAGAAAGCTGATCAACTTTGCAAACCTTCACCCAATTTAAATAAAGAGTGACATCATAAGAACTGCTCAAGAATTTGTATACCTACACAACTCATTATTTATAATTCACTACAGATCTATTTATTCTTTCAAGCTAATTTATATTCAAGCCTATGCTGTGCCTGCCAGGGATCTATGGGTGGCATTCCTGGCACACATGCTCAAGTGCTAGCTAACAGGTTGGAAGTTTGAGTCTGCCCAAAGGTGCTTTGTAAGAAAGTCCTGGCGATCTACTTTTGAGACCGCAGCCATTGGAAATTCTTTGGGATACCGTTCTACTTTAATACACATGGGGTTCCCATGAGTCAAAGTCAATCGATGGCAACTAATGCCTACCACTTACGCAAGTTCTGGGAAGATAAAGATGAACAGAGCTTAAGGAGACCACAGTGGAGACAAGGACGTAATCAGCATTCAGCATGGTTTTGTAGCATCCCAGAATTATGAACAGGGCTTAGGGGGCAAAGAGGAAGCATTCAGGCATGCCTCTGGGGAAATGGGAACGGTTTCGCCGAGATGATGGCACTTAGAAAAGGCCATAGCGAAGGTCTATATATTTTCAGTCAATCAGGGAACAGCTATCATTTATGTGCCAGACACTGGATAGGTGCTGGCAAATCCTCAGTCAATAAGCCAGACAGAACCAACAGCCTTTTAGAGTGCTCACACTAGGAGGAGGACTCTCATTACATTGCTATTGTGGGAAGAGCCTTTAAGGAAAAGTACAGTTGTTTTAGCGGTATATTTGTTGGGAGTTTGAGTTATATGGTGAAGGTCAGCATAGACTTCCCTGAGGAAGTCGCATCGGAGCAGAGACCTACATGGGAGAGGCCAGCAAGGCGAAGGGAGTGTGGGAACACTGTTTCAGGCAGGAGAAATAGATACGAGAGGCCCAAGCTGGAGAGGAAGTTTGGGATTTTCTAGAAAATGAAGAGTTCAGTAAGTGTCTTAGGAATTCAGGTGGGCAGGAGCCATGTTGCATAGATTTCAGTCTCGAGGATAAGATTAGAAGCACATCAACACATTTTTCTGTTGTTGTTATTTGAAAAGGAATTTGTTTTGAGGGAGAAATATGGATTAGTGTCTAACACTGTGCCTGAGACATAAGAAGATTATCCTTCCTCTTTATGTCCCATCCCACTAAAAAGCTGCGGCCATGGAGTTGATTCTTGGAGCAGAAAGCCTCATCTTTCTCTCTTGAAATAGCTGGTAGGTTTGAACTACCAACCTTGCAATTAGCAGTCCAATGCTTACCTGACGGAGCCACTAGGGCCCCTTCCCTCTTACTACACTGAGCTTCCATTTTTCTTGGCTAATCTATGTACTCTTCTTCATTTAGTCTCCAGGGGCGTAGTCTGTCATGTTGGTTCTGAGTTTGATCCATAATTTAATTTTTCCAACCTGTCCCCTGCCTCTGTGACAACCTAGGATTTCTACTATGATGAACCATTTGGATGCTGAGATAACTCACTCATCCAGTTATAGTCAATAAAATGCTTATTGAGCTGTGTGTGTGTGCGTGCGCGCACGTGCACACAGGTATCTTGAGAGGTATGGAGACCCATTTCTCATTGAGCGTACTATATTGCAAAAGCATAAGACACACATAAAAGTGACAATTTTCAACATAATAGTAGAGAGTCATGGCTATAAAATAAGGTAAGAAAGAAAAGCAATAAAATGTGTTAATCAGAAATCCCAAATATTTTACAGATAAATAATTAGAGTTAATAAGAGTATCTAGTAATTTATAAAGCTGAACTGGATTTCTATACTCAGCAATAAAATATATTAATATATTTAAAATAGGAAGCAACTAATAAAAAATTCCAGCAGATCTTTCTGTAGAAATTGATAAATTATTCCTAAAATTTATATACATAAATAATCTATAAGACTCTTTTGGAGAAAGAGTATAAAGGAGAGGACTTACTCTCCCAGTTATCAAAATTTGTTTGAGGTTATAATAAAGGCAGTGTGGTATTAGCACAGAGATAGACAAACAAATGGAACATGTGCTTCTGTGGATATTTGATATATGAAAGAGGTGCTTGGCAGATCAGTGGAGAAAGGAATGTATTTTCAATGATGAATTCCAGGTAGATTAAAGATCTAAATATAAAAGGGAGAACATATAAGCTTTTCGATGATAATATAAAATATCCTCATGCAATCAATAACAGATTTAGAAGATTAAACCGATTTAAAAGTGAAAGCTTTATGAATTTCACTACACTTAAAAAAAAACTTGTGTTCTTCAAAAAGAGGTCAAGATAATTTTTAAAAAGACAAGCTACAGGATGGGAGAAGGATTTTAAAGTATTTGTGATATTAATAAATTGAGAACATATAAGAAGCTAAATTAATTGGAGAAATTCAATCCAATGGAAAGATGAGCAAAACGTGTCACTTATCAAAGAAAAAACCCAATTAGCCACTAGAAATGTGAAAGAAAAAGAGCACTCTATTCACAATGAAGGATCAGGCATGGGCCCGGAGCCCGGGGGGCGCAGTGCACTGTGAGTGGGCAGTAACCACTCTGAGGGACTTTCTGCTCCTGTAAAGACGTACAGCCTCTAAAACCAGAGGCAGTTGTACTCTGTGCCATAGGGTCAAAATTTACTACATGGCAGTGAGTTCAATTTTGGGGACACATTGGGCTGCTAGCTGCCAAGACTGGCAGTTCAAACCCAGCAGTCAATCTGCGGGGAAAGGATGAGGCTCTCTGCTCCCAGAAAGATTTATAGTCACAGAAATTGTATAGAGCGTATTTGTGAGTCAGAAGTGATTCGATGGTAGTGTTTTTTTTAAACTAATGAAACACACATTAAAACTGCTAATAGATAAATAACACTTTGTACCTCTGGATTGACAAGAATTTAAAAGGTTAGCAGTATCAATTATTCATAAGAATTTGTGATATTGAGAACTCCCATGCTGCTGGGGGTGGTGGTGGGGTATAAATTGATATAATGGATTTATAAAACAGTTTCAGATTATCCACTATAGTTGAAGATATACACAGCTTATAACGCTGCACGTCTACTCTAGATCTGTCATTGCAAAACCTACGTATCGTAGCACTTGCTGAATACAGTTTCTGTCGAAGTCGCTAGGTGATGTCACTCTTGACTGTTAGGGTACACTGCCTCTTTAACAGCTCCCTTACAAGCAAATGCTGAACACTAGTTTCCCATTTCCCCTTTCTAAAAAACATAAAGGCGAGACTTTGTTTCACATTTCTTTTAGATAGCACAAAGCAGTACTAATGCAGCTCTTTCATAAGAGCAAAGTGATGCAAATTAAACTTTCAAAAAGTAGGAGGTCCCTGTATTAAAATTTATTTAATATTTAAAATCATTCAAATGTGTAAGCGGTCTTATTAAGTATTCAGAAAAGTGTTTTCTTTAAATATACATGCCTACAACTCAAAACAGTTATTTCTCAAAGATAAATTCTACCATTACTTGATTCTACTATAACTTGAAAACCATGCAGGCAGTTTTAAAACACTGTTTCTACTCAAAGTCTACTGTCGTTAATATTACAAGAACGGAACGAAAGAGGCGGTGGTTGGAGGTTGGGATGCTCAGAGGAGAAAGACTAGCAGATTGTGCTGCTTGAGGATTCCAGGGTCTGGTGTGCTTCTTCTCTGGCCAGTGTAGGAGGCACCTATTAGGCTATCTTCCAAGATACTCCACTCTTCCAGTCTGACCACAGGAATGCGATCTCAGCCAGGACTGGCTGACTGGCTTCATGGACATCCAACCCCTGCCGTTGTACAAGACTTTGCACCGAGAAGGGTGCTGCACTTGGTGTCTGGCTTTGCTACTAACTGGAAATTGTTAATAACTTTTGAAATGGGGCCCTGCACCTCCCCTTTGCACTGGGCCCTGAAAATGATGGCATTTATCCCGCTTCCAGCATTCATGTTTTGTTTTGTTTTTTACAATGTCCTTGACCTCAGTTTAGAGCTTGATTCCACCAGGTGAACTTGAGAGTAATCCGTTCTCTCAAGGAATTGCAGTTGGAAAGTAAGCACAGAAAATATTGTTACTGAAACTACTAGAACAAAATAGTAGTCACCCACCCAAGGTCTTCCTTGGATTACATGCTGTGGTAGTTACATAATCTGGTGCCAATTTGAGAAGATTATGAGTGAAGAGGTGGACTCTGGCCTGTCAATCAAGATCTAACCATTGGGGCCTCTGTGTGGGCATGGCCTTCTCCTGAGAATTTTGGGAATTCGTGAATTTCCTCCTTCAAGGCAGGAGAAACTCTCTCTCTTGACTCACTTCCTTGGAGACTCTATTGACAAGGCCTGTGCGACACCCTGAGGAGAAACCACATGGACCGACCCTGATGCAGCCAGAACCCCCGACCTAGAGAAGCCAGGTGGGGACCCCTGCCAGTACTGAGATCCTTACAATGCCACTGGATCTACAAGTCTTCCCACCCACTGCCTTGTGATCTTCCTGCATTCGGCATCATTGCATGTGTTTCGTGAGTCTGAAGAGGACTTTTATAGATTGGTGTTGGACATATGGGCTTGGATTGGACTGAGTTGAGATGCTTTCTTAATGTACAATTACCCTTTATATGAAACTCTCTCTTATACACATAAGAGTTTCTCTGGATTCGTTCCTCTAGTCTACCCAGACTAACACACATGCTATATTGCAGACTTTTTCAACAGTTTCTCTTGTTACTTATTTAGGTTCTGTTCTGTGCAACCAAAGATGCTTAATGAATGGTGCCTTGAGTAGGACATGGCCTATGTTGTATGTTAGAGATGGCCTTCACACTCTTGTGAGCACAATTGTACACATTTATTCCAACTTTCCATTTAATGATATCACATCGATAGGTTGGAATCAGCCATGAAGGGAGTATTTCTATCACGGAAACCATCAGCTGCTGCAAACAGAGACATCCTTCTCTCCCTCTTGCCCTAGAGATCATCACTAATGATCCACTAGCACGCCACAGCACCGAGGCATGGAATAGTTCACTATGAAGGAAAAACATTGGATTAAGGTCTTCTGCGACAAGGCAGGGAAAAGACAGCCCACAAACACAGCAACAGAAAATCACAATCCTTGAAATTCATGATATAGTGGCTTAGAGCAGGCTCTCCGCTCACAGTGACCTTTCTGTTGCGAGAACTGCGTCTTCTCACCTGGTTGTCATACCCAAACATGAACTCTTCTCCTCCGCTTTTTCGGACCAGGGATCATCAGACCATCTAAGGTGAACTAATCAGATTCTCTCTCCTGGAATTTGAAATTGGGGTTGTGTTGTTTCCTGAAGGCAGAGCGAACACAAGTCTATCTCACCAGGAGAACACAAGTCTCTCCTTCCTTCGGAAACGCCCATAGAATAAATCCATACGTGTGAAGCAATCATAAGCAGATGAGATAGTTCAACCTATTCTGGAACCTGAAACTAGTCTGGAGGTAGACTGACAGACAAAATGAGTGAGTCAGCATCAGCCGAAGACCCAGGAGGCCACACCAAGTAAAAACTCCGGACTCAATTGGTAGGTGAAAATTTCTACCTCCTGAATGGTGACACCCGTTTTTCTCCCCAGGCTTCCTTCCTTCTTCTCTCTAGCACCCCTAGAAAGGTGGCTTAATTTTTAAGCAAAGCAGAAGGAGAACCAACCTCAGTGGAATGAGGGCTGCAAGGGTGGAGGTCAGCAGGAACATTGGCATTTGGAACCACACCAGATCACTGTGGCTCATTCTGAAATGACGTGTGCTGTTTGTTAAGCCCTGTTCACATATAAAGCTTTCAAGTCAGTCACTCGATTTCATAGAGATAAGGAAAAGAAACACGCAAAGGAGAGACTCCTTGCTACCTGGGGAGGCCCACTCACTCTTCTGTTAATGTATTATAAATGTACAATCAAAGTTAACCAGTCGAGATAACTTTAGTACCATAAGAGCAAGACAAAGCACAGCACAACACAACACAATAAACTGGTGTTAAAAATTAAAAAAGGAAAAGGAGATAATGGAAAACTAAAACAGAAACATAACTATTCTATTAGATTCTAAGTGAGATTTTTTTAAAACGCACTGAATCTGGTAAAACAAGAACAGAATGCTTTGAGAAAGGAACAAAGCAAACAGACCAGGCACATTGGAAAACAAGGCAGTTCCGGTATGCTAAACATGTGGTTGCCAAATCCATCTTCTCCCACATGAACTCAGAGAAAGTCAACCTTCAGAGAGAAAGTGGGATTGAGTGAAGTTGTACGGTGGCAAAACAGACCAGGAGGGTAGCCTGTAGCCCCGTCTTTTTCTTGTTCCGATTCAGGGCCGCTGGAGAGGTTCCAAGACCCTTGGGCTCTGTGAAATTCCCCAGTAACTTTTTTAATAAATCCCTCTGTGGGTTAAAAGTAGGTCAAGTTGGTTTTTGTTAGACAGAAGACAAAAGCACCTTAACCAAACCAGCAGGACTGGGGGAACGGGAAGCCAATCCAATCTCCAGCCCCTTCCGATCAGCTGTAACTACTTGTACGTACAGGACAGACCACTCCAGGGAGAACTGTGTGCCCTCGTGTTGTGGTTCACTTTCCCTGAAGAGTGCACTGACATTCAGATGAGGAAGTTGGACAGCAGATGCTACACATGCGGCGTTCCCTGCATTTGCATTTATTTTCTTAACATCTTGAAAGAAAGATGGGGTTTAGCTTGCCAAATCTCTAAGTACCTTATAATAACCCATTCAGACATCATATGGGAGGCTGAATATAGCCATTTCACACCTTAATGCAGCAGCAAACAAACAAAGCTACCTTTGCAAGCATTCCCAGGTAACCTAGGAATCCGAACTGCAACTGTGGATTGATCAGAAAATAGAGGCCCCAAATTAGCCATTTGAATGGGAGACCAGAACGTAAAGCTTTTGGTAGTCTTCCTTATTCACAAAGATGTTTTCCCCCAAACATACGTTCTTCACACTAACCTCTGAAGGGCATTAAAATCGAGGTGCCAAAGAAGACTGGTAATAGAAGAACAGATATCACTCAGGTACGATTCCGTTCAAGAAGGGAAAGGGAGCTTTGGTCAGAGAATAACATGAAGAAAGTTAGCAAGAAAATGGGTGTTCTTACAACATGAAAGATACCACTATTAAGAGAAGGCCGCTTCCTTTCTGAAAACGAACTTTGCTTTTTTCCCCCCGCAAACGTAGCAGTGATTTTATTTTGTTGATTTTGTCCTTGTTTGTTTGTTTATATTCTGGACTTGAGACAAGTTGCCTTCTCAACCCAGCTACAGTCCATGAATTTGTTGTTTAACCCAAATCCAATTGAGTGTTGCAGGAAAGAGACGAGGAAACATCTCACACCCAAGTGGCCCACACCACAAACAAAGGGGAGTCTCGCTGTGCCAGCTATTGGCTTCCACTCGGCCCAGTGGGGAGCTGATGTCTTGGTGCCAGGGTGAGGGCAGCAGCCTAGACAGATGCTGGGCAACTGAGAAGGGCTATTGATTTCAGATGCTTAAATTCCTCAGGGTAGCTGCCCTCCTCCTCTTTTGGGTAGAGAGAGAGGAGGTGGCTGGGAGCTGGGCTGTCCACTGCTGGTTGCCAACACCGCTCCGAAGTGGGAGGATTGTCCCCAGCCTCTGGCTCCAAGCAGAAGGTTTGTGAGGAATCAGCATTGTCTATTTATGAAGATTTATGGAGAGGCCAACACACATTAGGCTTTGAGGCAGAACTCAGGTGAGCTCTCTCTGAAATGTGGGGGATTCAGGGAGGCAGCGTGCACGATCAAGAATGATGTCTTTTCCCTTCTGGTGTCTGACGGTATTCCCACCTTGGGCCTGGCCCAGGAGGATGGCTTTCTGGCACTATCCATTCTTAGAGAGAGAGAGAGAGAAAGAGAGAGACTGGCACTTTTTGTGGTCTTTCACAGGGAGGAGGAAAGGCCAAGATAAATGGAAGTTTCAAGGTCATTAGCTTCCTACGCTCACAGTTTGCTTTCCTCTGCCAGAGGACTGCTTGGAGAGGTTATAAATGTTCTGAGGCAGGACTAGAAGAGCTGGTGGTTGGATCCAGGGCTCTGAAACCTGCTAACAGTCGCAAATCTGGACTCTGAAGCTGTGGAGTATGTCTGCCTCCCCCTTCATACTCTTGCCCCGAAAGAGCTCATGCTGCCAAATGTGGTACCTGACCTCCTGGAATACTTGAGGACCCCAACAGTGAATGGTCTCTAAAGAAGGGTCCCCGGAAATCAGCGCATGATCTTTCTAACCTAGGCGAGAGAAGACATCAAGTATTTTAAAAGAGAAAAGAACAAACCTTTGAAAAGAGGCCAGTCAGGTGGTATGAGAGTGAGCTGGGCAGAAACAGGGAGGGTGAAAGAGACTAAAAGCCCTACTAACTGAGGGGCTTCAGACTCACCGTGACTCTGTGTAGAAATTCTGAGACTGTGAGTCTTCATAGCAGCAGACAGCCTCATCTTTCTCCTGAGGAGCTGCTGGAGGGTTTGAGAAGACGCGGTAAAAATGCCACTTTCATTCTTATTCCATCGTAATCTGAATTTTAGTTTTATTTCTCTTAATCACTTTTTTAGTCCCGCAACCACAGCACAGCCTCATTCTGGCTTTACATTTAAATTTGCTTTATTTAATTTAAATGGATTAAATGACAGGAAAAACAAACAGTCAAGTTAAATTTTAAACTATTCAAATGAAGGGGAAGAAGACAGAGTGGAGCACCGAGAGTTGTACGAGCCCCCAATAAAATGATTTATAAAAGAAAAAAATGGAGCATAATTGAAGCATAGTGAATAATCAGAAACACAATATGTAAAAAAAAAATTTAAGCTATTTATGCAGATCTAAGTTGCTTGCTGAACCTTGAACTTGCACATATACAGGTTTTAAAATCAGTGTGCACATCTGCGGCTGAGTTCTGTTTTGTCCACATAACATAATTTTACATGTACATTTTCATATATTAGTATAGACCATATTCTTATTCCTTTAACTGGCAAAAAGTAAGCTACTATAGTGATGTATTAAGGGCTTGTCCATTTCTTAATGTCTGTATAGTTGAGCTACTATGTATATGAGGGGACTTCACAAATTTGTGTAAAAGTCCCATTATCTTTTTATTTGATTATTCCACAAGCTTTTTGAAACCTGTGTGTGTGTGTGTGTGTGATGACTATCATTTAAAGGAACTGCAGAGTGACAGTAAGGTGCCCTCTCACCTTCCTCAGTGAAGAATCACATCAGAGATATCCACAATGTTCCATTCCCTGAGATGGCCCCAAGGAGGCTTCCAGAAACAGGTATTGGACAAATGAGTGAATGATGCATTGCTCAATGTCCTTATGTTAGTGATGAAGAATTCAGTGGCTTGCTCAAAGTTATATAGTTACTGAACTAGACACTTGGACAAGGGCTGGCATGCTGCCTCCTGGTTAGGCTCTTTCCTTTTTGCTTATCTTATGAGCAAATATTCGAAAGGATACATTTTTATTCATATGTTGTTAGCAGCAAATTTGTTGAAAGTAACTTAAACTTTGTAAGGAAAAAAATTATTTGCTACCAAGTTGGCTTAACATTAGACTGGACTAGAGCTAGATTCTGGAGTCTCTGTCAAATGAAAAAAAAATTTTTTTAAATCATTTTATTGGGAGCTCATATAACTCTTATCACAATCCATACATACATACGCTGTGTCAAGCACATCTGTACATTTGTTGCCTTCATCATTTTCAAAACATTTGCTTTCTACTTGAGCCCTTGGTATCAATCAGATCCTCATTTTTTCCCATCCATGCCCGCTCCCCCCTCACTCATGAATCCTTGATAATTTATAAATTATTATTTTGTCATATCTTACATTGCACAACATCTCCCTTAGCCCACTTTTCTGTTGTCCATCCCCCAGGGAGCAGGTTCTATGCAGATCCCTGTAAATGGTTCCCCCTTTCTACCCCACCTTTCCTCCACCCTCCCGGTATCGACACTCTCACTACTGGTCCTGAAGGGATCATCTGTCCTGGATTCCCTGTGTTTCCAGTTCCTATCTGTAGCAGTGTACATCCTCTGGTCTAGCCAGATTTGTACAGTAGAATTGGGATCATGATGGTATGGGGGAGGGGGGAGGAATCATTTAGGAACTAGAGGAAAGTTGTATGTCTCATCGTTGCTACACTGCACCCTGACTGGCTGTCTTCTTCCCCATGACCCTTCTGTAAGGGGATGTCCAATTGCCTACAGAGGGGCTTTGTCCCCACTCGGCACTCCCCCTCATTCACAATGATATGATTTTTTGTTCTTTGATGCCTGATACCTCATCCCTTCGACACCTCGTGATCACACAGGTTGGTGTGCTTCTTCCATGTGGGCTTTGTTACTTCTGAGCTAGATGGCTGCTTGTTTACCTTCAAGCCTTTAAGCCCCCAGACACTATATCTTTTGATAGCTGGGCACCATCAGCTTTCTTCACCACATTTGCTTATGCACCCATTTTGTCTTCAGCGATCAAGTCGGGAAGTTAAGCTCAAATGAAAATTTTTTAAAGAGGCCAATAATCTATATTAGACATGAGTACCCGATCAAAGAAATCAAATCAACTATGTCTATTTAAAGAGATGATGGAGGAGCTCAATATCATTGATTAGAACAAGGTCAGGGCCTATGAGAACTAAAATATGACTTTGAGTATATGCCACCTGAATTTAGGGACCATCTCAAGAATAGATTATACATCAACGAGTGAAGCCCAGAAGTTCTGGGATAACACCCAGGACATCCTTCACGAAGAAACCAAAGAGTGAGTAAAAGGTTGGAAAGAAAGAAAAGACCAAAATCAATGTCTGAAGAGACTCTGAAACTTGCTTTTAAATGTAAGGTAAGTAAAGCAAAAGGAAGAAACAGTGAGGTCAAAGAGTCTAACAGAAGTTTCAAAGGACTTCTCGAGGGGGAAAAAGTGTTATAGTGAAAAGTGCAAAGACTTGGAATTAGAAAAACAAAAGGCAAGAACATGCTCAAGCATTTCTTAAGCTGAAAGACCTGGGGGGGGAAATCCAGCCTTGAGATGAAGTACTATTCTATAGGCAAAATAGGAAATCTAATGGCATAGTTTCTTGGCCTTTGGGCTATTAACCTCAAGTTCAGCAGTTCACCCACCACATGCTCTATGAGAGAAAGATGGTGCTGTCTGCTTATGTAAAAATTAATAGACTCCGAAAACTCACAGGGAGAGATGTACTCTGTCTAATAAGGTTGCTATGCGTTGGAATACACTTGATAACTGTGTTTGGGGGGTGGGCAAACTATTGAATGGCAATAAAGCATCAAAAGAAGATGGAAAGAATGCAGAGTCACTGTACCAAAAATAAATGGCTGGTATCTAACCATTTTCAGGAGGTAGCACAGATAAAAACCAACTGTTCTGAAGGAAGAACTTTAAGCTGTATTGAAAACATTAACCAACTATAAGGCTCCAGGGATTGATGGGATACTATTGAGATGTTTCAACAAACTGACTCAGTGCTGGAGCATCCACTCATCTATGTCAAGAAATTAGGAAGACAGCTACCTGACCAGCTAATTGAAAGATATCCATATTTGTGCCCATTCCAGAGACAGGTGACCCAATAGGATACAGAAATTATCTAACAATATCAATAATATCATAAGCAAGTTAATTTTTGCTAAAGAGAATTTTTTTAATCGTTGCAGAAGTTCATTGACAGGGAACTACCAGAAATTCAAGCTAAATTCAGAAGATTATATGGAACTAGGAATATTTTTGCTGATACCAGATGGATCTTGGCTGAAAGCAGAGAATATCAGAAAGATGTTTATCTGTGTTTCACCAATTATGCAAAGACATTTGACTGTAGATCATAGCAGATTATGGATAAAATTTCAAATAATGGGAATGCTAGAACACTTAAAAATTTGGAAACTGTACATAGACCAAGTGGTAGTTATTTTAACAGAAAACAAGGGGATACTAAATGCTTTAAATTCAGGAAAGGTGCACATATTATCATCGTTATCCAATTTGTTTGCTGGGCAAATGATTTGAGAAATTGGAGTACATGAAGGAAATGGAATCAGTCTTGGTGGAAGACTTATTAATAACTATCTGTATGCAGATGACACAACCTTGCCTGTGGAAAGTGAAGAGGATTTGAAGTACATATGGATGAAGATAACAGATTACAGCCTTTAACATGGATTACAGTTCAATGTTAAGAAAGCAACAATATGCACAGCTGGATCAATAAGCACCATCATTATAAATGGCACCAAGATTGAAGTGGTCAAGAATGTTCTTTTATTTGGATCCACGCTCAACAGCCATGGAAGCAGCAGTCAGGAAATCAGAGGACATGTACTGCCATATCTGCTGCAAAAGACCTCTTTAAGGCGTTAAAGAGCCGACGTGTCACTTTGAGGGCTACATTGCTCCTCAGCCACGTGCCGTTTCTAATAACCTCGTATACATATGAGAGCTAGACAAGGAACAGGGAAAACCAAAGAAGAGTTGATTCCTTTGAATTAAGGTGCTGGCAAAGAATATTAAAAGTACCATAGTCTGACAGAAGTACTCACAAGTCTATTTGGGAAGAAGTTTACTTCTGAATACTTACAGGGCGACAGAAGAGAGGTTGGCGAGACCTCTGCTTTGAAGAAGTTAGCAGTAGGAACCAGTCCCTGGACAGGAACCTCGTGCTTGGGGAAGGAGATCAGATAAAAAGAACCAGACACTCAGAGAGATAGTTTGACACAGTGGCTGCAACAATGGACTCAACAGTGGGATTGATTGTGAGGAGGGCAGGGGACCAGGTAGCATTTTGCTCTGCTCCCCTGTGGTGTGGGGAGTGGTTTGCTTGCTTATGTAAAGGTCAGAGTAATTGGAACCAGCTCAATGGCACCTGACAACCACGCACCGCACCACCACTTATGTTTACATAACTTTATACTCTTTATAGAGCATCCATTTACTCGACCGCATTCAGTTCTCATAGCAACTGTGCAGATACAGGTCCGGTTGCATTGACAGATGAGGAAAAGGGGGTGTGGAGTGTCTGTAGTTTCTCCACAATCACACAGCTAGTGAGGGACAGAGTCAAGGTCAGAATCCTCAGCATCTCCCATAAGCAGTCCACACCTGAAGACTGTGCTGGCCTGGAGATAATAACAGCTCACACCGCTTGAAGGTTAGTGTGCTCTGTATTAACTCATCGGATCTGCCAACCTCTTTCAGATGAGAAAACTGAGGCGCAGGGAATCTAAGAACTGGCTCAAGATCACACAGCTGGTAAGGTGCGGACAGGACGTGAATCCAGATGGTCTACAGATAGTCACTTTCGATTGAAACCACTTACCACATATCTCTAAGAAGACGTGAAGATGCTTGTGACCATGACTCCCTGGTGGTGTGTGGAGAGATTTGCTTGCTTATTTAAGGAAGGTGGTGCAATGAACTACTATTGGCCTCCAAATGCCAGTGAGCCCTTTACCAAGAGAAGCACAGCTTGCCAACACAGGAACTCATCTCATATACAAATCCTTTGTCATTGTAAACCTAGCATTCTCTAGACTCTCCAAAATGGAGTCGTGAAGCAACTTTCAATGCGGAACTCAATCTCGGAGGGGACACTCAAGGGTTCTCAAAGGGCAAGGCACAGCTGGAGACGGCACCCTAGAAATGCATGCTGTGGCATGGTTTCTGGAATTTTCTCAGGCAAACCTACACACGCTAGAACCAGAAACATAAAACTGTCAATCATTTCACTTCATAAATAGTCCATAAGTTGCCCTAACACAATTGGGTGCTTCCTTAGTCTAAAGGAAAGAAACTGCTTTTGCATTTTTCTCTGCAACTGCATGCTGTGAAGGCTAGGAGCTGCCCCCACCCTCCCACCCCCAGTGTTAGTAAGAGAACAGAGGTCTGGAGAGTCTCTGGATGAAACGGCTTGGCCCTTGTAGGACAAGGCGAGTTGGCTTGGCTCTTGGTCTGGGCTGCTGAGAGACACGCCTGGCCGCTCCTAGCACTGCCTGGGTTCTGACACAGAGTCCAGGAGGCCTGGCGACAGGAGATTGGGAGTTGGCCCCCAAAGTGCCGGACATGGACATTCAGGCTGTTTACAGTTGGACCACTCTGGGTTGTTACTAGCTCTGGGTGTTGCTAGCTGTCATTTTTTCCTTTCAGAATCCTCTCTGTTCTGGATCCCCTTATCTATCCTTCTGTTTCCAACCTTATTTCACTTAAAGAGTGGAGTAGGTAAGCCAGGTAGCTTTTGCCCCAATCTAGTGCATTAACTCATTTGTTCATTTAATTACTACTGAGGCATGATTAATCTTTCCATCATTTCCTGGTCCCACACTATGTGACAAACCCCATCAATGTGAGTAGTAGGACACAGTACATCCGCTTGAGCAAATTCTCAAACTATTAATTCTGGAGGTCTACAGCAAAAATCAAGAACATCACATATGAAAAAAAGCAGAAGATTGTTAAAAGGACAGGGGAGAATGGCAAGGCCAAAGGATTATCTGAAGAGACTCTCGGACTTTCTCTTGAGCAGAGAGTAGCTAAAGAAAGACATGATGAAGGAAGAGCGCTGAACAGAACATTTCAAAGGGCAGCTGGAGAAAGGCAAAGTAAAGTGTTAGAATGAAAACACCTGCACTTTGGAGTTAGAAAGCCATACACAAAAAAAGAAAGAACGCGCTCAGAAAAGTCTAGCATATCACAAACTGGAAGAATTGGAAAAAAAATCAAGCTTTGGGTTACAATATTGAAGGACTCCATGGTCAAGATATTGAATGATGCAGGAAGCATCAAAAGAAGATGAACAGAATACAGTGAACCCTTGCCACTTCCCGCTTCGACTTCCGCGGCTTCACTCTATCGCGGTTTTTGCGTAACAGCGCACGCTCTGTCATTACTGCCACTGATTGGCTCATACTGTACACGCTTCTGTCTGCATCGCTACATATCGGAGCTACGTATCAGATGCATTTTTGCTTTTGTACAGTGTACTGTAATTGTTTGCGATTTTTAAGAAATTTTATCTAAGCCCTATGATGGCTCCTAAACGAGCTGCTTCTTCTAAGCCTTCTGACAATAAAAATAAGCGCCAGAGGAAGATGCTCACCATCCAGGAAAAGGTAAAACTTTTGGATATGATCAAAGATGGCAAGAAAATCGTGGAGGTTGCACGCCATTTCGACTTGAATAAGGAATCCTACTTCGCGGAATTTCATTTATCACGGTAGGGTCTAGAACCGATTAACCGCGATAAACGAGGGTTCACTGTATTGTGCCAAAAAGACTCGGTCAAGGTCCAGCATTTCAGGAGGCAGCCTATGATCAAGAACCAAGTGTACTGAAGGAAGATGTTCAAGCCGTACTCGAACTTCTTCAGGAAGTTGGCTCCAGGAATGGATAGAATACCAATGAAAATATGTCAACAAATGGATGAAGCACTAGCTCATCTATGCCAAGAAATTTAGAAGGCGAACTCGCCAGTCAACTGGAAGAGATCCCTATTTGTGCCCATTCTAAAGAAAGGCGACCTAACCAAATTCAGAACTTATCAAACAGCAACATTAGAATCACATGCAAGTAAAATTTTGCTGTTCATTCAATAATTGCAGCAGCACATCAATCGGGAGCTGCCACACATTCAAGTCAGATTCCTAAGAGAATGTGGCACAAGGGATAATATCATTGCTGACATCAGATAGATCTTGGCTCAAAACAGAGACTACCAGAAAGATATTTATTTGTGTTTTATTGCTATTAAACGGTGTGGATCGTGTGGGTAGCATTGCGAAGAAGGAGAACTTTATAACATTTCATTGCGCTCACACATAACTGTACATGGATCAGGAGGCGGTCAGTCGAGCAGAAGAGGAGAACACTGCATGGTTTAAGATCAGCAAAAGTAGGTGTCATGGTGCTATCCTTTCACCATACTTCTTCAAGATGTATGAGCAAATGCTCCAAGACGCTGGACTGTACTAAGAACATTTCATTGGAAATAAAGGAACATAGGCAAATGATACAAATTTGTTTAGTGAAGCAAGGAGGTCTTGAAGCACTTGATGAAAATCAAAGATTGTGACCTTCAATATGGATTGCAACTCAATGTAAAGAAAACAAAATTCCTACAGACAACATCATGATCAATGGGGGGAAAAATACTGAAGTCGTCAAGGATTTATTTTGCTTGAATCCACAATCAGTGCTCATGGAAGCATTAAATAAATGACATTATGGGTTGCATTTGGTCAAATCTGGTGCCTAAGATCTCTTCAAGTGTTGACGAGAGAAGAGGCACCTTGAGGACCGAGGTGCACCTGCCCCATGTCACGGTGTCCTCCATTGCTTCACATGCACGTGAACGCCGCCGGACAATGAGTAAGAAAGACTGAAGAAGAACTGACACCTTTGAATTATGATGTTGCAAAAAATACATAATGTGCCCTTGTCTGCCAAGAACACACACGTCTATTTTGGGAGAAGCACATCAGGATGCACGTTGGAATCGAGGATGCGCAGATTCTGTCTCTTGGACAGTAGACATTCTATCCAGAGAGATCAGTCCCTAGAAAAGGCCACCATGCCGTATAAAGTTGAAGGTCAGTGAAAAAGAAGACTCTCAATGAAATGAACTGATAGCGGCTGTAACAATGTTCTCAAACACAACAATAATTGTGAGGATGGTGCAGGAATAGCTAGTGTCTTTTTCTGCTGTGCACAGGACCGCGATGAGTCAGAACCAAGTTGACTGCAGCTAACAATTCAAAAACCAGTTCCAGGCAAGGACATCATTAAGCAAGGATCTGTGAACCATTGTAACCTGTAACCAGAAGGGCTTTTTATATCCACTGTCTAACTTTGGAGTCCCTGGGTGGTACAAAGCCAATAGACTGCTAACTGAAAGGTGAGAGGTTAAAGTCCACCTACAGGTGCTTCAGAAGAAATTCCCTACGGAGCACAATTTGAATTTGATACACAAGGTCACCCTAAGTTGGAGTGAACCTCGTGGTAATTGGTCTGATTTGGCCTCTCACTTTGAAATGAGTTCTCTTGGAACCCAGAGAGGTTGCATGATCTATGCAGGGTCTCTCAGCTAGTCAGACACCTAACAAGTATTTGAACACACATAAGGCAGATTTTCCAAAATTTGACAGGAGGTTCTGACTAGCTATTCATTGATGAACATATAAATTGGCTGCCAACACTTAGGAAAAAAGGATCAACAACTGTATCAAGAGCGATGTACTGATGGTTAGCAGACAAACAAGATCTGTGACATCAATGCCCTGAGGCCGTATTAAGGGGCATTTTATTCTGGCAATCCTAACATGGCCATTCTGCTATGTTCTGCTTATGCTCGTGTATATTAGGGTGTACAGTGAACCCTCGTTTATCGCTGTTAATCGGTTCTAGAGCCTACCATGATAAATGAAATTCCGCGAAATAGGATTCCTTATTTGTAAATCAAATATTTTCGTAGTTAGAGCATAGAGGACATGAAAAAAACACCCTTTAGTCACCATTACACTCGTATTACCCAATTTATTAAACGAAAAAGGGAAAATACAGTAAAACATTTTGGACGTTACAATTATCATTTATTATTTATTATATTATTTATGGCATCAAGCGTGTACAGTATGAGCCAATCAGTGGCAGTAATGACAGAGCATGCGCTGTTACACAAAAACCGCAATAGAGTGAAGCCGCGGAAGTCGAAGCGCGAAGTGGCGAGGGTTCACTGTATCTCAGAGATGTACCACCATTGGGGTCAACCTCTTGAAGCTGAGTTATTTGTTTCTCTGTTTTTTGGTCAATGAAACCCAGGGCCATTGAACCTATAGGGAAAATAGAACATAACAAGGAAGGAGATAAGAAAGAGATGACATCAAGAAGCCCAGGAAGGAAACGTACGTTTGGAGATGGATTACGGAAGCATTATACAAATAGGTTTGGCATGATTGAACTAAGGAATGATATGACATGTATTAATTCCCAAGTACAGACAAGTTTTAAAAAAGCATAGACCCAGGAATGAGTGCTGGACTCACACTGAATCCTGCTCCAACTTAAGAACAATTAATTGTTACATCATGGCCCAGCTCAATACTCACCTTCATGAAATGATCACAGAAGACAAAGGTGCCACCGCAAAGTGTGGTGAAGAAAGTTGATGGTGCCTGGCTATCACTAGGAATAGTCTGGGGTCTTAAAGGTTGTATTCAAACAAGCAGCCATCTAAGCTAGGAGCCAACTAAGTCGGCACAGAAGAAGCACATCAGCTTGTGATCCAAAGATGTCAACTACAAAATTCAAATATGGTGAAGAGAAAAGTATCAGAGCTAAAATTATGAACACACAATTTGTAGAAGGCTATGGAGGACAGTGAGAGCCCCAAACTCACCTGCAGAGTATCTAGTCAGACGGAGCTGCTGGCAGGTCCCCTCTAGTCAAAGGCAAGAGTCCTGAACAGCCTATCAGGCAGAGACCATTGTAGTCTTGATTATACTTCAAACTCCATTTGACGTCACCATCGACATGACCTAAATGTGTTCTGGGTTCAAGCATCTCTTAGACGTTCCATGACGGATATCCATGACCAACCTGCCCTGGTTTCTTGAATGTTGATGGGGGTTTTCTCTCACACACGCATTATTTGTACTTTTGTCTTTATGCTATTATGATCTTATCCTTACCACCTTAGTATAGTTTGGTTTTCATTGCCTTCTATTGGCTCTCCCAGATGTGAAGCACAGGCGTGGATGTATAATGGTAATAACTGTTACAAGGTGTTATAGGGGATGTAGGGGTGGGGGGTGGCTGATAGGGAGGGAAAGGGATTTGGGGAGTAAATAATGAAGGCAGGAGGAGGGAGGAGGCACTCAAACTGACATGATTGCACAACTCACGTTAAAGGGGATTTAACCATGGTGGGGGGAGGGGGGCATGACGGGAGTGCTCTAAAATAGATGTGTTGCTGATCGTACAATTCCCCTCGATATGATTGAGCGATTCAATATTCAAATCGTTGGATATGTAAATTTTGTGCCAATAAAAATGTTGGGAAAAAAAGAATTTCCGTTGAAGAACTAACCAGGTTAACTGAGATTCTTTTTCACATATAATACACTTCCATAGTTAAGTCGCTATTAAAAAGAGTTGTATATACTTCTTCACAATCAGTTCTAGTGCACCCTCCCGTCTCCCTTACTCATTATTTGCTCCCCAATTCCCCTCAACTCCCCCCCAATGCTTGATAAAATATTACATCATTTATTGTCTCTATGTATCCAGTCCTCTGTGTTTCTTAAACTGGGAAACATAACAGAAACATTAAAAAACAAAACAGAAAATAATAATAATAAAATAAAGAGGAAGAAAGAAAAGACCAAAGCAATATTAAAATAAGCCGGGTTGCGGGGGGACGGGGGTGTGTGGAATTTCTGTCCTGGCACAAGCAGGAAATATTTAAACTTAGAGCAAATTCAGGTGGGTCAAGAGGGGCGGTCAACTGAGCAGGTATTATATTACACCATTGTTCCATCCATCATATTCAAGTTTACAATAATCTTTTTCTGATAGCAATGCTGCTTGACCTTTTCATCATATTTAACTGAGATTCTTTACGAGAAGCTGATTTTGAGCTTTGTTTGATTGGGTTTCTGGTTTTTTTGTTCACTTATTTAAGGAAATCTGTGTGGAGAATCAGGGTTATGCTCTACATTTTTATATTAAAGATACAAGTCTGTTCTGCCTCTTGCTGAATGACTGTAGCCTGGGTGAGTCTATTAGATTTGCTTTCTCAGTCACAGAGTGAATAACTGAAGAATTGACTCATGGGTAATAATGGAACACAGTGGGCTAGCCAGGAGAGGTAGGAGGGCCCCATGGTAATGAATGAAGAAGAGAGATACACTCAACACAGAGGGAGGTCGTCCAGAAGGTGGAGAGCAGGGTGCAGAAACTGTTGATGGGTTCCCCATTTTCTTAGAGCTGATCCCGGAGGGGAAGCAGCAGCAGTGATGTAGTGGCTAGCCATTTGGGCTGCTAACCTTGAGGTGAGCAATTTAATTCAAAACCACCAGCCACTTTGTGGGAGAAAGACGAGACTTTTTATTCCTATAAAGAGTGATAGTCTTAGAACTCCACAGGGGGCAGTTCTATCCTATTCTATAGGGTCACTATGATTTGGAATCTACTTGATGGCAGTGTGCTTGGTTTTGCAGTTCGGATCTTGGCGGGGAGGAGTTGGTAAGGTATGCCCCACTCACGCATCACAGAGATTTAGTTCCGGAGATCATGTGGGCCACCTGTCTTGTTTTTCAAATGAAGAAACAGAAAATAAAGTGATTTTTTCAAGGAGGAATTGGAGATACAGCTGGGCCTTGGTTGTTGGTCTTGACACTGCTCATCATGTGCTGTTTCTATCATAGCATACTCTAATCCAGGAGCAGCAACCTTTTCTGTAACAGACCGAATAGTAAACCGTTTAGGTTTTGCAGGCCAGGTAGCCTCTGTGAAAATTACTCAGCCTTGCCATTGTGGCCCCCAAATGCTCACTAACGGTTCACCCAAAAACAGAGGCCCGGCTGTGTTCCAGTAAAACTTTATTTTAAAAATACCTAGGATGATAGGTTTGGTCCATGGCCCACAGTTTGCTGACTTCTGCTCGCTCTGGTCTTCTTTTTTAAACATTCCCTCCACGGTAAGAGAGAGTCTCCATAAAGAGATCGTGATCGGTGGTTTAGAAAACAGAATGCCATTTTCCAAATTTAGGACCCTGAGAGCAGCCAAGGTTCAATGTTGTATCCTCAGAAAAATGAAAAGAAGTCATTCTGTGTCACTGAAGCCTAATATAATAAACTTTGATAACATCAATATTTTTTTCCATTTATGATGATGTTGCTCACTGGAAACCATCAGCTTCCAAAGTTGTGAGAGTGAACAAACAGAGCTTAGTTAGGGCAAGAAAGAATGAGAGGAGATCGAGCTTAATAACTAATGCTTTCTAGCTCAAAAGGGATCGCTAAGGAAGGCTAAGGAGATATACGAAAAATTTCCACATTTCCTCTATTCAAACTCTTCTTAATTTTATTTTATTTTTTTTAATTTTAGAAATTGATGACAGAACTAAGTCAAGGGGATAATTGCCCTCCAGAATCACCTTCTGTCCCTCAAGATTAAATGGGTTCAAAGTCAAACGTGGAATATGTCTGATTAGGTTACCCTCAACCCAAAGATATGGGGAAAGATGGGCTCTCCGTGGACAGAGAGGCAAGGAGAGATTATGTAAACCCAATAAATAAAAGGAAAAGACCACCTGTTTGGGAGACCTGAAATGACAGGTTCATATGAATTTTCAAACTTGGTATTTCAGCATCCTTTCTTGGATAAATCTACAAAGCAGTGATTTTCTTTAATGACATTTTTTTCTTTAGAATTAATATCTTTCCAGGACATGATCATCTCTCCATTTCGTGAGGTACAACCTTCAAACCTTTTAAGATTTGTAATGTCGTGTTCCAAAGGGCTCATAAATCATCCTTTACACAGCAGCGGGGAGTCAAGTAATGGCTGCAACTGTGGCGCTGGGTATTTTTAATTGATCAGAACTTACCTAGGACGCACCATTCGGAGACAAGAACAGCCTTATCGATAGACAAAACAATTTTGTGTGACTGTTTCAAGACCTTAAGAGAGCAGGAACTGATAAGTAATAGCACCAGCACTTATCGGAGAAACAGCGTGCTAGTTATCAAAAACAAACCAACAAAAAACCACCCACCACCCATGGCCATCAAGTTGATTGCAACTCCCGGCAACCCTACAGGATAGTGCAGAGCTGCCCCCGTGGACTCCCAAGACTGTAACTCTTAGGAGGGGTAGAAAGCCTTGCCTTTCTCCCTCAGAGGCTGGTGGTTTCAAACGGCTGATCTTTCGGTTGGCAGCACACCCTGTCTGTGAGCACCCCGTAGCAGTTCCTTCTCTTCTCCATGGGGTTCCTGGCTGGTGCAAGGCGTTGCTCACTGAAAAGTTGGAGGTATGAGCGATGCAGAGGTATGCGTGATGCAGATGCAGACTTGGGGATTTGCTTTGGAAAACTCGGCCATTAAAAACTGTACGAAACACACGGTTCTACTCTGACACGCATGGGGTTGCCATGAGCTGGAGCTGACGCATCGGCACCTGGTTTCACCTAGTCACGATCAGAATGTTTTTAGCTGTTCTGAAAAACAACTTCAAAGAGCTGATCAGATCCATTCGTGTATCTTTGTTTAATTTTGGATTCTGCGAAGGGAATTTTGACTGCTGGGAGCCGATTCCTTTTTATCCAAGTAAGAAGAATATGGAAACATTTCTGCCTTCCCCTTCACATTTGATTGATACTTTTCACTTTGAAAGCTAATTATATCTGCCGTGAAGGAAAAATGGAATCCAGAAATATGGGTGTTCTTTTCATGAATTTTCATTCTGAAAATGTAGGTCATCTGTTCTGTTCGCTCATGACTCAGTTTACTTACCTTCCAGCTAACGTGATGTTCTTTGCAGAGAGTGAGTTATGGAGTTGTCTTTTTACAATCCAGGCTCTAGTAGAATTCCAGCTCTGAAAGGACCCTCGAGGTCAACCTGTGCAATCCTTAATTCACTGCAGAAATGTTCTCCACTGGGTCCCTGGCAGGTGGTTATGCAGCCCTTGTGTATACTGTTCCAGGGACCAAACCTACTGCCATTGAGTCATAGCAACTGTGATGGTTACATAATCTGATGTCAATTTGAGAGGGTTATGAGTGAGGGGGTGGAGTCTGGCCTGTCAATCAAGATATAACCAATGAGGCCTCTGTGTGGGCATGGCCTTCTCCTGAGAATTCTGGGAATTCCTGGGTTTCTTCCTTGGAGGCGGGGGAGACTTTCTCAGCTCACTCCCTTGAAGACTCTCTACTGACCATGATGCTATTTTCTGGGAACTGGAGGAGCCACATGGACCTACCCTGATGCAATCAGACCTGTGGAGCCAGAGAAGCCATGTAGCGACCCCTGCCAGTGCTGAGATGCTCACAGCACCACTGGATCCACAAGACTTTCCACCCACTGGCCTGTGATCTTCCTGCATTCGGCATCATTGCATGTGTTTCATGAGTCTGAAGAGGACTTTATAGCTTGGGCTCAGCCATAGGGGCTAATATCGGACTTATGGACTTGATCTGGACCACGCTGGGAAGTTTTCTCAATATTCACCTGCTCTTGTATATAAAGCTCTTTCCTATGCACATCTGAGTGTCTATGCATTTGCTTCTCTAGTCTACCCAGACCAACGCAGCAAGCATGGTTCTGGCTTATAGCAACCTGTGCAGGGTGTCTGTGTTTGTCTGGGTTATCTAGCGAAGCCAACCCAGTGATACTCGTATGTGTAGAAGAAAGAGCTTTGTATCAAGGAGTAAGTTTACATCAAGAAGGCACCCCAGCCCAGTGCATCAAGTCCATGGGTCTGATGAGCTGGAACCTGCTTTAGACTCACAGAGCTGCAGGCTGGTGACACAGAAATGTAAAATGGGGACCCAGGAGCTCACGGGCTGGTTGGTGGGTGCCGATTCTCATGGCTCCCAAGTTGGTGGAAACATGGCAGTGCTCCTATACCTCCCTGGGTTGGCTGCTCATCTGGGACCAGCCCTGGAGGCAGACACAGAATACCAGAAAGCAGGGAGCTTGAAGGGGCCGAGAGAGAAAAGTCCCCAGTGACTCTTATTAAAAAGCCACTTGCCTAGGGAGACATCATCAGGTTACTACCTGATTGACAGGTTTGACTCCACTCCTAGCTCCACACGGTTACCCTCAAGCTGGCATAAAGTCTAACCACCAGTTTCCAAAGCTGTCAATATTTAGGGGAATAGATACCCACATCTTTCTCCTGCAGAACTTCTGGTGGATTTGAAACATTGATTTTGTGGTTGGCAGACTAACACCTAACCCACAGTGCCACCAGGGCTTCTTCTTCCACAGACCAGAGCCTTCTACATTTAAACTCACTGCCTTGGAGTCTGCCCTGATTCATAGCGACCTTTTAGGATTGGATAGAATTGCCCATGTGAGTTTCCAAGACAGTAAAAGTTTACATCAGGGCACAGTCAGGGCAACTATTTTCTTTTTGAATAGGTATAATCATTTGCAAGTTCTTTCTTGTATCAAACACCTTCCTGTAATGCCTACCTATTGTTTTTAATTCTGTCTTGTGAAGAAAAGCAGAGTAAATAAAATCTTTTCACCACATTTCAATCTTTCAGATGGCCTTCTCTTTTATACACTTATTGTTAAGTTGCTTGATGTGTGTTGTAGAAGAGAATTTTGAAAAACAAACAAACAACAAGCTTTGTCATGGTCATTCTTAATTTAGTTAGCTCCAAATTGAAAAAACCAGACAAAGCAAAATATCATAGGTGGGGACATGTTATATACTCTTCCTCACTACATTAGGCTACCGTGACCTTGATAACCCCGTTTCTGCTTATCACTACATCCTGCCCACAATAGCTGCACAGCTAACGACATGGCTCCATTTAAAAGAATCTGATGATGGAAAATAAGAGCTAAGACTTTCCGTAAGATGTGATACCCTGGAGATGTGTATAAATGTTAGCATTTAGTAGATTACAAAACTAGTTAGGAGAGGCTTTTTTAAAAAAAAAATATAAGCCCCTATCTTAGAGGGCCCATTCCAAAGAGAAGTCGCTCAACAGAATATGGAGATTATTGAACAATAGTATAAATATCACATTCAAGTAAAACTTTGCTGAAGATAATTTGAAAACAGTTGCAGCAGTACATCAATAGGGATTTGCCAGAAATTGAACCTGGAATCAGAAGAGGACATCAAACAAAGAATAATATTACTGCTATAGGACAGGTGTTGGCTGAAGCAACGAATACTAGAGAGATGCTTATTTGGGTCTCATTGAATATGCGAAGGTATTTAACTGTGTGGATAGCACAGGGAAGAATGGGGATTCTAAGAAATTTAATTGTGCTCATGTGGTGCCCAGACCAAGAGACAGTCTTTGGGATAAAACTAGGGGATACTGAGTAGTTTAAATTGAGAAAGGGTGTACGCTATGGTGGTACTCTTTCACCATGCTTATTCAATCTGCAGGCTCAGTAAATGATTAGAGAACTGGATTAGGGGAAGAAAAAATGACATCAGAATTGGAGACAGACTCATGAACAACTTGTACACAGACGGCACAATTTTACTCTCTGAAAGTGAAAAAGAACTTGAAGCATTTCCTGCTGGAGATCAAAGATGACAGTTTTGAATATGCATTCAATAGGGATACCAGAAGGTCTCACAACTGAACCAGTAAGCAACATCATCATAAAAGGAAAGAAAAGATCGATGCTATCAAGGATTTCACTTTACTTGGCCCAATCAACAATCAAGGAAGCAGCAGCCAAGAAATCAAATGACGTATTTTCAGAAGACTTAGGAGCACCTGACCCAAGCCATGGTATTCTCAACTGCCTCACATGAATCTAATGACTGGAAAATGACCGAGGGAGACATAAGAATGGACGCCTTTGAACTGTGGAGCTGGCAAAGAACATTAAATGGGCCATGGACAGTCAGAAGAATGAGCTGATCTGTCTCCAAAGACGTACAACCAGAATGCTCCTCACAGCAGAGGATGACGAGACTTGGTTTCACATTCTTTGGACAGAGTCAGTTTTGACTCTGACTACGCAACAACTAATGATAACCACATCTTAGGGACTGGAATAAGTTATTGTTATTAATCAATAGATATTTGTTGAGTATCTATTATTTACTCTTCTGTTTGTGTTACATCAAAAAATAAACAGCCCTCAATTCTTGTCCTTGTAAAGCTTATGTTTTAGTGGAAGAATTTAAAAAAACAAACAACAAAACATCCTTCTGTTTTTATTGAATCAGTTCCAACTCCTACCGACCCTATTTATAAGAGAATAAAATTCTGCCTGGGTTCCCTAACCATCCTCACAATTGGTGTTATGTTCAAGTTCATCGTCATAGTTAAGGGGGCAGTACATCTAGTTGAGGGTCTTCCTCTTTTATGCTGACCTTCTATTTTACTGAGCAGGATGTTCTTTTCTAGGGACGAGCCCCTCCTAATAGCGTTATAATAAATAAGTCAGTCATATTGTTGTTTAGACAGTGGCAAGTCCTTTGAAGAAAGAAAAAGAAGAAGGGCGTTGTTAGGTCGTGTCGAGTCAGTTCTGACCCATAGTGACAAAGAACGTACAAAGAACGAAACGTCCCCCAGTCCTGCAGCATCTATCGAATTGTTCCTATATTTGACCCCATCCTGGCAGCCGATGTGGCAATCCATCTCATTGAGGACATGGCTCTTTGTCCTGGCTCCTCTAGGGTTGTGAGTAAAGATGGCAATTGATAGGGTACCAGAGTGGCTCTGGAGACTTGAGCAAGAAGACTTACTAAAAATGTCCAAGAGAGGTAGGAGGAAAGCAAAAGAAAGTAAAATACCAAAATTGTGTATTTTTAAAAGTCATGATTCATGATAGAGAGTTGCCTTTAACAAGCTAAATGTGACTTGGTCATTGTGAATGGTAGCTTTGTGAAGGAGATTTTATCTTAGGTGGGAGCATGGGGATGTGTGCTGAAAGAGGGGAAAGTGAGAATTTCGCTGGCCTGAATGTGTGGGTAATGTCCAGAGTGCAGAGTGAGGCGAAACATAACGTACTTTTGGGAAATTCTGGGAGATCCCCACTGCCAGTATCACAACCGCAGCCAGCACTGGCTGGTCCTGCGCCATCCTCAAAGTCGATATGTGTGAGCCCACTGTGTCTCATTGAAGGTCTGCTTCTTGTTGGCCTTGTAATTTAAACGTCTCCCAGTCAAATATTCTTAAAAGCAAATTTATAGTTTTTGAAATTATTTTTATAGCACCATAACCCCCTCTATGTTCAATACGGGATTTCAGTATCTATTTAATATATGTGATATGGAGTGAGGTTGGGGCCTTCAAAAGTAAGAGGATCATACCCGAGAAGGTATAAAAAAATATTCATCAATACGGGATTTCAGTATCTATTTAATATATGTGATATGGAGTGAGGTTGGGGCCTTCAAAAGTAAGAGGATCATACCCGAGAAGGTATAAAAAAATATTCACCTAAGGTCATTGGCAGGTATCAGAGAACCACGCAACAATTTACTTAAAAATCAAGATAATCTATACAATTCGGAAGTCAAAGTGCGTAGGATAAAATAACAGTGAAAATATAGGCCTAGGAGAAAAGGCTTCTAGTCTCTGAGCTCGGATTCTGGGTTAGGAAACCATCTTTCCTCCAGCCTCTTGTGTGCTACCTCTACCTGACCTCCTCCCCTCCCCTCCTCCCCCCTCTTCTTTCCGTAACACGGCCACAGAATTGACTTTGGGTAGCTAGCTCCTTTCTGGAACAAATTCTCACATCGCAATCCTTTCAGAGTGTTGCAGCAACAGAGTTCTCAAAGGTTTTGATTGATGGGATTTGAAACACACTTTCTTTTTGAAATATTTATATTTGATCCCTTTTGGACAGACTGCACATAACTAGGGCTTATCACATTGCTGGAAATTATGAGCAGACTCTAAGAGACAGAAACTCTGAGTGTACCAAGGCCTGAGAGAGTAAAGATTAATATCCATTTGTGCTATGCCATCCTCAACCCGGATAACTGTAAATAACATTTGGAAACGATTGAGGTGCATCATGATCTATTACACAGTGGCAATGATTCTGGTTGTTATGTCTTCTACAGTGATTTATCATTCTCTACAGTGGCACAAATCATAGTCCTTGCCTGACACTCCGGAACGTATGATCCACTGACTGTAGCAGTGATGAATTTGTGTTTATATCATAATGTTTTTAACCTGAGTTAAACCTGACCTCCTGCTCCAATTTGGAAATGCATCGATATAAAAAAATTAAAATTGCTTTGGTTTGGCAGTTATACAGATGGTGACAATGTCAGATTTGAGAGAAATTAATAGTGAAATTGATGTTCTGCTTAGGTGCTACCATTTTAACATACATGACACACTGAGCTTCCCCTTATTTCAGTAATCAGCATCCTCGGAGGTTTCCCTTAGGAGGGAGCCTTGCCATTTGGCTCCTCCTAGGCCTGAAAAACCGAGAAGAGGCTACTAGCCTCTATCTAGGGATATATGTGAAGTAGGCATATGGGCTTTACAAGGATCCCTGGTAGTTTTAGGGGTTACGAGTTGGGCTGCTAGCCACAAGATCAGTAGTTCAAAGCCAGCAACTGCCCTGTAGGAGAAAGATGAGGATTTCTACTTTTGCAAAAAACACAGTCCCAGAAACCTACAGAGGCAGTTCTCCTCTATCCGGTTGGGTCACTATGAGTTGGCATCAACACAATAGCAATGAACTTGGAGTTTGAGGATGTGGGGTTTGGGGTAAATGTTTAGGCCTGTGTGCACATACACTTGTCCCATGAGTGGGGCCTTAAACAGCTTGCCCTAAAACAATGATTTTGTCCTTTATATAGGATCTAGGGACTGAAGAAGATCTTTAGGAGGTTCTATATATAAAAGCACCATTTCTTCGAACATAATTCTTCTCTGCGAAGAGAGGTTGCTATATGGAATGTAATCACAAACATACACACATTCATGCCTTACTTACTGACACAATTTGGATGACTACAGCATTCATCACTGGGAATCATAGCCCAGCCAAGTCAACGCATAATCTTAGCCTGAACCACTAACATTACGCTGGCTTCACACCTAAGCTTTCATACCTGATAGATGTACATCATTAACACACAAAATATTCAGCTAGTTGGTTTGTTTTTTTATAATGGTCCATAAATACAAAATGGTAAAAAATGAGGTCATCAATAATGTATGGACAAGCTCAAGAAGATGGTGGAGAAATTCCATTATCTCTTAAATTCAACTATCCCGCCAACTTTTGAAGCCCTTTCATCTATATTCTTACTTTTCCTAACTGGTATGAACTTTCTATTTGCTTCGTATTAATTTAATTTTTTCATTCCTAGGAAGACCCAAAAGATCTAAGAAATGATATTCAAGTTGTTATTATTTAAATGAAAAAGAAAACAATCCCATTTTAAGATACTTATTTTTAGATATTTGTCCTAGATTGCCAGTTTTGAAGCCAAATGGGACCTCATGCTCCGACCTGGCACAGGAGTAAGGAGGGCACTTATCCCCAAGTGGCTTCCGCAGCAGAGCATTATTTCCACAGTCTCTTGGTCGATGAAGGCACCAATGTCCTCACAGTGTCCTTCCACACCACCGATTGTTTCCTATTTTCAGATGCCCATCAACTGGCTGAACCGACGACATTGCCTCTGATGAAATGCTTCTGCAGCATGCATTTTAGCGGAAGTCCCTCGGAAGCAACTCTGCTTATGCTGCTGAAGTCGGAAGCCCATAGGAACATGAAAAGTCGAATTTCAGGCTGGTGTGAATCCAAGAGGAAGTGGAAACATGGTCGGTTGCATCGCTGACACCCCACTTCTTACCTGGAAAAGTGGATGTAGTCTCTTATTCTGACTCATTTTCAAGTTTTTAGATGTTTACTAAAAAGATCTCAAAACAGCCAAAGTATCTCTACCATCTAGAAACCTGAAAAAAATAGAGATTTCTACAGTGGCACTAATTTTCCAATTTAGATTTCTGATGAAGGGAACAATGGCATCAACAATGACCCTAACTTTAAAACCTGGATGAAGAGAATGATCGCGACTTTTCAATATATACCAGTACTTTGCATCTCTCTCAATCTCACTGCCATCCATAGAAATGCCCCAGTGGGTTTTTGAGGCTTTTAATTCTTTACAAGAGTAGACAGCCTTATCTTTCTCCCACAGCTGGTGGGTTTGAACTGCTGACCTTAAGGTAGCTTCACTACACTGTCAGGGCTCCTCTGTACTTTGCATGGGCTTATTCGTTCTTTCTGTCATCTCTCTGTAGCTAGGTAAGTTACTAATACCACTCAGTGTCTTGGCAAACACCATTCCTCACTACATTCTACTTTTTTATAAACATCTTATCTCATTCAACCTAACAGAACTCCTTATACTTTATATAGCCATGAAATTTAACATCCCACCTTCACTGGATATAGTTCTTTTTCTTCTTCCAAGCCCAATCTTTCTTAAACTCAGTTCATATCACAATAACATTAATTGCTATTTTATGCATATTCACAGACAGACTGCTTCACAACTTTCCTTCTTGGTAACTTGCAAGTACACTGGTTGACAGCATCTTCAATTAGCAGAGTGATTTCCATATCCTGGACATATACATTGATCAGGAAAGATGACAATTTATATTTAGACAGATGCAGACTGCATATTTTAAATATATTTCCCATTTGGCAAAAATGGTGTTGTAGCTAATGTATGTACAATATTTCCAAAAACATTGGTACTTTCCCATAAATATCTTCCATATTTTTTCCAGTGAGTAATAAAAAAGGTTGAGGTGGGATGTGTTTTATCCCACCACATTATATCATTCCTATTTTTCCTCTTTGTTGGATGGCAATCAGGGGCCCTGATGCCAAGCTTTGGAAGCAACAGCATCTGGCTCCTTGGCAGATCCTGCAGGCAGACTTGTTGCCAGCCTCTAAGCTGTGTCTGGGTCTGTTGCATGGTTTGGCTGCAGATGGACTCTCTGGGTTGCCTCGTGCTTTTGGAAGCCAGTCCTGGCTTTCCTTTGATTCTGAGGACTTTACTCATTTTTATTCATTTGTGAAGAAGGGCCCATCCAAACGCTTTATGAAACCAACACTGGAGAACGTTAATGGATCAAATTTTGCCTTTGAAAAGGCAGAGGTCAGGGTGTACCTGGGCAGGAAGCATGGCATCCTGAAGATGGGTCTACACATGTCTGTGCTTCTTCCATGAACTTCTATTCTAAGAAGCTTGGAAGGAGGCCAAAGATGGGCCTGTGTGGTTACCTGGAAAGACAGAAACCTGGGCGAACTCAGACATCCTCGGATCAGTAAACTGCTACTACTTTTGACTTCTCAATGAAAAGCAAATCAACGTTCATACCTCTGTTAGTCTGGGTACTTTAGAGAAACAAATCCACAGAAATGCATATGTATAAGAGAGAGTTTTATATAAAGGGTAAGTGCACATCAAGAAAATATCCCAACCCAGTGCTGCCCAAGCCCACAAGTCCAGCGTTAACCCATATGTCTGACACCAATCCAGAAAGTCCTCCATCTCACAAAACACACACTATGACGCCAACTGCAGGAGGAAAGCCGAGACAGGGAACGCGTAAGCTTCTCAGCGCTGGCAGGGGTCTCCACATGGCTGCTCCAGCCCCCAGGGCTGCATCAGGGTAGGTCCATGCGGCTTCTCCTCAAAGATATCTTGCAGGAAGTGGGCCTTGCAAGCTGAAGCAGGAACTGGCTAAGGCAGCTGCACCCTGGTCCGAGCATCACAAAGTAAGCGACCTGAGAACTAAAAGGGCGAGGATCACTGAGTCATTTATCTCTCTGCCCTTCAATCAACCCCACATGTGTTTATCGGCCAGGTTGGCACAATAAACTTTAACTATATCAATACCCAAGGTCCTCTCATCTTATCTCCTGTCCTATATTCTTGTTTACATGAGTGTGGGTGACATGATGGTGAGATAGAAGGGTGAACATTAAGTTTTAATTTAACCTGAACAGAGCATATGTACAGTTCAAAGTCAGGTCATTCCCATTCCTATTCCAAGGACTCTGACCTCTAGGGTGGATATTTTTTCCCAGTTTTCTTAACATTGCTAAATTCCATCACCATTTATTTTGTTTATTTTTCTAGTACACTGAAAAACTATCTCAGCTAAGAGCCCCAATAAAATGATTTGTAAAAAAACAACAAAAAAACCAAATCTCTATCATACATCTTAATTAAAATGCAACTGTTTTGTTGTCCTGAGAATTATCACAAGAACTTTATGACATTTCTTGAGTGCATCCAATCTACCATTGGTTCATTTACTATCAGGTATTTGTTGAATACCTATTATTTGCTAAGAAATCCTGGTGGTGCAATGGTTAGTTGACCTCAGCTGCTAGGTGTAGCATCTGCTTCCACAAAGCCTTGAGGACCCCCTGGGGCAATCCCCCTCTGTCCTGTCGGCGGCTATGAGTAGGAATCAATTCTTTGGCAGTGGGTCGGCCTCGTATTTGCTGGGCACACCTTCTGCTCGCATGGAGTTGCTGTTCTGCTGGGAGAAGATGAGAAACACCATAATTACCAGAGTAATGCTCAAGAGAATGTTTAGAGTGATAGTGCTATAAGGAAAATAAAACATATTTACTTGAAAAGAGTGTTTGTAGGAAAACAGAACTACTGATGATTGTTTGGGAAGGCTTCTTTAAGGTCGTGACATTGTATTTAAGCCCTAAATAACAAAAAGTAGCCAGCTGTAATTTGAGGCAAGAATATTTTGGAGAGTTGAGAGAAAAGGCAAAGGCACTAGTGTGGGAAGAAACTTGGCACCAAATTTGAAGACCAGAGATGCTTTCCATTATATTCGAGGTCCACGAGAAAAATGTGGAGTGTCTGTTTCGAGGGCTAGGCAGGGGCTAAGCCCCTTGGCTAGGGCCAAATCATTTGGGTCATGGTAAAATGCTTGGAGGGAATCAGAAGGTTGTGATCGTTTCAGAGATAGTTTTAGATTATCAAATAAAGCAATGCCTATATTATTAAAGGATTACTGTGTGTGAGGCAGTGGGCATGCATTATCACAAAACCCTTTCAGTAGGAATTGTCATCCTCTTTTAACTGTTGAAGAAGCCTTGTTGTTAGGGGTCGTTGAATTGGTTCTGAGTCATAGTGACCCTGCGTACAACCAAGCAGAATGAACCACTGCCCTGCCCTTCACCGTCCTCACAATTCTGTGTGTGAGCCCTTTGTTGCAGCTGCTGTGCCCATCCCTCTTGTCGAGAGCTACCCTCTTTTCCCTGCCCGTCTACTTTACCAAGCATGATGTCCTTCTCCAGGGACTGGTCTCTCCTGATAGGATTAACATTTATATATGCATAACTCAAGTAGGTGTGCTGCCTGCCCATGCTATGAAATCAAATGAGAGTAGAAAACTGCTACTTTATTTTCTTCTGTAGGCCTTCAATGAAAAAGATATGAAATAAGAAAGAAAACTACGTTAAGATATCAAAGTCTCACATGTCAGTAAATAAACAAAGTTCTCCAAAACAGTGCTATTTTGAAAAACCAAACCAAAAGCCATAGTAGCACATTGTGCTGAGAAACCAGGAAGAACTCAGATGGAGCAATAAACCAATCACAGCTTAAGAATGCCTTTTTGGGTAACTGAGGAATGGGGGATAAGATTCTATGTCCGCTATAGAAAAGCTGTATTTCCCTAGAACTCTTCAAATGGACCTTTCCTTTTTAAAATTCCATTGGTTCTTAGACTGCCTCAGTCCTTCTAGGTTCAATGAAGCAGACGAAGAAGAGCCAGGATGGACCTGATTTTGTGAAATCTGGATGTTCTGGAATTTACTGGCATGAATGGAAAAATTATGGATCAGCCCTCTGCTAGGAAATTGATCTCTGTCTCAGAAGCAAGTACAGTGAATGTCTTCATCAGCAGAGACATAATAATATAGCCCAGCTCATAGATGGTGGCCAACCCACCCCCCTTTGAATGAGTGTCGTTCTGCACAGTCCTGACAATCATGCAATCTTTTAAGCCAGGCTTCTGGGAGTGCTCATGACACCTCTTCCCATGCTAGGGCTCAATAAATCTTTCCATTCTGGTTATTGTTCTAGTAACACCCACAGCTTGCAAATTTGGGTCTGTTCTGATTTCACTGTTGGCCATGACTGCATCAGTTAGAAGCCGTTCAAAGTCCCGGTCTGAACTGTATCCCTAGGGCATAGAATAGAGATTTCCTTCCCCTAGATTTATCAGGTGGCATAGTCCACATTGCTTAGTCATCAAATGTATATATTATCATGAGCAGAAACTTTTGGAAGGCTTGCAAACATCGAGTTCTAATTCACCAGAAAGTAACGAAGGGTTCTGTCAGTAAACATGAATACTTGCTGTTGTCTATTGCTGCCCAGGAATCCAGGAGCTGTTCACGGGGCTAACATGCTCATCTGCCAACAGAAAGGTTAGGGATGCAAGTCCATACAGAGACACACCAGCAGAAAGGCCTGGTGTTCTGCTTCTGAAAATCGGCCATTGAAAACCCTATCGAGCACATTTCTCCCCGGGCACACATGGGCTCACCATGAGTTAGAATGAAACCAACAGGAACGGTTTTCTTCATCACTGCACATGTGAACACACAGGACCATAAAACACTACCCCTGTCACAACATGACCATCTTGTGAGAGGAAATATGCCAAGGACCATTCTTTTTTCTTAAATCATTTTATTGGGGGCTCGTACAATTCTTATCACAATCCATACATCCATCCATTGTGTCGAGCACATTTGTACATTTGTTGCCCTCATCATTCTCAAAACATTTGCCTTCGACTTGAGCCCTTAATATCGGCTCCTCATCTCCCCCCTCCCTTCCCCATCCCACCTCACTCATGAACCCTTCATAATTCATAAATTATTATTATTTTGTCATACGTTACACTGTCCGATGTCTCCCCCTGCCCTCTTCTCTGCTGTCCATCCCCCAGGGAGGAGGCAATATGTAGACTCTTGTAATCAGTTCCCCCTTTCCACTCCACATTCCCTTCACCCTCCAGGCATCGCCCTTCTCACCACTGGTCCTGAAGGAGTCATCTATACTGGATTCCCTGTGTTTCCAGTTGCTATCTGTACCAATGTACATCCTCTGGTCCAGCCAGATTTGTAAGGTAGAATTGGGATCATGATAGTGGAGGGGAGGAAGCATTTAAGAACTAGAGGAAACTTATATGTTTCATCGTTGCTACCCTGCATCCTGACCGGCTTGTCTCCTCCCCTCAACCTTTCAGTAAATGGGTGCCAAGGAGCATTCTTTTGTGTTAATTGAGTGCTCTGCTGGACTTTCATACCTTTGAGAAAGCACTCTCCTCAGATCATCATTTCTTAGTTAATATCATTTTTCAAATCATTACAACTGCCAAATGCCTATGACATTTATATTGTCCCCAATCCTACTATGCTATCACTTTCTACAATGCAAAAATTTGCTGTCATAAACATCACTAAACCTCCCATAGCTTAATCTAATTAATATAAGCTTTTTATCCCTGGTGAGTAAGGAAACCCACCCAAATTATGTGTTCATTGGACTAAAATAGCTAAGTCTTTTGACTCAAACAATAAAACATTTCTTTTTTTCCCCCCTTAAGTAAAATATTTTACTGAATCCATTGTTCATATGCCTGAATGTATCAATCAATTTAAATAGTAGAACCAATTATGTATATATGTATAATCACAGTAATGAGATCACCTTCATTGCAAGGCCATTTTTTACTAACACTATTGGACAAAATAATTTCCTTCATGCTAAATTTATGTATGCTCCACTTAGAAGTGAATAAAATCTTTTACCACTAGGTTTCTATCAATTTAAAATATTATAGAATTCACTGCAATTTGTTATTCAAATGAAGCTAGTTTCACAGTCGTATTATCACAGAAATTAGACTCAGTCATAATGACCTTGAAATTCCTTATTTAGACACACGCAATGACTAGGACTACTCTCACAAAAATGTTACAAAACAAAAAGAGAAGCTCACTTTAAGATGAAAGTATCCTGTTTGTTAAATGGACTCAAAGCCTTTCTAGGATACATAACTTGCTGGCCAAATAGCTCCTCGGATTCTTCTTTCCTGTGGGGTTCTGTGAAAGCAGGCTCAGTTAAGGCCACTAGCTCTCTCATGGAGAGAGCTCTAGTCTAGGGGGGCCCTCTCTTGATGAGGTTACAGCAGGCTGTCCTACGTGCGTCTCCCCTTTTCACTTTTCATAAGCAACCTCATGACACAGTTTACAAGGATTCATCTTGAAGAGTCATTTGATCTCCTGGATAACTCATCTCTATGATGTGTTGAGGGAAGGGACACTTGTAGTCTCTAGTCCTAGGAAGTATGCTTAGCCAACAAAGTGGAATCTATGGAATATTGTGAAGGCTGAGGACTCTCGGTAAACAGATCGGATGGGACTGGAGCAGAGGGCTGAGCTATCTCACCGATACTGCTTTGCTGCTGCTCTTGTTAGTTGCCATGGCGTCTGCTCCGGCACATGGCAATCCTATGCATAACAGAACAACATGCTGCCTGGTCCCGTGCCACCTTTATGATCATTGGTATGTTTGAGTCTCTGGGGCTATTGTTTCAATCTATCTCTTTAGGATCTCCCTGTCTTTGCTGACATTACAAACCAGGAGGACCTTTTCTAGCTAGTGCGCTTTCCTAATGAATATGTTTGAAATAAAGCAAGCAGAAGTCTTGACATCCTTGCTTCCAGAGAGAATTCTGGCTGCATTTCTTGTAAGGTGTATCTCTTCATTCTTCTGACAGTCCATGACTAACAGGCACCCCACACAGTAATGTCAACACTGAATTGTGAAATTTTTCCTCCTCTCATACCACCTCAAAGCTCCCTACTTTCAATAAATAGCATCACGCTCCCCAATAGACCCAACCAAAGACCTTTGAGTCACTATTATGCTTCCCCTTCCTTCAAACTCCACATTCAGTTCATCAGTAGATCCCGTCAGTCGTACTTCCAAAATATTCCCCCAAAGACCACATTGAACCATCCCAACTACTGTAACCATACTTCAAGGTTCTGTCATCTCTCATATGAACCCCTGCTCCTAGCTGATCTCCCTGCCTCAACTACTCTGGTCATTCTTTCACAGGGCAAATGGATATTTGCGAATGGATATATATATATATATATATTTGCGAATGGATATTTATATGAAGCATGAGTCAGAATATGCCACTCTGCTGCTTAAAATCCTTTGAGATCTCTCAATTATGCTTACAATAAGGTTCAAAGTGACCATTATGGTCTATGTAACCCGACATGATCTACATCCTATTCTTTCTAGTTCCTCTAGGACCTCCTCTCTTGATGCTGTCTAAACATTGACCTCTGTATATTTTCAGAATTTAAGCACTTTGTTGCTGCTCTTCCAATTGTTATCAGTTGTTTGTCAGTGTGTCATACTGTGGTAGCTTCCATTTCACCCTGCCTGGATGCTGGAATCTATAACACTAGTATTTCAAATACCAGCAGGGCCACCCAACATGAACAGATTTCAGCAGTGCTTCTAGACTAAGAACAAACTAGAAGAAGACGTGGACCGACAACTTTTAAGGAATTAGCCACTGAACACTTTGTGGATAACATCAGAACATTGCCAGATATTGTGCTGGAAGATGAGCCCCCACACGTTAGAAGGCACTCAAAATATGAGTGAGGAAGAACTGCCTTCTCAAAGTGGAGTCAACCATAATGCCATGGCTGGAGGCGAGCCTGTGGGAGGAAAGCCTTTGAAAGGCTCATCTGCTAATATAACATAACCCCAAATGAGAAGAAACAGCTGAAAACATCAGTTAATAATTGGAACTTAAATATATAAATCATGAATCTAGGAAAATTGGAAATAGTGAAAAATGAAATGGAACACAGAAACATTGATTTTTTAGGCATCAATGAGCTGAAATGGACTGGTATTGGCCATTTTGAATCACAAAATCATATGGTTTACTATGCTGGGAATGACACAATCAAGAGGAATGGTGTAGCATTCACTGTCAAAAAGAACATTTCAAGGTCTATCTTGAAGTACAATGCTGTCTGTGAAAGGTCATTAAAAAGGCAAGAAGCAAGAAAAGATGATTGTGGTTGTCAGAAGAGACTCTGAAACTCACCCTTAATCATCCAGTAGCTACAGCAAATGGGAGAAATGATGAAGCAAAGAGCGGAAATGAACATCTCAAATCATAAAGTAAAATAGTACAATAAAATCAAAGACACAGAGTTTGAGGACCCAAAAGGAAGAACATGTTCACCATATATTATGCTGGAAAAAAAAAACTGAAGAAAAAATTCAAGCTTCAAATTCCAATATTGAAAAATTCTATGGGAAAAACATCGAATGATTCTGTAAGCATTAAAAATGTGAGAGATGGAAAGAATACACAGAGTCCCGGTGTGAAAAAGAACTAGTCAACACTCCACCATTTTAAGAGGTAGATATGAGCAAGAACTAATGGCACTGAAGGAAGAAGTCCAAGCTGCACTGAAGGCATTAGCAAAAGCTAAGGCTCCAGGAATTGACAGAAGATCACTTGAAATGTTTCAGCAAGCTGACGAATCATTGGGAGCACTGGCTTTCCAATGCCAATGAAAGACCCGTCCAACTGACGGGAAGAGATTCATATTTGTACCCATTTCAAAGAAAGGTGACCCAATCGAATGTGCAAATTACATAACAATATCATTGATATTCCATGCAAGTGAAATTTTGCTGAAGAGTGTTCAACAACAGTTGCACTAGGATGGAGTAAGGGATATCACTGTTGACATCAGATGGATCTTGGCTGAAAGCAGAGCATATCAGAAAGATGTTTACCTGTGTGCATTGTCCTTGGGAAGACATTCAGTTGCGTGGATGATAGCAAACTATGGACAGTCTTGAGAAGAATGGAAATTCCAGAACACTTCATTGTGCTCATGCAGAACTTGTCCATGGATCAAAAGGCAGTTGTGAGAACAGAACAAAGGAATACTGCATGGTTTGGAAAGATAAAAGGTCTGCATCATGGATGCATCCTTGAACCACACTTGGATTTGAAGTGCTTTCTGAGGAAGATCAAGAATTTCAGCCTTTAGTAGGGCTTACAACTCAATATAAAGAAAAAAAATCCTCACAGCTGTACTAATAGACAACACCATGATAATCAAGAGAAAAGATTGATGTTGTCAAGAATTGTGTCTTGCTCCACAATCCATGTTTGTGAAAGCAGCAGTCACGAGATCAAGCAATGCTGCAAAAGACCTCTTTGGAATTTTGAAAAGCAGGGCTGTTACTACGGTTACTACATGGACTACGGTCATGTTACTACGTGACCCCAACCGTGGCATTTTCCATTGCCTCATCTGCATGTGAAAGTTGGACATGGAATAAGGAAGACTGAAGAAGAATCAATACATTTGAGTTATGGTGCTGGTGGAGAATATTGCAAGTACCATGGACTGCCAAAACAACAAACAAACGTGTCTTGGAAGGAGTGCAGCCAGAATGACTCTTAGAGGCAAGGGTGGCGAGACTTGGGATATGTTGTCAGGAGGGACCAGTCTCTGCAGAAGGACATCATGTTGGAGAAAGTAGAGGGGCAGTGAAGAGAAGAAGATCCTCCACCACACGGATTGACAGCACAGCTGCAATGATGGGTTCAAACAGAAGACCTATCATGAGAATGGCGCAGGACTGAGGGTCACGACGAGTTAGAACCAAGTCGACCGTACCTAACGCCGCCATTCCAGTTGTTTGCCGTCTTCTCTCGCCGGATGTTTTTGTAATGACTTCTCCCTCATTTGAGCTTCTTTTCCAATAGCACCTCTCCAGAGAGGCTTGCCTCCACCCCTCTGGTCAATTCAGCCTGCTAACCCCAAATCCCACATGCGCTCTTACATTGAAGGTTGCCATCTTACGCACGAGCACTGCAGAAGACACGGCTCTGTCTGAGGCCACCTTCAGGAGTGTTGGTATGTTTGAGCGCATTGTTTTGATGATTTCGCTCCTGTCGACTTTTCCTCGCTTTCACGAACCTTCTACTTTCAAACATAATATTGTTCTTCTAGCAACTAGTCTTTCCCGGTGACACAGCCAAAGGAAGGGAGGCTAAGTCTCCCTCACCACACATGCTTCTGACGACTATTCTGTTTGCATTTCTTCGAAGACTGGTTTGTTTGTTCTTCTGGAAGTTCACAGTATATTTAATATTGTCTGCCAACATCACATTTTTGTCTCCTCAGGGCACCTAGAAATACCTGAAATTATAATAGTTGTTTGTTTGCTTATAATGTTTGCTGTCTGTCTCCCTCAACTAGAATGGAGCATCATTACATCTGCTAGATTAAAAGCTGCCATGATGTTTCTTTCCATCTTCATCAGAAAAAAATGCTCTGAGATGTAATAAAACAAACAGACCTCTTTTGTTGTATTACTATCAACAATATTCATACCAATAAAAACTTCAAAAGAATTCCCATTGCACTACCATACAATGCTCAGCATGAAAGATTAATAGACCATAGACTTACCTACATATGGATAATTAAGATCTTGGTCTTTCGGGATGATTAATTGGCAACAACAGGTGTTTGGAGAGTAGTGACTGTCTGAGAGCTCTTCGTGAAATCTGAAGTGTAGCTAAGAAGCCCTTTGTGATGCTGTCAGTTAAACATTGGAACCACCAGGTACTCAGTTCAAATCTACCAGCCACTCCACAGGAGAACGATGAGGCTATCTGCATCCATAAAGATCTACAGCCTCAGAAACAGTATAGACAAGCCAGAATCGACTCGATGGCAGTGGGGTAAAGTTTAGCTCACCATGTATCATGTGAAAATTCTTCATCAAGGTACGTGATTCATAGTCCTGTGAATCTTTTTTGCTCATATTCCAGAGTGAAGGATATGACACGAAAGTTAAATGATGCCTCCTGACGGCACAGGAGTCCTCTCTACTTTTTACCAGAGTTTTGGGAGCAAGGCTTGAGAGAGCATGAACCTTGAGGATGGCATTTCCTTGGGCATGAAACAAGCATACCGATTTTACCTATACCCAGGGAAACCCATGTTAAGGCATGGAATGATTCATCCTAGATGTAACTCCAAGGCTGGCCAGTAGGGTAACTTCAAAAGCTACGGAGATGGTGTCATCTGGCCAGAAATGACTTCAGCCTAACCTGGCAGTATCAAGAGACACATACAGAAGAAGTAGAGGTAATGGCAAAGGCATCCAAGGAACCCTCTGGCACTGGGACTACACAAAGGAGGAAATCCTATCTAAGAAGGGAAATGAGTCAGAGTTTGCACATAACACTAGGGAAAGTAGACAATCACATTTTAGAAGCAACTGAGTCATTGGTATCCTTGGACTTCAAAGAAGTCTCTGATTTTCTTGTGTGCTATTGTTGACTCCTAGAGAAGTTGTGTCAGAAAGTGTCTCAGAATGGGAGAAGAAGAGATCTTCAGGCATTCTCTGAAGGACAGGAAACAAAGGAGATCTTCTGGTGTCTTGGACAAAGTTGTGGACAGTGCTCCGGGCTCCCCTAAGGCATTTTATATATACCTAGGACCTTTCTGGAGCGCTGCAGATAGCTTTAGAACTCTGCCTTATTCCAGCTTGTTAGAATAGACATTTTGTGTTGACCTGGTGTACCAGGCAGGTGGTCTGTAGCTTACAGGTTGCTTAAAATTTCTTCAACCACATACAGTAAATGCTTGGAAGAAAATGTGGGAAATCACTCAAATAATCCTGCAAACATCCATCTAATGCTTAAACAAAGGCCACCTAAAACAAGGAGAAAGGCTGCCAGGAGCCAGCATGTGGTTTACCCAGGAAGCTCCTGGGAACTGTGAGAAAAGGTGCAGCAGGGAAATCTCCTACCTGGGGGCTTTAAGCAAACTCCCTTCATTCCTTTCCTCAGATTGCTTTATCCAACTGAATCTCACACTGACTCTCAGAAACTGAGCAACACCTCTTCATGGTCCACAAAGTAACCAATTAAAATACCACATGCCATCTAGTCAGTTCTTTCTCCCGGCTCCTTCACATGGATCAGAATAGGATTTTCAATGCCTGGGTGTGGGAGAACTCCTTTCCCAAAGTGCCTCTGGATACGTTCCAATGATCAATGTTTCAGGTAGGAAATAATCTGTCTCACCCAGGGGCTCCAATCAAAGGATAGACATTGAGGATATCATTTTTTCCTGGCCTCTGGCGAGCCTCATTGTGACTCATTCTGACATTGGTTATGAAATGTTCATATGGACCATTGGCAATATTGGAGGATGGACGGCTACTGTTCATCTTCTTAGGAGGTAAATGGTAAACTAACGGCAAAAGGAAGCAGAGAACCCAATAAGCACATCAGAAGGCAATAGTCCTGTAAGGCAGAGGAAATCAGAGGCAGACACGTGCCACGTTGCCTCCCCTGAAAAATGCCAATTGTCCTAGACTGAATTGTGACCCTACAAAATATGTCAACTTGGCCAAGCCATTATTCCCAATAGTGTGTGGTTGTCCTCCATTTTATTATCTATGATAATTAGTCTCCACTTGGCGACAGGTGTTATAAGTTGAAACTTCTATATGGTAACGCGGCAGGATAAGGAGGGGCTGTATCTTGAGACAAAGATTTACTTTATTAACACCTTTGCATGAGGGACTGTGTTAGACAGGGTTCTCTAGAGAGATAAAACCAAATTCCTGATAATATAATATATTTATTTATAAAGATAATTAATATATAACGAAAAATGAAATGTTAAATCATAAAGATAATTAGATATATAACGAGAAATGAAATGTTAAATCATATACAGATAAATATACAATACAAGAAATAAACAGTTAAATTAGAAGCACTATAAATGGCTTAGTGCAACTCACGTCCGTGAGAGAAAGTTGAGAGACTAGCAGTCCTTGAAGTCTCTATCTGATGCTAGATCTTCCTCTATTTGTAGAGAGAGCTAGGTTATGTCAGCACAGCAGTCAATCACAAGGCAGGTCACCAATCGCCAGTCCCCAGCTCCAGAGAAGTCTTAAAGGGACCTCAACTTACAGCAACACAGTCCACAGGCTAGGCATCCCACAGGCTGTGTAGCCTTTAAATTGAAGCACAGAACAAGCAAGGCAGCCGCACACTGGTCCGATGATCACAGAGCGAGAGACAAGAAAGGCAAGGCTCACCAAGCCATCCATCTCTCCGCCCCTCAGTCAATCCCACCTGCGTTTATCAGCCAGGCTGGCACAATAAACTGTCTCAGGGACACTGCTTATCTCACCAGGAACAAAAAGAGAGGAGTAAGCAGAGTGGAGGGACCTGACGTTCACCAAGAAAAGTTGTGAACTTGGTACAGGACAGGGCAGGTTTTATGCTGTCGTTCACAGGGTTGATGTGAATGACACTAACTGGACAGAACCCAACAACAACAACAACAAGCCTAAACTGTGAGAAGACCCCATATACTTTCTGTTTGGGAAAGCCTCCTGTCTAGAATTTCTGTTGTTTCTCATCTTCAGACTCTTAATGTATGTTATTATTTTGAAAGATCATTTTGAGAATGATTTAGCAGCATTTATTTGATATTTGGGAACAATAGTGGTTGAAAAGTAGAATATTCACCATTCAGGTGGGAGACCCGGTATAATTCCCAGCCATTGCATCTAATTTGCAGCCAACTGTCTGTCCGCAGTGGAGTATAGGTTTCTGTGGCACTGAACAGGTCACAGCATAGTTTCCAGACTAAGACAGACTTAAAAGAATGGCCTAGTGATTTCTTTCCAAAAATACACCAAGGAAAACCCTATGAATCACAATGGTCCAACTCAGAACTGATCGTCGAGATGGTGCAGGACCAAGCAGCATTTCATCCACTGTGCATGGGGCCGTGAGTCACGGGCTGACTAACAACATTTGTTGTATATTGACAACCACTTGCCTATCCTCTGTGGGTCAGCCTGTAGAATCCCCGGGGAGTCAGATAATGAAAAGATACAATTCTTCTTCTTAAGAAACTCATGTTGAGAAGATAACATAAACAAATCAATACCCATAAGTCCATGCGTTCTGCTAGCACGCATACAGAGCAAGGCAAATGAAGGGAGGCTAACTTAGCCTGAGAGGGGGTCCAAAAGGAAGTGCTTTGAAAGAAGAGGTGCTTAAGCTGAATTTTTGAGAAGAGGTTAGCCAAGAGGAGGGAAGGAGAAAATACAGGCTGGGACAAGGAGGGCCTGATGTTAAGGTTTGTATATGTGAGGAGCAAGACCGTTTTAAAGAGTTGGCTATAAGTAAAAGTGGGTGAGGGCCCCACTAGACAGTGACGTAGGCAGGGGCCAAGCAATGAAGAGTCCCCTGGGCTATCCTAAGATATGTTCACAATTTCCTTGAAACCTGTGGGGAACCTGGATTCTCTTTTAGAGAATTCGTTCTGGCAGCAGTATATCGGGCTGAAGAAAGAGGAGAAAGACTAGATTATGATAAATATTAGGATTATGACAAATATGTAGAGTTGAGAGATGCTTCATAAATAGATTGATCAGAACTGATAGCCCATTCAATAAAGAGATGAAAAGGTAAGGGATTGAGTAGGATGCCTAGATTTCTACATTATACAAACCACTTTGCTTCTGAAAACAGCAATGGAGAGATATGTTTAAAACGGTGAATAGTTCAGGTTCTCAAGATAATCACTTTCTAGTTTCCAGGGGAAACAAAATATCGTAATTCAACACGCCAGTTCTAGGTTCCACTTTGACTTGGAATCAAGAGGCAGTGCTTTCACTACCCAAGATGAAACTAAAGCATAGCATTAAATTATGGTGGCTGGATGTTCTCAGGGCAGATGACAATCCCCACGTAAATGAAGTGTGACCTTGCATGCACAAAGGGTGAGGGACCCAAGAATAGAGACTCCCGCCGTTGCCCTTCAAGCACCATATATAAATATGAATGTCCAGGCAGACCAATGCCTGAAAGGCGTTTGAAATGCCTGTGAGTTCCAAAGTGCCCTGGGCCTCCCATGAGCACAATGACATGATAATGAATGCAACCAGTAGCAGAGACCACCCACCAGTGTTTTATTGCTGTAACTAGGAATGAGGGGTCTCCCTGGACCTATTGACACTGGCTGGCATTGTCATTTTTAGCACATGCTAACGCTGTGACTGAAAGGAATGGTCTCTTTTAAACTGGAGCCAGACTATTTATGGACACCCCTGCTCCCACCACATTCTTGTGCCATGGCCATAGGTAAGAAAAAAATGGGAAAATGGCCGTTTGGTTGCTTCACATTGTCCCATAAGCTCCCTAAACATGTTTAATTGACCGAGGAAGAAATATGGTTTAGTGGTCACGCTTGGGAGGTCCTCAAGGTTCAGTTCAGCACCGTGCCTACCTTGATTCCTTTCTTCCTTGGCTCACAGTGTTCACTCAGGCCACCCACAATGCTATAAGTTAAAGTGCTGCCATTAAACTTTGAAGGGAGCTCCTTTCTTCCAAGATAGGAGGAGGCAACACACCGCACCCTACTATGTGGAATGCGGATAGACTCACTCACTCACTGCCATCAAGGCGATGCGGACTCATCACGACCCTACAGGCCAGGGCTGAGCTGCCCTTGAGTTTCCAGTCTGCAGCTGTTTGCGAGAGTAGGAAGAGTAGCCAGCCCCATCTTTCTCCCAAGGCGCTGCTGGCGAACTCAAACTGCTGCCTTTGACGACCACAGCGCAACACGGAACCACCTTGCCACCATATAAGAGAATCATCGTGTTTTTGTCCCTGCTTTCAAAACACTTCTGTGTGTAAGCCCATGCGTGTACACGTGCACATGCACAAAATGTTTCCCCAACCTTCATGCTTCAGGGGCGCGTCACGCAGTAGGGATGCTACCAGACTGAAGGCAAATCATTCGTAGAAAGAAAATTTGCAAAGAAAAATCTGTATTTAAAAGTATTGAAGTCAGGAACCCACTCTGTCGTCAAGTAGGTTAATTAGGATTGGGGGATACCGGCATGAGGGATAAAAGCGCTGATGGGAGGTACAGTGAATTTGAAGCTTGCCTCTGATGAAAAGTCTGCAGGTTCGAAGACATCCTCAGAGTCCTTGCCATAATTCACGCACATCGATTCTTCTTCAGTCTTCCTTGCTCAGTGTCCAGCTGTCACATCCATCTGAAGCCACTGAAAAGGCCATGGCGTGAGTCAGTCTTCAAAGTGACATCCTTGCTCTTTGCTGCTTTAAAGAGGTCTTGGGCAGCAGATTTACCCAGTGCAATGTGGTCCTTGATTTCTTGACTGCTGCTTCCCTAAGCCTTGATGGTGGACTCAGAGTTATGACTAGTGACCCCCAAACTATAACAAAACCTAAAGATAATGCCCACAGTAAAGTACAGTGGTTACCATCGTACTCAGGAGTCAGACACACCTGGCTTAGATTTTTTTCTGCCCTCTACTTTTGTTATCTTAGATCAGGGGTCCTCCAACTATGGCCCGTGGGCCACATGTGGCCCGCCGAGGACGTTTATCCGGCCCGCCGGGTGTTTTTGCCGCCGCTGCCTGTCCTGCTTAGCAGCCGACTCATCTAGTGTGTATAGGAATTTGTTCATAGTTTTTTTTTAAACTATAGTCAAGCCCTCCAAAGGTCTGAGGGACATTGAACTGGCCCCCTGTTTAAGAAGTTTGAGGACCCCTGCCTTAGATGCATCAATCTTGTCTTGCCTGTTTGTCGTCATTAAAATTGTATATGGAAATAGGATGCCTTCCTTGTAGAATTACTGTGAAGTTACACAAAATCGCGCCTGGGACATCATAGATATCCCCAATGTTGTGATTGTGGTTAGCTTCCATCGAGTTGGCTTCAACTCATAGTGACCGTAGGTCACCAGGTCTGAACTCAATGCTGTCCAGACCTGTACCGTCGTCACGATGATTTTGTACATTGGAATCTTCTGTTGCCGCTACTGTTAGTCAAGAGCACGGAGGGTTTCCTCTGGGTTTTGCCAACTCTCGATTTTACCAAAACGACCTTCTTGCTTTTCTAGTGACTGTTCTTTTAGAATCCTGTGTCCAAAGTACATTCGTTGGAGTCCCACCATCTAGCGTTTATGGTGTGCATAAATGATAGCCTTGCATGTGGGAACAGAGGAGGAAATGCTTGCTTTTCACCCTGAACGTTGATGAAAGTTGTGGCTTTCCAATCAGGGACACCTATTATGGCTGTCTCTGATCTTCCTCCTTTCTAACCCCCACCACACACACACATTGCCCACCTCTTGCACTATACCCCTGGAACATGAGTTCATAGCACTATGTCAGTCAGAATCACCCAGTAGATGGATGTGTGCCCTGCGAAAATTACATGCATGAGAATTCACTGCCCTTATTTCACTACTTTCTGCAACATTTTACACCGTCTGGGTAGCACATATTTCACTGTATTCAAGCAAGAATAAGAAACCAAATGGGCCTGAGCTGATAACCAGTTGCTGTTATGAGGACTCTCACGTAGAAACTTCGTCTGTGTCAAGGGGGAACCGTGCGCCTCAGGATTTTCAATGGCTGATTTTTCAGAAGTAGATCACCAAGCCTTTCTTCAATGTCTCTGAGTGCACTCGAACTATCACGAACTACTAGAGAAAGTCTTCCCTTTCTCACTACTGGAAATGTCTCTTTGACTGGATCCCAGCAAAGAGCGATCCACATTACAGTGCGTTCTGACTTTACAATGAGTCTCAGCTAGAGCTGCACCTCTGAGACAAAGAACATTCTGGGCAGGTCTGAGCATCCTGGCAGAGGAAAGAAAGGGGAGAAGAGATATGCAAAGAAGTAGAACAGGAATCTGATAAAATTACATAAAATTACATATATCCTTATGGAATAGAGAAAAATATCCCAGAAGTGAGAAACAGTAACTTATCTTATGGTCCCATCTGAAGTAAAATTTACCATGTTTTAAAAATAAATGTGGTTATATTTCAGTCCTTTAATTTTCATAGATGAACTATATTTCACCTTTGATGTGCTGTTACAACTTTCACAGAAGGCAAATGGAGGATGAAAAAAGGAAAACGGTAATTCATGAAAATATGGACATCAGTTCCCCTCTTATAAAATGCTGTGTGTATGTTTAATGTCTGGATAGACCTAATGCAACAGTGAATGCATTTAAAAGTCATGGGATTGTGTGATCATGATAACTAATTCTTTTTCCTTTTGAAATTATTAGTTATTGATAGAAATTTGGTGGTATTTTCTGGTTTGGTTTGGTTTTTACTAGCTTTTGAAATTTTAAGGTCATATAAAACTGAGTTAATTGAACTAGGTTACAATATCTCAGAAATCCCTCAATGTCCTAACTGAATACTTTGGTTGTCAGTTATAGCTACACTGTTTATCCTCAAAAAGCAAACAGAGGAGTAGCTAGCACACAGCTCACACTACTTGGGACCTGTCGTTCTGCCTTGAAAACTTCTGATGAACAGGCCCTTTGTTTTGTGTCTTTGTGTCCTAACAACATACCATTACACTACTTTTCGAGGCCCCTAGAGAGTGAAATAAGTAAGCCAAGCAAGGAAGTCAAGTAAAATGCTCTTGAAGCATTGTGATTATTGCTGTTGGGAGAAAAAAAAGAGTGAGGAGTTTTAAAATATGTGTAGTGGGGCAAGGGCAGTTTAAATAGTGAAAAATATCAGCAGCTTAAAACAGAAAAAATTAACAGAGAAAATGATCAGAGTCCAAACTCACTGCCATCAAGTCTATTTCGACTCATAGTGACCCTCCAGGACAGAATGGAACTGCCGCTTTGTGTTTCCAGGACTTTTATATCATTATAGGAGAAGACAGCCTCAGGTTTCCCCCACAGAGCAGCCAGTAGATTCAAACCACAGACCTTGTGGTTAGCAGCTCAAGATATAGTCCACTAGAACATCAGATCTTTTTAGTAAAAGCAATAATGGTTAAAAAAATCAATTAAGAAGCCAGTCATGAAATGATATTAGAAAGTCTAAATGTAATACTATGAACCTTTTGCTTATGTTTTCCCCTTTCAATCCCTTGAGATCAAGTTGAAAAACGTCTTTCTTTTTAAACAGTTAGTGTTTTTGCTTTTTTTAAAAGACCACTAAGTAGTTAGTGCACAGGAGCTGATAACTCCCCTTTCTCCTGTGGAGCGACTGGTCGGTTTGAATTGCTGACCTTGCACTAGTTAGTCCTTTGCTTACCCAAGAACCCCACAAGGACTCCTAAATATTTATCCGCAATACCAGGTTAAGGCAAATAGTTCATGCTTCTGATGCTAAGGGTTAGAGGCTCCAGTCCCCAGAAGAAAGGCTTGGTGTCTCAGTTATCTAGTGCTGCTGTAACAGAAATAGCACAAGTGAATGATTTTAACAGACATAGATTTATTTTCTCACAGTTTCCGACCAACACAACTCGTTGCCATTGAGTCACTTCCAACTTAGGACCAAGTCACTTCTACCTCTGTGGATTTCTGAACTTATAACCGTTTATGGGAATAGAAAGCCTCATGTGTCTCCCTCAGAGCAACTGGTAGGTTTGAACCATTGACATTGTAGTTAGCAGCTCAGTGCGTAACCCATTAGGCCACTAGGGCTCCTAAAACTCACTGACATCGAGTTAATTTCACGTCATAGCAACCTCATAGGACAACACTTCCTCATGGGTCTCTGAGACTGTAAATCTTTATGGAAGTAGAAAGCCTCATCTTTCTCTCTTAAAGCAGCTGGTGGTTTTGAATCGCTGACCTTGCAATTAGTGCAGTCCAATTCACAACCACTATACTAGCTGGGCTCCCCCTCTCGCCGTTTAAGAGGCTATAAATCTGAATTCAGGGCACCAGCTTTAGGGCAAGTTTTTCACTCTGTTGGCTCTGGGAGAAGGTACCTATCTCTTTTCAACATCCATGAAGATGGCTATGTGTCTTGGCATCGGCCTTCCCCTGGGTCTAGGAAGCTTTTAACACAGGGCCTCTGGGTCCAAAGAAAGTACTCTACCCTTGGCTCTTCTTTCTTGGTAGTATTTAGTATTTTCTTCTGTTGCTTCTCTCTCTTTTTATCTCTTGTAAGATGTAGGTGATGTAGGCCATGCCTCAGGGAAACTCCCCTCACATCGGATCCCTTATAACTGATTGACTATCACATCGGGTCTCATCGTGGATCAGATCAGATCACTATATAACTGAAACATTACATCACGCCAAAACCACCGAACCAGAATCATGACCTACCCAAGTTGGCATATATTCGGTGTGGGGTAGGTTGGGGATGGTGGTGGTGGTGGGGGCATGATGACACCTGGTGATCTATTCCCCAAAACTCAGATATTTAAAACAGTGCCCACTGCTAGTCTGACACCCATGGAGTTTACAAAAGTTAGGGTTAACTTCATTACGGCTGGTAAACTCAGTACATCATGGAGCTGATCCAAATAGCCTTGGAAATTCCTCATGGCTATTGTTGTTGCTGTTGTTGTTAGGTATCACGGAGTCAGTGTGGACTCGTAGTGACTGAAACATGGCCTTGTCCTGTGCTTTCTTCACACTGCTGTTATGCTTACGTCCATTGTTGACATCACGGTGTCAGCCGATCTCATTGAGGGCCTTCCTCTTTTGGACTCCTCCTCTATTTTACCCAGCATGCTGTCCTTTTCCAGAGACTGGCCTCCCCTGATAACACAGTCAAAGTACAATACAAAGCCTCATCAGGTTTGATTAACTTGGGAGATATTGTTATGGAGCTGAGTGATGCCGAATAATTTTATTGCTGATAATATATTCTTGATAATCCAAAGTTGGAATAACTTAGAAACCAAATTCTTCAAACTAAGACAGGCAAAACTACAGTTGTTGGCATCTCTGGAGATGTTATCAGGGAACAATACAGTTTGAAGAACTGAGAGAAATCTGGTAGATTTTCAAAATAATAGTGAGCATTTCACTCACACGAATTAGTTCAGCATCAGAAAAACAGTGGTATGTTAAATAAAATGGCAGAAACCAAGATTCAGGGTGGGTATATATTTAGAAAGAGAAAATAAAATGCAATCCAAGTAAAATCATAGAGGAAGTTGTCTCTATGTCTTATTCCAACAAATTTCCATCACCCCCTATATTAATAAATTAAGAAAAAGGGCCGCTCTTCCTGGAGACATTAGTTTTGCGGCAGGGGTAAAAAATACAGTCGGGTGAACTTGACACAGTGGGGGAGCTCAAGGTGGGCATATAAACTAAGCTCTCTGCACTTGGCTCAACAACTTCCCTAGCTACAGTAGTGGTTAGCAACGAAACAGGGCCATGCAGATTTGGCCATGCAAACCATTCACATACAAAAATGACTTTTGGCTGGTGGCTGCAGCTGCTGTTTACAGAGCTGTGTGCAGCCTTCCCTCCTTGCCTCCTTTGCACAATAGGGAGTCATTCCATTCCTCCCCGCCATGACCCGGGTAGTTGCTCCGATCTGTTTGTTGCTACTGCTGCTGTTGCTGCTGCTGCTCCTCAGCTGTCTGCAGCAAGGCCAAGCTGTTTGAAGTTGGGCACAGTGTGCCTTTGAGGTGACTCTTGGCCCATTCATTGCAGCTGTCCCACTTGTGCTTGCTGTCCACAGAGCAGCTGTCTGAGCCCACTGCAAACATCTTTCCCACAAGGCCTTGGATGGGTGAGAGACCCTGGTTCTAAGAGGCTCCTTAAATTGGGCCTTGTTATCTCATGTCTTAACTACATTATGTCTTATGATGACCTGGCTGCTGGTCGCTTAGCATTAGTTGGGTCAAGGTGATGAAGCTGGTGCCCATGTGGGTTAGTTAATTGTGCATACTTCCTCGGTGACAGCAGAATGTGCATGTGCCTCTGATCTCTGGAAAGACTGAGTAAGAAAGCCTGGCGGGACTGATGGAAGATCAGTCCTGAGGGAAAAACCACTCAGATACCTAAGCAAACCAGTTGATGTCAAGTTGATTTCAACTCCGAGTGACCCTGTGCAGAGGAGAATTGCTCCACAGTATTTATAGTACTACTGTGAGCTTTTCAAAGTGGATCACCAGCCCTGTCTTCCAACCAACCAACTAACCCAACCACCCACTCACCCACCCACCATCAAGTTGATATCTGACTCATAAAAACCCTATAGGAGAGAGTAGAATGCTCCCTGGGGTTTTTGAGGATGTAAATCTTTATGGTAAGAGGTAGCCTCATCTTTCTCCCAAGGACCAGCTAGTGGGTTTGAACTATTGAGCTTCTGGTTAGCAGCCCAACTCGTAACCCACTTTCCCATCAGGCTTCAAGGCACCCTGCGTGGGTTTAAACCACATTTCACTTAGTTGTTGAATGCTTAGCCATTTGCACCTTCCAACGACCCTTGAATGGCTTTGTAGGAGCCCCAATGTGTCCTGGGAGGTGCAGTGGCCTCACTAACTCTTTGCTGAATTTAGGGGGTATAAGAAGCCTGCTGCCCATCTTTAAACACAAACTTGTCTTAATTAAAAGGTCTGCCTCTTAATTGTCAACTTTTTAATTGTATGCATAGCAGAAGGCATTGATAGTGTAAAATCTTACCCACTAGAATAGCTAAAACGTATTGTCACAACATTATAGCAAAATCTATCAAGGAATAAGATGAGAAAAGTGAAACTACTGTTTCTTTACATATCCTCCATCTAGGTCTATAAGTTCTGAAGGTATTGTTTTCATCTCTCAAATCCTTCCCCCAAAGAATTTTGTGCTCTTTGTGTCAAAACAACATGTTTTTTTTTGTATTTTTTGAGGGATTCAAGTAAGGTTTCTTTTAAATGGTCATAGAATTTGGTGGAAGGGAGGGTCTGACGGGGCGATATTAAGGAGGTTGGGTAGACAGTATAAGTTTCCCAATGAAATTCTCGTAAGATTGTCTCGTTATCCTCAAAGAATGAGCACGTGCATGGTCAAGATGGGAAAAAAGGCTCAGCACAGCTTTCATGGCCTTTTTCTCACAAAGAGAGTTTTCAATTTTCTTAAAACTTCTCCCTAATAAGTCCCCTGTCCTCAAGTTTCCTGTATTCTTCAAGAAAAGCTATCAAGATTACCTACTGAAATTACAACGAACTATCCGTATAGCCTTTTGTGTTGACCTCTCTGTCTTGAATGTACCTGGCCTGGCAAGTTCCCTCAGACACTTAGGTTCTCATAGGAGTTTCTTTCTTTCTTTTTCAAGGTTCTCCTGTGAGATTAAGAGACATTCACTGATCGCAGAGGCGTGTGTAAACACATTTTGTTGGAATAAATCTGTGCACATATAAACTAGAAGCCCAGTAGCAATAATTTTTTTACTTATCCTCATAATTTGTGTAAATAACTGTGGGCATTTAATTGAAGAGGGCTGGAAAAGTAGCTGTTTTTTGCCCAGACCAACATGCTGGGTTGAACCTATCAAGTAAATCCAGGAACTGTCCACTGGGCTCTATTTCACTTCCAGACTTCAGGGGACACCCTGCTCCTACATGACTATCTCAAGGACTAATCATTATAGTTATAGTCTATTAAACGTTAAATAGTTCTCCAGAAGTTCTGCATCAACTTTGAAAACAAGTTGGCTTCAAATCCCTTGTGTCCAAAGACTTTGTCTGGTAACCTGGTACTCTTTCATACTCACCTTCCCATGATTACTGAAGACAAAATAGGTGCATAGGCAAATGTGGTGAAGAAAGTGGATGGTGCCCAGCTGTCAAAAGATATAATGTCTGGGTTCTTAAAGGCTTGAGGTTAAACAAGCAGCCATCTAGCAGGGAAGCAAATAAGCCCACATGGAAGAAGCACACCAGTCCATGTGATCGTGTTGTGTTGACAACATCAGGTATCAGGTATCAAAAGATCCCAACAACCAACTATAACAATGCAAACAAGGGAAGTTGGAGTGGAGACACAAAGCCCATCTGTAGACAATTGGATATTCCCCCACAGGAAGGGATGATTCAACCAAGCTATAGTATCGCACCAGCGAATCACATGTCATTCCTCTAGTTCCTGAATACTTTTCCTCCCACCCACTACCATGACCCAGTTCTACCTTACAAATCTGGCTAGACTGGAGAACACACATTGGCACAGATAAGAGCTCTTGACACATGGAATTCAGGACAGATAAACCCCTTAGGAACGGTAGGGAGAGTAGTGATACCATGAGAGTAGGGGGATGGGTGGGGAGGGAGAAGGGGAAGAAAGGGGAAACCCATCACAAGGTTGGATATATACAGCTACCCCCACCCCCCGAAAGGTGACGAATAACAGAAATGTGGGTGAAAGGATATAATGGATATGAAATAATAATAATATATAATTGATCAAGGATTCACAAGTGTGGGAGGGTTGGGGAGGGAGGGGAAAAAAAGGAGCTTATACCAAGGGCTCAAGTAGAAAATATTTTGGAAATGAATATGGCAACATATGTCCAAATATGCTTGATGCAATTGATTTATGGAATGTTATGGGCTGTAAGAGCCCCCAATAAAAATGATTTTTTTTTTAAAAAAAGAAGAGGATCCCTTGTGTCTTAAAGCCTGAAAAAGAAATAAGAAGAATGTTACCTCCTTAATATGAAAATCTGCTCTATTCGGATATACACAGTATGAATTTGTGAATTTTTAATTTTAATAAATCCAATAGTAATTTTTAAGTCTCTGATGCCTCTTCAAATACCAGAAGAATTTAAATAGAGAGTTCAATTGTCTGTGATTTATAAATCTCTCCTCTATGCTCTAAGTGCTTTTAAGGCAAAGGCCAACTATCATGAAAGTAATATATATATGTGTATGTGTATATATGTATGTATATACATATATATTATAAATCGATCTTTTTCTTAATTATTTCACTTCTTTCTTTAACTGGTTAACAGTTTCTATTTGGAATAATGAAAAATTTTGCAAGTAAATAATGGTAATGGTGACACAAATTGTGAGTATAATTCATGGCACTGAAATGTGCACTTAAAAAGGGCTAACATGTGGCAGCCGTCCAAGGGCATAACAATTGGTCTCTGTTCACTGGAGTAACAGGAAGAACGAATGTTGGGAATAGGAGGAGGCAGAAGGAAATGGATGTATGGATAATTGCCTCAGTGAACAACTAAATACCTCTTCTGCTGTGAGACCAGAAGAATTACTGGCATTGGTGAAAATTTTGATCAAAGATTCTACAGAAGTATCCTGATCACAAGGGAGTGATTCTCATATAATCCAATCTTTCTGGAGTCATGGAGACTAGATGAATCCTTGAAACTCTAGCCCTGAGATAATCTTTTAAACAGAAAATGTCCCTTGAAGTCTTCTTCAAGCCCCAAATAGTTTGTAAAGATTGTTTGCTTAAGCATAATGCTCCTTTATTATTTGTCTATATGTCATCAAGTGGACCACAACAATTCATAAGATTAGATGGGAACTTTGGTGGGCAGTGATAGGGGGAGGGAGGAACAACTGAGACAAACAGGGTGAAAATGATCACACAACGCAAAGAACATGATCAATGTCACTGAATTGTACTTGTAGAAACTGCTGAAATGGTGTATGTTCTACTATATATATTCTCAATGACAAACAATAAAGTGAATTACTAAAATATAAACAATTTTATCATCCCAATCCAGTATGTTGAGGTTTTCTTGGTGTGCTAGTCTGAGTAGACTAAAGAAACAAATTCATAGACACATATGAGTATAAGAAAGGGGTTTATATATAAGAGCAATTGAATATTGAGAAAACATCACAACCCAGTCCAGATCAAGTCCATAAATCTGATATTAGCCTATATGTCTGATACCAATCTACAAAGTCCTCTTCTGACTCAGGAAATGCATGCAATGGCACTGAATGCAGGAAGATCACAGGCCACTGGGTGGGAAGTCCTGTGGATCCAGTGGCAGTGTATGCATCTCAGTATTGGGAGGGGTCTCCTCGTTGCTTCTCCAGCTCCAAGGCTCTGGCTGCCATCAGCCTGTCTCCATGTGGCTTGTCAACAAGAATGTCTTTCAGGCACTGAGCCCTTTCCCTGCCTCCAGCAAGCTATTTATTTCCTTAGTGTCTCCAAATAAGGTCATCAAGCTTTGATCTGATTGACAGGCTAAGCTCCACCCCTTCACTCTTAATCCTTTCAAATTGACAACAGATTATGTAATTACCACAGACCACCCCTTGTCAATTTGACACTTTCACACCACTTTACAAACTAATAAAATCATATCTGTACCTAACAGGATAAAACTAAAATACATACAATTCAAAAATATACCACCCTCATTTAAACATAACATTCTATAAGTGAACAAAACAAAAATATACTATGCCTACCAATTAAGTTAAGTAACACCTACACCTTAATCCTATGAATAGATTCCCCCACCTATGAAAGTTTGTAAGCCAGCAACTTCATGCCTTATCTGCCCCATTTTGGGCATCCAATTTCTATTCTGCCCACTTATATCAACCCAGTGCTCTGAGGAGAAAATTATAGTCTTTGATGTGAAAGATCTTCATCCAGTTGGAACCTTGTGAATCCTCATCCACAAGCAAAGTCAAATCAGGGCAGGCCATCCATAAAGTCAAGAGCAATATTCACCAGTTCACAGGCTCAAAAATCTTTTCTTCATCTGGTCAGGTTCTGGTCAACGCATTATGGGTTGCTGCACTTAGCCTTACCAGGGTGTCCATTGGTTGCCTCACCTGAAGACCATGGGCTCATCACAAATTCTCAACAAGTCTAGCCCCCTTGTGCTAGGTCAGAAACTTCAGACCAGCCAACCCAATCTCATCTTCTCCTCTAGTTCCTTGTAAACAAGGTCCACAGATATCAATGGCCAGACTCAACCTGTCTCTCTATTGCTGCTTTTCTCCCACTTCTACTCAATAAGTGAAATTAGGTGGTCACCTTGCAAGCATTTCAGGCTGTCACAGGCTCTCTTTAATGTTCAGTCCTAGAGAGGAGTTTTCTTCATGGTTCCAATTGTTTTCAGCTTCTTCCAAAAATCATTAGTTCAAAATTAAAAATTCCAAAGAGTTCCTTTCATCTTCAATCTGTCAGCAATCCCCTAGGCAAGTCTCTAGGAATGCAAATATTCTCAGTACTCCAAAGCACTGGGTGGGGCTTATCTTCTCAGAGCCTTCTTTGCAGGCCGTGTCCTAAACCCATTTAAAGATCAAATTTTAATGTCTCCAGGCAAGTGGGTTTACAAGATCTCTATTTTCATCCTTCCCAATAAACATTTCTATAAATCCTTATGTCAACAATAATCAGCAGAATAAATCAGTGTAAACAAAGTAGAATCAGATATTAAACTTGATTCTTAAAACAGTTTAGTTCAATCCTTATTTAGCTTATTTAAATCCTTATCTAAACTAGTCTATTGATAGAAAATATGGGATTAGACCTCTGAGAGCATCAAGCCAGATCCAGGCTTTCTGTTAGCCATTTTGACTTTCTGTCAGCCATTTTTGCTAAGCAGTATGGTTTCTGAGAAATTCAAGGGGCAATTTCTACCCCTGAGCTCAGAATATAGATTAACAATGTTCATTTTCACCAATTCACAGAGGAATAACCAAAGGCAACAACCAAAGAAAGTAATCCAAACTTTAACTTCCCATATTCTTTCCAGAAAACAATCCAGTAAACTGCATGGACATATCTGACTTCTGGCTAGCAAAGAAGAAACACCACCATGAGAGAGAGGTCAAACAAACATCCACTCTAGAGCTTTATGATTTGTTTCTCTATATTCCACTCCCATGGTACCATAATGTGTTAGTCTGGGTAGACTAGAGAAACAAATTCATTGATACTCATATTGTATAAGAGCAATTGAATATTGAGAAAACATCACAGCCCAGTCCATATCAAGTCCATAAGTCCAACATTAGCCCATACGTCTGATACCAATCTCTAAAATGCTCTTCAGACTCACGAAACACATGCAATGATGCCGAATGCAGGATGGTCACAGGCCAGTAGGTGGAAAGTCTTGTGGATCCAGTGTGGCAGTGTAAGCATCTCAGCGCTGGCAGGGGTCTCCATGTGGCTTCTCCATCTCTGAGGTGCTGGCTGCCATCAGCCTGTCTCCATGTGGCTTGTTAACAAGAATGTCTCTCAGGGACCTAGCCTGCGTTCTGCCTCCAGAGAGCTATTTATATCTTTAGTGCCTCCAAATGAGGTCACCAAGCTGCGATCTGGTTGACAGGCTAAACTCTACCCCTTCACTCTTAAGCCTCAAATTGACAACAGATTGTATAACTACCACACCTGGAGACCTAGTGACACTCTGATGACACAGTGGTTGTGGCAGTTACATAACTTCCTGTCAACTTGAGTGAAGGGGTGGAGTCTAACCTGTCAATCTGGTCATAGCCAATGATGCCTCTGGGTGGGCATGGCTTTCTCCTGAGGATCTGGGAACTCCTGTCTTCCTCCCTGGAGGCAGGACACACACTCTATCTGCTTCACTTTCTGTTGACAAGCTACATGAAGCTATGCTGATGGCAGCCAGAGCCCTGGAGCTACAAGAGCCACATGGAGAGCTGTGCCAGTGCTGAGACGCTTGCACATGACTTTGCACCCACTGGCCTGTGACCTTCCTGCTTTTGACATCATTGCATGTGCTGCGTGAGTCTGGAGAAGAATTTATGGACGAGTATTGGACATATGGGCTAATATCAAACTTATGAACATGATCTGGACTGGGCCGGGATGTTTTCTTAATAAATAATTACTCTTGGATATAAAACTCTCTCTTACATACATATGAATGTCTCTGGATTTGTTTCTCTAGTCGACTCAGACTCACACAGTGGTTAAACTTTAGGCTGCTAACCCAAAGGTTCAATGCCACCGTTGCTCCATGGGAGAAAGATGTGGCACCTTGTTGTCATGAACATTTCAGCTTCGGATGCACAGTCTGTCCTATGGGGTTTCTATAAGTCAGAATCACTCAATGGCAATGGTTTGGGTTTGGGGCTTAAATACACTTCTCATAGATGATAAGAATTTATTCTCACACACTCATAATTAGATACAATTGAGCTTCTATATTGTCAATATAATGGAAATTCAAAGCTCAATAAAGGTTAATGCTCCAAGACTTAAATCATATCATTTCTTAATTTTCTATCTACTTCCTGAAATCTTAATTCTCACTGGAATGTAATTGACTTCTTTCACTGCTGTAGTTGGATGTGTGTACTTTGACAATTTTGAGACATGTAGATATCATATTATTACATTCTGCATATCTTCTAAGCCTTGGTCTGACTGTGATATAGGCACAGCCATGCTAATAACAATAATATGCACCCATACAGGTAGTGAAACAAATATGCAAAGATGCAACCAATGAGGAATGAATAGCCCGGTATGGTGAGTAGAAGCTAGCAAATCAAGAATGGAAATCTCATGATTAAATCCATATTTGGACACTGAATGGAGGAAGGCAGTTGGAAAAATCCTGGTGAGACAAGAGGCCTTGAATTAGGTAATGATAAGTAATGCAAAAATGAGAACAAATACAAGCATACTTAAAGAGATAGACTTAGCAAGATGGTGGTTAGATTGGAGGGCAAAGAAGAGGAATTAAGAGAAGTAACTTTTATCCAATTTCAATGTCTTCCTGGAGTCTATACTTACAGTCATCCTTCATGTCTGGAACTGACTTCACCCCCATGATCCAGAAAGTGAACAATAACACTAGGGAGGTCATACGCTTTAGAATAATTTGAGATCAAAAGGGCAGTAATTGCTCAAGTACAATGTTCAGAAGGCAGGAAGGTTTAGGAAAGGAGAAATGGAAACTGGAAACAGGCAAGTGGGATAAGTAATGTTCTCTTGTGGGGATTTTAATCAACGACATGAAACAACATGTATAATTGTTGAATGGAAAACTGATTTGTTCTATAAACCTTCACCCACTCACAATAAAAAGTTTCTCTTAAAAAAATATTGTCTTAAGGTAGCCAACTAAAAAGGAGAGGGATAAAAGAAAAAAAAAGACATGGGTAGCAGGGGAACAGGGCTCTAACCCACCAAAAAGGAGAGTATTGTTTATATCTCCACAGGGAAAGAGGGACCAGACTTCAACCTGGTGCTCCAAGATGTGATTGCAACATATCAGCATGAAGCAGGGAACCAATAGTTAGGTCTGTGGGTTCAGCCGCAATCCCAACTACATGGACAGTGCCCCCTTCCCCACAGAAGAATTCACTTCAGAGGACAGCACTGAAGCTAAAGCTCAGGGAGAGGGACATGTCTGATCAGAGTACACAGGAGCAAATGTAGGGGGAGGAAGAGAGTGGAGCACATCCTGGTCCACCAATCCCTGAGGACAATATTCCTGCTCAGGACAGCCTATGCACAGAAAGAATCATAGGGCTGGCCCCACTATGAGACAGGACATCCGTTAATGACCCATAGCCCTACAGGGGAAACACTGGAGACAGAGTGGGAATTGCGCCCGATCTGATCCCACTTAGGTGAAACACTAAGGGCATGCAACAGAACAGCAAAGGGAACAGCAACGAAGTCCCCAGAGAATACCAAAGTAAACTTTGGACCAGGGTGTGGCACCCAATCAGACTTGAGAGGAAAACACTTCTAAAGGTCAAAAAACAGACCTTGAACTTTTTACAAGCTTTTCTCTTTTTTTGTCATTTTTGTTTGTTTGTTTTTTTGGTTGCTGTTGTTGTTTTGTTGCTTTGTTTTGCTCTGTATTCTTTTTTGTGCATATTCTTATCTCTGCAGGTCTATCTAGATAAGGTAGGTGAGATAAACAATCTGGAGGACAAAACAAGGGGACCGAAGGTTACAGGGGGACATGGAGAGGGGGGGATGGGGGAAAGGAAGTGCATGTTAACAAATCCAGGGGCAAGAGAACAGCAAGTAATCTAAAATCAATAGCGAGAAGGGTGTAGGAGGCCTGGTAGGGTTTGATCAAAGACAGTGTAATGGAGAGAAATTACTGAAACCCAAATGAAAGTTGAACATGATAGTGGGACAAGAGAAAGTACAAGGAAATAGAGGAAAGAACTAGAAGGCAAAAGGCGTTTACATAGGTCTAAATACAGGCATGCACATATGTAAATATATTTAAATATAATGATAGGGAAATAGATCTATGTGCATATATTTATAATTTTAATATTAAGGTAGCAGATGGACATTGGGCTTCTACTCAAGAACTCCCTCAATGCAAGAACACTTTTTTCTATTAACCTGCCATTCCATGATGCTCACCTTTCGGATGGGATCGCTGAAGAGAAAGCGGGTACATAGCAAATGTGGTGAAGAAAGCTGATGGTGCTTGGTTATAAAAAAAAAATAGTGAAGAAAGCTGATGGTGCTCGGTTATAAAAATAAAAATAGCGTCTGGGGTCAGAAAGGCTTGAAAATGTCAAGCAGCCATCTAGCTGAGAAGCAACAAAGCCCATGTGGAGGAAGCACACCAGCCTGTGTGATCACGATGTGTCAATGGGATCCGGTATTAGGCATCAAAGACCCAGAACAAAAAATCATATCATTGTGAATGAGGGGGAGTGCAGAGTAGAGACTCAAAGCCCATCTGTAGGCAACTGGACATCCCCTTACAGAAGGGCCATGGGGAGGAGATGAGCCAGTCAGGGTGCAGTGTAGCAACGATGAAACATACAACTTTCCTCTAGTTCCTAAATGCTTCCTATCCCCCAACCACCACCACTATCGTGATCCCAATTCTACCTTACAAATCCGGCTAGACCATAGCATGTACATGGGTACAGATAAGAGCTGGAAAGACATGGAATCAAGGACAGATAAACCCCTCAGGACCAATAATGAGGGTAAGGATACCAGGAGGGTAAGGGAAAGGCACGGGGAGAAAGGGGGATCCTATCACAATAATCTACATATAGGCCCCTCCCAGGGGGATGGACAACAGGAAAGTAGGTGAAGGGAGACATTGGTCAGTGAAGACATGAAAAAATAATAATAATTTATAAATTATCAAGGGAACGTGAGGAAGGGAGGGTTGGGGAGGGAGGGGAAATAATTGAGGAGCTGATACCAAGGGCTCAAGTAGAAAGAAAATGTTTTGAGAATGATGATGGCAACAAATGTGCTTGACACAATGGATGGATGTATGGATTGTAATAAGAGTTGTACGAGCCCCCAGTAAAATGATTAAAAAGAAGACATGGACAAAATCAGAGAATATTATGTCCAGGCAAAGTTATTCAGTGTCATAAAGACAAATATTTTCCGACACCATTTTTATAAAGGAAAATTTAAAAAGTAAACTCGTTTTCATTAAATAATGTCATAAGTAAGCTTCAAAAAGTTTTTACTGAATTTTCAGCAAATAACCCACATTGTTGCCTGAAGTGTTACCAGACATATCTGGCCTCTGAATGAGTGACAGCTGTATTAGGGTTGGGTAGGAGGGCAAAGCTGTTCCTTTGTTGTGAACATTTAAGAACCAGACTTGTACTCTCACACCATCTGAAGGTCATCTCCCGTAGTTTAAAGGTCACTACAGCAGGAGGAATTTTTCTACTTCCTCAGAATCACTAAGGGTACACTTTCCTACTCTCTCATAGTCATACATTCTTTCTTGAATCATGTAACCAAATTTGTGATGAGGTCACTATTCATGTGATTATTTGAACAGAATCTTCTCTCAGTCCATGAGAACTGGGACCATGTTTGTCAAGTTCAGTGATCAATCCCAAGCACACCCAGTGTCTAGCATTCGGAGGTGATTTGGCTATTTGTTAAATGATTGACTGATTGATTGATCGACTGATTGATTGAATGAATGAATGAGATGCAGAGCACAGGTTCCTGCTAGTAGACAGAGTCCAATATATAAGAGTACAATTGTTCTACAGATCTACTTCAAGTACAGGAGGACCAACATAAGTGAGTAGTTAACAGCTTTGGCTAATGTCAGATAAACCAAGGGTCAGCCCTTTCGACCTATAAACGGAGTGATCTCAAACAAGTCACAATCTCTTGCTGCTGTGATTAGATGCCATCGAGTTGGTGCTACTTAAAGCAACCCTTTGTATATCACAAGGAAACACTGCCCAGTCCTGCAATATCCACATCATTGTTGTTATGTTTGAGCCAATCCTTGCTGTCATTGTATTATCAAGTGCATTGCTCTTTTTCACTGCCCCTCTACTTTACCAAGCAGTGTCCTGCGGCACAGGGACTGGTCTCTCCTGACAAGTTCAAAGTACCCGAGACAAAGTCTCACCATACTTGCCCGTAAGGAGTATTCTGGCTGTACTTTTTCCAAGACAGATTTGTTATCTTTTCGTAGTCCATAGTACTTGCAATATTCTTCACCAGCCCCATAATTCAAACGCATCGATTCTTCTTCAGTCTTCCTAATTCAGTGTCCAACTTCCACATGCAGTGATGTGATTGAAAATACCCTGGCTTGGACCAGACCAACCCTAGTCCTCAAAGTAACATCCAAAGAGGTCTTGTGCTGCAGAGGTAGCCAGTGTCATGCTTGTTTGCTCTCTTGGCAGCTACTTTTTGAGCACCAATTGTGGATCCAAGCAAGACAACATCATTTACAATGTCAATCTTTTCTCCACTTATCATGATACTATCTTTTGGTACAGTTGTGAGGATTTTGGGTTTCTTCACATTGAGTTGTAATTCATACATATTGAAGGCTACAATCCTTGATCTTCCTCAGCAAGTGCTTCAAGTCCTCCTCACTTTCACCCAGCAAAGCTGTGTTATCGTGCAGTTTGTTAATAAACCTTCCTCCAATACTAATGCCACATGCTGCTTTATATAGTCAAGTTTCTCTAATTTACTCAACATACAGATTGAATAATTATGGGGAGAGGCTACAACCCGATGCACACCTTTCCTAGTTTCAAGTTGCAGTATTCCTTGGTTCTATTTGCACAGCTGCCTCTTCATCCGTGTCCAAGCGCTGCGGGCACAAAATGAAGGGTTCTGAAAGTCTAGCTCTTCTGAAGGCTACCCATAGTTTGTGATGGCCCACGCAGTCAAATGCCTTTGCACCGCCCATAAAGCACCAGTAAACATCTTCCTGGTAGTCTCTGCTTTCAGCCTAGATCCATCTGACAGCAGCAATGATGTACGTTAGTCCACATCCTCTTCTGAAACCAGCCCAAACTGCTCTGTCAATGTACTGCTGCAACCATTGGATGATCTTCGGCAAAACTTTACTTGCCTGTGATATCAATAATATTGTTCGATACTTTGAACATTCTGTTGGGTCACCTTTCTTTGGAATGGGTACAAACATGAATCTCTTCCAGTCAGTCGGCCAAGTAGGTGTCTTCCAAATTTCCTGGCAGAGATGAATGTGTGTTTCTGGTGCGTCGTAAGCTTGTTGAAACACTTCAGTTCATGTTCCATCTATTCCAGGAGCTCCTTGTTTGGGGTTAGTGCTTTCAGTGCCCTTCGAACTTCTTCCTTCGGTACCATTGGCTCTTGCTCACAGGTTACCTCTTGAAATGGACGACTGTTGATTAGCTCTTTTTCACACAGTGACTCTATTCTTTCCATCTTCTTCTGATGCTTCCTGCATCATTCAATATTTTTCCCATAGAATTTTTCAATATTTCAACTCGAGGCTTGGATTTTTTTCTTGAGTTCTTTCAGTTTAAGACATGCTGAGCACGTTCTTCCTTTTTGGTTTTCTAACTCCAGGTCTCTGCACATTTCATTATTATATTTTAGTTTATCTTCTTGAGCTGCTCTTTGAAATTTGCTGGTCAGCTCTATACTCCATCACGTCTTCCATTCGCCCTACCTACTCAATGATTAGGAGCAAGTTTCAAATCTCTCCTAACATCCACTTTGAGTGTTTCTTTCTTCCCAGTCTTTTAGATGACAATTTGCTTTCATCGTGTATTGTCTTATTGTTGCCACCCCACAGCTTACGTCTCTGTCATTAGTGTTCAAGTTGTTCTTGGCGTGTTCTCACAATTCCAACAACATAGCCTCAAGGTCATGTTTTGGCTCTCATGGAATTGTTTTAATGGTCTTCAGCTTCAACTTGAACTTATATATGAGCAGTTGTTGGTCCTTGGCCTGGTTTTAGCTGCTGATATTTAACTTCTCCATCATCTCTTCCCACAGACGTAATCAATTTGATATTGATGTATACTGGAGAAGTCCACATGTATAGCCCCTGTTTGTGTTGTTGAAAAACGTATTTGCATTGAAGAAGTCATTTGTCTTCTGTCATGTGACCTCCAGCTTCTTTTCTATCACCAACACCATATTTCCCAGCAACCATTCCTTCCTCTTTGTTTCCAACTTTTGCATTCCAATCTCCAGCAATTATCAATGCATCTTGATTGCATATTTGATCAATTTCAAACTGAAGATGTTGGTGGAATTCTTCAATTTCTGCATCATTAGCTTCAGTGGTTGGTGCATAAACTTGAAAAATAATTGTATTGATTGAATTCCCTTGTATGTATACAGGTATTATCCTATCATAGACAGCATTGTACCTAACAATAGATCTTGAAATATCCTCTTAATTGTGTATTCTCAGCACTGTAAACCACATGATTTCCAATTCAAAATAGCCAATATCAGTCCATTTCAACATACTGATAGCTAGAATATCAATCTCTATATGTTGTATTTCATTTTTAACTACTTCCAATTTTCCTAGGTTCATACTTCATACATTCTAATTTCCAATTATTAATTGATGTTTGCAGCTATTTCTCCTATATAGGAAAGGTTATGTGTAAAATAGTTCTAAACAAAGCAAATCTCTCAAAATTAGTTGGTTTTCTATCTCCATATATAAAAGTATAGAACCTCCTAGGGTATATGCTAGAGCATCCACTTAAATGGACACTTGTGTCCACTCTGTAAATGGAAACAAGAATAGCTGGTAAGGCAGCCTTGGAGAAGCTCTTGGAATATTATGTGCAGCTAACAAAATAATCAGAAGAAAAAGAATTCCTTTGTGAGCTGTGTTAAGACAATAATTAAAAGTATATCATATTTGAAATTATTTCAGTCATATTTTAGTATAAGGTTATATACTTTAACCACAATCTTCTATGTAGATATTTGTCAGATACATTCAGTGTATTCAATTCTTTAGGCATTGAAATCTAAAAATACAAATTATAGAAAAATAAGCACTGGAGAATTCTGCCTCCATCCTTATGAAAAAGGTGGTCTCTCAAGTTCATTACCAGGTTTATGACCTTCTAATTTACTGGAACATTTTTTAGATAAGTTTGTATCACTTAGGAATTATAACTCCTAACCTTACACTAAGTGTGAACTCTCATGTTTATTACCAAATTCATGATTTTATGATGTTCTAATTTGTAGCATATAAAATCGTTGCTGTAAGACACTCAATTTATCACAACCATCATTGCATGTGTTTTTATTAATGTGTATTTACTTACATGTTTCTTATGCTTTTGAATTTTTGTGCATCTAAAATTTTTATGATCTGTAGGAAAGCATCCACAAGACACCTGTCCTACCAACCATCCCTGGCCTAAAAAATACTGATCTCATCAGAGTTAATTGAGCAGATACTATTACTTTACATTAGACAATAAAGAGGTACTGTGTGTTTTTAATTAAGTATGTGTGAGCAAATAACTATTCTACATATCACATACAAACACTATTAAAGATTAAAGGTAAGTCAGATATTGATGTCCTTAGTGCATTTTGAGACCCTTGGTAGTTCAGATGCTCCTTTTAGTAGCAGAAGGTAAGTGGGTTGCTAAGTGATGTCAGGGTGCACAGAGCCTCTCTCGAGGCATCTATTCCCTCCATTTGGTACTCACTGAGTTCGATTTCCAGTTTAGCTTGAACTGTCCACACAACTGATTTGGGCATGGATTGGGGACCTTGAGCACTGGAAAGCACCTACTGAATGTGAAAGATCGGGCTTACATACATTCTACAGATGCAAACACAAACACAATAGCCACTGTCAAGGACATTCTGACTCATGGCAAGCCTGTGCATGTCCAAGTAGAACTGTACTCCAGATGGTCTTCAATGCATCGTATTTTTGGAAGTAGGTCTGCAAGCCTTCCTTCTGAGGTACTTTTGCGTGAACTTCACTGAGTTTGTTAACCATTTTCATCATTCAGGACCCCCACCTTATTTTGGCCAAGACTTGAATTAAAACACTTGGCAAAACAGCACTTGCCTTATGGAAAAGCAAAAAATAAAATAAAATAAAATCAGATTCCTTTATGTTTTCTCACTCTCAGAATTCTCAAACAGTTAAAGAAAGAAGGAAGATTATTTGCCATTTTCTCAGCAATGTGGGAAAAGATACAGCACTTCTTTCACTTTCATGTGTATAGCTGTGTTTAGTCATACTGACAAGTTGGGTTTTGAAATGTCAAAGATAGGACTCAAGTGTGTGGGCATAGTTCCCATTTGTATTGCATGGAATTTAGAGAAACGGGGCTATGTTAAAAAGTATTGCGACAAAAATCATAGAAACTTTTATTAAGCAAAATTATCAAAATGCGAAGCTGTTACTTTTATATAACATCTATCTAGGGCTATACGTTTGTGAATGTGCTTTTCCATCTCTCTGACCCATTGGAAGCCCATGGGTCACAGAGAAGGAAATATCACCTTCAGAAAACAAACAAAAAATAAAACCTTAGTGGCCCCTGGAAATTAAAAACATTGTACTATAGTCTGGAACCCAGGATAAAGTGTAGGTATCTGTTTTTGCAGCCTGCCTGGATCATTCCAGCAGCCCACAGGGAAAACACTTTGGGAAGCCCTGCTCTAACCCTTCCTGAGGAGTTCTGCAATCTTCAAAGTGCAAACATTCCTTAGAAAGGTTCTTTGAATTTAATGGTGGTGATGGGGTGGGGGTGGGGGGACGTGTTGAAGTGGCAAGAACAGGGCCACAGGGCAGATGGGATAAGATTGCTCACGCTCAATTCTCTTTACCGCCTGGAAGAATGAGCACGTCATGATGGAAACCCGTTCCTGTGCACGTTTTCCTGGTCTTTCTCACCAATTCTGCTTTTAATGAAAAACAAAACTTCTTCATAATAAGTCCTCATGATTCTCCTGTGTTATTTGAAATACCTATAAGGGTAAGTCACAGTATTGCTAATAGGGAGAATCTTATACCATCGACCCCAAAGCCCTGACATTGCACTTTCAGACTTTTTCCTTTTTTCCAAAACTCAAAGAACATTTCAAAGGAACACAATTTGAGTCCCCGGAGAATGCCAAAGCTATTGTTTTGACATGATGTAAATCTAAGAGCACAAACTTCTCAGGGAGGAAGAGTTCGAGAGATGGACGCACTGACTTCAGAAGTGTATAGTCGTAGATGGAGGCTATGTGGAGAAGCAATAACTTCACATATTGGTATTTCTGTTCAATGAATGTTTCTATGGGTTTTTGGTAGCAATACTTTTTGACTCACCCTCAAATCAAGATTGAGGTTGGCATGGGACCCTCCAGACTTTAAGGGGTTGATGATGTAGCTCCGCTTACGCTGTTATGTCTTTCAAAAGGAGGGTGTGACTCTTGACCTTAAAGCCAGATTCTGAAGTCGCTCCCCTTCACAGGACTTTTCCCAGACACCTTGTCGTAACTACACCCTGTAAGTTCTGTGTACGGTTGCCTCTCAGAATGGTGGATGCAAATTGTGCCGAGTCAGAGATCTGACTGGGCTGCATCATTGCGTCACCTCTTGGATGCTGATGGCAGGCTGAAATCCCAGCAGGAGAAAGAAGGGCAGAAAATGGGAAGATCAGGGCCAGCAGAGAGCCAGAAAATAAAGTTGTACATAGACTACCTCGTTGCTCTCCACTCGATTCTGACTCACGGTGACCCTGTGTTTATCAGAAAAGAATTGTGCTCCATATCAATGACCATGGCATTTCTCATGGTAAAATCACCAGGCCTTTCTTACAAGGGGTCTCTGGGCGGAGTCCACCAATAACCTCTGGGTTAGTAGCTGAACTGCCAACTGTTTGTGCCACCCAGGAACTCCTAGGTCCAGGCTAGAGCTACCTGGTTTCTTATTGTTTGTAGAATCAAACATAGCTTCAGACTTACTAAGCTGCTGTCACCATCCTGCACCTCCTGCTTTCCTCATCAATAAAATGAAGATGACAGCAGGGCCTAATTTAGTTAACTAAGTTGCTCAACTTACTCTTCTATGATGATTAAGCCGTGAGTACATGCATATCCCTTAGCACACAGTTGGTACTGATAAGCGTTAACGATTATTATTGTGTCTGTTCAACCCAATGCTGCAGTGAATATGCAGTAATTTTCTCATTTAATCTGTAGCCGTCTCATGGCTGAAATTGGATATTGAGATCAAGTGAGGAAAAGACATCTCTATTTGCAATACATTCGCTATGACCCCGAGCAAAATGCCCTGTCCTCTTGGTGTTTAAACATGGCCCGTACTCTCTTGCCAGTGCTGGTGTCCCTGGAGAAGAGGTAGGAGACGTAGCCAAAGCAAACTTGAGAAGCAGCTGGGCATAGATTCATGTGCACAAAGAGGGAAGTCGTGTGCTTGGAGTGGACTGGGATCCTACTTCCCAGGAATCTCCAGCGAGTCTGTGTGTTTCTGGTGAGGTGATCTAGAGAAAGCACTTAGCACAGCACCGAATGCATAGCCTTCACCAATGGTCCCGTTCAAGTGCTACTGATGAGCATCATACTGATGATGCTTAGAAGCTCAGTGCTTAGGTTGTAGGAGGCAGCCCCGAAATGTTGACCTTTTTGTTAAAGCCTTGCAATGACCATTTATAGGCTTTTTCCCCCCTGTACTGCCCAGGTAATTTAATATTCCTGAGCCTAGAAAGTAAAAAGACGATGGGGTAAAAGATTCTGTTTTGTCTGAAACTACAGGAAGTGTATGGCCAAATCTCAGGGAATCATTTCCCATCATTCAGGGCTAGAGGGAGAAGGGAGGAAAGTTCTCATAACTTCCCACAGCCCCCAATATCTGAAACATCCAAGTGCATGATGCACAGCAGGGTGAAGTTTGAAACCTGTTTTGGGTTTCCATATGGACGTTGTTCTTCATATCCAGTAATACTCAGATTACGTTGAGCCATTCAAAGATGCTGGGCTTTGAGTAAATGAAACGTGGCAATTCATTATGTTCACCATGATCGTGAAGGTGACGTTTAGAAGCACGTACTGTATTAGAAAAGAAGTAATAGGGCTTGGTTTTAATGTCCGTTTGATTAATTAAGAACCTTGAAACGGAGCTAGTTTCTATCCTACACTCGTGAAACTGTGATCCAAATGGCCTCTGTTTCTGATCACAACGGCCTAAGTACACTTTCAACAGATCCTCGTATTCGCCTCAGGATTGACTTATTCTTAGGCCTACTCGGAGAATTACAGAACAAGTCATTTGGCTGCAGTGGTTGCTATTTAACATAATCCCCAAACTCTCTCTCGCTGCTATCCACTCAATTACAACTCAGAGGGACCCTAGAGGGTCAGTCGCACTGCGCCTGTGGGTTCTGAGACTATAACTTTGTATGGGAGTAGAAAGCCTCATCTTTCTCCCGCAGAGCAGCTGACAGCTTCAAACTGCCGAACTTGCGATTAGCAGCCCAAACCACTAGGCCACCAGGACTCCTAACATAGCCCCAGGCAGAGGCAATTTTTTTGTCAGGGACGGTTGGAAGCACTTTAGACACATGAACTTGTTTTTCTTCCTTAGCAATCTGTTGAAGTAGGTACTATTTCCTTGTTTTAAAAAGGAGGAAACGGAAGTTTAGAGAAATTAAAGAAACAGGCCCACAATCATACAGCTAGTAAGTAATCGATTCAAGCTATGCGTCTTCTCACTATTATGTTAAGACATTTCATGCCAAAGATGGACACTAAAACAATGACTTGCGAAACAAACAGGTTTTTTCATATGATATGAAAAAGCTGAATTTTTTTCCTGCCAATCAAAACATGGTAATTCAGTATTTTTAACTTTTCTCAGTGGTCAAATCAGAACCGAGCTACATAATTCAATCTAGTTCTTCCAAACGTAGTCATATGAAGGGGAATAAATTAGAAAAGCTTCATGCCTGGGCACAGTGGTTTTGTTGGTCAAGCGTGCTCCTTTTGATGTGACATATGTGTCAAAGAAGACGAATCTAGAGAAGCTGGTATCAAGCAAAAGTATGTTGTTTTGCCGCCCTGCTGCTGCGCAACTGTGGGAAATTACTTGATCTTCCCGAATCTCTGATTTTCTTCTTTAAAGAGGGTAGACAGCCAGAATTGATGTGATAAGGATAGGAGACAACACGTGGACAGGGCTTCGAACAGTGCTTGGCTCCTAGTAGATGTTTAACCGTGCTCAATCCACCCCCACCAACTTCTTGAGCTCGCAACAGGAGTAGCAAATAATGCGTCCGCCCAGCCCAACACAAATTCTTCTTAATTAATTTTGGCATGTAGAAATGTCTTTCTGTATATTTTTCAAAAATTTTAAGAATTTAATGCTAACTTTCCCTTTTATCATTATCTAAGGGGCAAACAAAACAAAACAAATTGTGAGTTAGTCGTTCAGGAGCTAACTAGAAAAAAGGGGGAAGTGTTTGTAAAATGTTAAAGGTAGAAAGGTAGCTGCAAGCATAGATTTTTCTGCAATCCCGTTTTAGGAACAAAAGGCACATGTGGGGAGGCCATGAGAGCCTTAAAATTAAACTTCTCTCTGGGGACACCACAAACTGTGTTATGTGCTCAAGGCCATGAGAGTTACATGAGCACTTCTTTGCAACCCAATGCTTCTTATTCAACAGTCTAAATGTCTATAACTACAACAAACTTTGGAGAGTGGAAATCAAAATGATACAATAAAAATATTTGAGTAGTTAAGCAGAGGGTTGGACACAGAATTAGCATCATGATTACATTCATCAAAGAAATACGAATATGTATCCATCTGATTTACATTTTACAAATGAAAATCTTGAGTTCTAGCAAGCAATACACTAGAGATAAAAAGTAATTTCATAGTACAAACTATTATATAGCTGTCCAAAGCATCATTAATATTTATCATTAATTGCTGAGCTTTTTTATTCCAAGGGATATAAAATTATGCTCAAAGAGTTCATACATTCAATCTGTAACTTCTGTCCCCGTCACCCTCTTTTTCTCACAAGGTTTGAATTTTCTGATCTTTCAAGTGGGAAACTAGCCCCCACGCTTGGAGGAACAACAGAACCTTGCATCAGACTGCATGTGTGTGGGTTGTCTTGGAGAGATTCTGTGGTATTTTCCTTGTATATCTGATGCTGTCGTTAGCTGTTGTTGGGTCAGACCCTACTTCATGACAATCCCATGTGCACAGCACACTGCTTGGTGCCTGCCCCAGGGCTCACTGTGGATCAGACCATTATGATCTGATATGGTTTTCACTGGCTCACTTTCAGAATATCAAGTCTTTTTTCCTACTCCATCGTAGTCTGGATGATCCCCTGAAACATGCATAGCAGCACAGCAACACACACGTCTCTTTGACAGATAGGTGGTGGCAGTCCATGAGATGCATTGGCTAGGAATCACACCTGGTCTCCCACATGGAAATGGATAATTCTACTACCAATGTGATGGAAGCACTGAAATTCTAAGGCAATAGCCTAGACACGTTGAAGGGCTTGTTCACCACTGTACTGGGTGCTTAATAATAATTTCATCAAAGTATGGTACATTGCTTCCTTCCTTTGGTCACTTGAAATAGCCCAACATCAATGAGTCATTGAAGTGTTGGCCTTGCCTGCCAGGAAACTCAGAGCTGACCTCTGTGCTCAAATGAAATAGCTTATTTTCATTGGGACTTGACAGAATTGTCCCTTTTCTTGTCTGTCACTATTGTTTTCTCTTTAATCTCTTGTTCAGCGTTTGAAGCTTTATTGTACCTATATTTTTATTACAAGCTTACTGAAACCCCTCTCCTTTTTAAAAGATGTTTATTTTAAAAAATTGTTATGGAGTCGATTCTGAGTCATGGCCACCATCTCTGTGCCAGGGTGGAACTGTGCTCCATAGGCTTTAGTTGGCTGGCTTCTTGGCGTGGATCCCTGGTCCGCTTTACTGAGTCATCTCTGAGTGCATTCAAACCATCCACCTCTTAGTTAGTAACCAAGTATGTTCATTGTTTGCATACTCAAGGCCTTGACATCTAATTAAATCAAATCAAATATTACTATAGATGAGCCTAAGAGACTTTGTACATTTTAGATGTTTCTATGAGGGCAAGTGACAAAAGCATTGCTATTAGAATCCCATTTCATGCATGCATTGGTTTATTACAAAGAAAATGTTTTTTTTAATTATTTTATTGGGGGCTTGTACAATTCTCATCACAATCCATCCATCCATTTTGTCAAGCACATATGCACATTTGTCATTTCTGTGACGTCAGATAGCTGCAGATGAATTCTCTCAGTGATGTAGTTGTTTTAGCTTTCTTAGGATGCCTTCAAAAAAAACGATCCAATAAAAGCAGAGGCTTCTGAGGGGATTTGCTGGGCCAGTTAAATTCAAGACAAACACGTCAATTCAGGAACTTATGGTGACATTTTATGGATTTCCAAAGACATAATCTTGGTAGATTTTCTTGAAGGACACCACATAGTCCTGAAGGCTTATTAGGATGCTGTTTTAAGAAAATTTTAAACTGCATTGGTGAGAAAAGCCAGGAATGTTGCACTGAAGAATTTTTCCCCCCATTACAATAATGCACCTGCTCATTCTTCAAGGGCAGCAAGGGTTCTCGTAAGAGAATTGCATTGGGAAGCCCCACTCCCTGCACCCTACAGGCTCCATCTTTCCCCTTAGACTGCTTTTTGATGCCCAAACTCACAGAACATTGAACATGTTATTGGAGTCCCTCAATGATGGCCAAACTGCTGTTTGGATGTGATGCAAAGTGCAGAATTCCTTGACGGAAGGGTTAGAGTCATGGAAGCGCCAGTTTCAGAAGTGTATGGACTTAAATACATCAGAACCAAGCTTCACAGTTTGATACGTTTGCTTTATAAAGTTTTCTCTGATTTTATAGCAGTAGATTTTGTTTTTTGGTTTTTTAAATAGCAGTAGATTGGTACTGACCCTTGTATTTAGTCATTCTCTTTCCTCATTCTTTGGAAGTGTTGATTTTCAGGGTACTTGTACAGCACTCATATTTTATGATGCACTTAGCTGAATGGGCACATTTGCATTCAGTGACCTTTGCCCAAATGAGCTCTGGTAGCACAGTGGTTAAAGTGCTCAGCTGCTAGCCAAAATGTCAGTGGCTTCAACGCCCCAGCCCTTTCAAAGGAGAAGAGGAAGTCTGTTTTCCTTAAAGATTTACAGCCGTGGACACCCTGTGGGGCAGTGTGACTCTGTCCTATTGTATTATTATGAATGAAAATGAGTTTGCTTTGGTTTTGGTCTCTCTTATATTTATAGCCAGTTTTTCAATAGTGCTATTAACTATTTAAACAAAGGCTTTCTGAATACATTTAGCCATGCTTATATTTTCATTTACTATATAAATGACAATTCATTGTTCAGAAGATTATATTTTGGCCTGTGGCAATTATAAACTCTTAGCAAATAGCTGTAATAGCATGAAAGAAAAGTTTCCAAATATAAATCCAGCTCACAAAGGCTGAAAGCTATTCAACCAAACTCTTTGCTTTCCTTCATCTAAAACCTTAACCTAAATCAGTGTAAAGACTATGTCTAATCTGGTCATGAAGCTTTCTAGAGAACAAGCTCCTGTATCTACCAAGACACCAATTTCTGAACAGCCTAATTGAATTAATGAGATTATTCACTTGGCAGGATGTTGTGTGTGGGGGTTGGTAGTTGTTGATCACAGAGCAGCCTGACTGTTACAATTGGCTACTGCTATCAATTTAAGTAATTTAATCAATTTAATTAGTACTATGGATTCTGTCTCAAGTAGTTTTTCATTCCAAAATTTGAGGTTAAGAGAAATATTAATCATCCTTGGTGTAGTTCATTGGATGCATAGGTAACTTCCCTGACTTTTCAAAGATATGATGTCTTTTTCCCATCTGTGTATTCGTGAACTGACTCAATGATGAGTACCCACTGGCAGCCACTCACTGTGTTGGGACTGGGGATTGATAATGATGCAAAACCTGAAAAGGCAGAACCACCCAAAGTCATTTAGAAGGATGCAAAGAAGGCCTCCTCACTTTGCATCCTGAGAGATTTCCTACATGGCTTCATGGGTAAATCCAGCTTTCATGTTGAACTGCGTGAATAGCGTCTGATTCAAATGTTAGTGTCAGCACCCTAGGATTTGAGAATAATTATTCAAGCCTCTGGTTTATGGCATTTCAAATTACTTCCTGAACGACTTTGAGTTGTATGTTTTCCAGATTTTCTATTCCATATGATAGAGGGTTGTTGTTATTGTTAAGTGTTATCAGGTCGATTCTATTTCATGGCAACTCTTTGTACAACACAACAAAACACTACTTAGTCCTGGACTGTACTCACAGTCCTTCCTAAATTTAAGCTTATTGTTGCAGCCACTATGTCAACCCATCTTGTTGAGGGCCTTCCTTTTTTCCTCTGGCTGTCTGCTTTAGGAAGCATTAGGTCTTTCTCCACAGACTAGTCTCTCCTAGTGCAACAAAGTACATGCAGTGAAGTCTTGCCACCCTGACTTCTTCGGAACATTCTGGTTTTATGACTTCCAAGTTATATTGGTTCATTCTTCTGACAGACCACAGCACGAGTATATTTCATATTTTTCACAAAACCATAATGAAAAGGCATCGGTTCTTCTATGTTCTTCCTTCTTCATTGCTGTGGACCATTGTGAGTACCGTATTGGAAGATGAGCCTCTCAGGTTGGGAGGCACTTAAAGTACAAATGAAGATCTGCTTTCTCAAAGTAGAGTTGACCATAATGACATGGCTAAAGTAGTCTTTGGGATTTTGCGTTTTCTTCATGAGAAGAAACAGTTGCGATCATCTATTAATCGTCAGAACATAAAATACATGAAATATGAACTTAAGAAAATTAGAAGCTGTCAAAAATGAAATGGAACACATGAAATTGATATCATAGGCATGAGTGAACTGAAATGGCCTGGTGTTAGTCATGTTAAATCAAGCAATCAAATGGTTTACCGTGTCAAGAATAACAATTGAGAGAGGAATAGCATCACACTCGTCATCAAAAAGGACATTTCAAGATATGTCTTGAAATACAATGCTGTCTGTGATATGACAGATCTGTATGTGTGCTAGTTTGGGTGAACTAGAGAAACAAAGACAGGGAGACTCATCTGTGTACAGCAAAGAGCTTTATATAAGAGAGCAATTGAATATTGAGAAAACATCCCAGCCCAGTCCAGTTCAAGTCCATAAGTCTGATATTAGCCCATATGTCTGATACCAAACTATAAAGTCCTCTTCAGATTCATGAAACACATGCAATGATGCTGAATGAGAAGATCACAGGCCAGTGGGTGGGAAGTCATGTGGCTTCTTGGCACTGGCAGGGGGCTCCACATGGTTCCTCCAGCTCAGGGCACTGGTGTAGCTCCATGTGTCTTGTCAGCTGCAATGTCTCCCAGGGAGTGAGCAGAGAGAGAGTGTCTCTCCTCTCCAAGGAGGGATACAGGAGTTCCCAGAAACCTCAGGAAAAGGCCATGCCCACAGAGGCCTCATTGGCTATCACTTGATTGTAAGGCTAGACTCTATGCCTTCACTCTTAATCCTATTAAATTGAAAAATGATTATATAACTACCACAGTAAGTGTACAAGGAAATCCAGCTAAGCAACTATCTTCTAATGTATGCATTAACCACAAACGCTAGTGATGAAGAGGTTGACTTCATCTGCCTGAAATTCATCAAACATACACTCAAAGTACATGGATAATAATTGGCAATCGGAATGAGAAAGTCTGAAACAAAGAGGAAGAAATGGTAGTTGAAAAATATGGCCCTCGTGATAGAAACTAAGTTGGAGATCACGTGATAGAATTTTGCAAGACAAATGATTTCTTCAATGAAAATACCTGTCAATCACATAAATAGCAACTATATAGGTACACTTCCCCAGATGGAAGACACAGGAAACAAATTGACACCTGTGGGAAGAGATGGTGAAGAAGTTCAATATATTCAGCCAAAACAAGGACAGGAGCTGACTGTGGAACAGATCATAAATTGCTCATATGTAAGTTCAGGTTGAAGTTGAAGAAAATTAAAACAATTCCATGCAAACCAAAATAAAACCTTAAGAATATCCTACGTTTATTTTGAGAATATTTCAGGAACAGATTTGCTGCATTGAACACTAATTACCGAAGGCCTGATGAGCTATGAGATGACTTTATACATGAAGAAACCAAAATGATATTAAAAATACGAGAAAGAAAGAAAAAATCAGAGTGATTGTCAGAAGAGATTTTGAAATTTATTCTTGAGCATAGAATAGCTAAAGAAAATGGAAGAAATTATGACGCAAAAGAACAGAAAATTTCAAAGGGCAACTTGAGAAAAGAAAACAAAATATTATAATGAAATGTGCCAAGACCTAGAATTAGAAAATCAAGATGAACTAACACTTAGCATATTTTAAACTGAAAGAACTAAAGAAAAAATCCAGGCCTTGAGTTGTAATATTGAAAACTCCATATGAAAAATGTTGAATGATGCAAGATGTCTTTAAAAAATGAATGTAATACACAGAGTCACTGTATCAAAAAGAATTGTAGGCATCTGGCCATTTCATAAGGTAGTATATGATTAATAACCAATGGTACTGAAGAAAGAAGTCCAAACTGTACCCTAGGCTCCACAAATTAATGGAATACTGATTAAAATGTTTTAAAGAGGTTAATGAAGCACTGGAAGCGCTCGCTTGCTTATGCCAAGAAATCTGGAAGACAGTTACTTGCCAACCTACAAGAAAAAATCCATATTTGTGCCCCTTCCAAAGAAAGGTGACCCAAGAAAATGCAGAGATTATTGAACAATACCATTAATATTCCAGCAAAGATTTACTGAAGATCATTCAACAGCAGTTTCAACAGTACATCCACAGGGAGCTGCCAGAAGTTCAGGCCGTAATCAGAAGAGGACGTGAAACAAGTGATATCAAACCTGATCTCAGATAGATCTTGAATGAAAGCAGAGACTACTAGAAATGCATTCACTTTTGTTTTATTGACATGCAGAGGTATTCAATTTTGTGCAACATAACAAACTAGGGTAGCAGGTGCTCATGGGGAACCCATACGTGGATCAAGAGGCAGTCTCTGAAACAGAACAAGGGAATTCTCGCTCTAGTTCTCCCTCTCTCTGCTACAGAGTCAATTCTGACTCATAGTGACCCTATAGAACAATGTAGAACTGCCACTGTGAGTTTCTGAGACTGTAGCTACTTATAGAAAGGCGTAGAAAGCCCTGTCTTTCTCCTATGGAGCAGCTGGTGGGTTTTTTTGTTTTGTTAATTTCTGACCTTGTGGGTCACAGCCCATTGTGCATGTTGAATATATAATAGGAGAAACTGGACTATATGAAGAAGAATGAAACATCAGAATTGAAGGCAGACTTTTTAAAAAGTCTTTAATATGCAGGTGAACCAATGGATAATGTCGTGATAAAAGGAGAAAAGATTGAAGTGATCAAGAATTTCATCTTGCTCGGATGCACAATCAACGTTCATGGAAGCCGCAGTCAAGAAATCAAATCTGCTGCACAAGTCCTCTTTACAACGTTGAAGAGCAAGACTGTCATTTTGAGGACTAAGGTGCACCTGACCCAAACTATGGTATTTTCAACGGTCTCATATGCATATGAAAGCTGAACAAAGAATAAGGAAAACTAATGAAGAATCCATGCATTTGAATTATGATGTTAGTGAAGAATATTGAAAGTACCACGGACTGTCAGAAGAACAAACAAATCTGTCTAGGAAGAAGGATGCTCCTTAAAAGTGAGGATGGTGAGACTTCATCTCAGGTACTCTGTACATGTTTTCAGGAGAGGGACATGATGCTGGGTTATTTGGAGGGGCATCAAAACGAGGATGGCACTTGATGAGATGGATTGACACAGAGGCTTCAACAATGGACTCGGATATAACAATCATTGTGAGGATGGCGCAGGACTGGGTAGTGTTTTGTTCTGTTGGGCATGGGGTTATGAGTCAGAACTGACTTGATGGCAACTAACAACAGCATTTATTGACCAGTTTTCACATATATATGAGTCTGAAACCATAGTTTGGGTCAGATGCATCTTAGTCCTCAGGGTGACATCCTGAGTGAACTTTTTAACACTTTAAAGAGATTTTTTTAAAAAAATCATTTTATTGGGGGCTCATACAACTTTAATCACAATCCATACATCCATTCATTGTGTCAAGCACATTTGTACATTTGTTGCCATCATCATTTTCAGAACATTTCCTTTCTACTTTCTAAATGTTTCTTTCAGAACATTTCTTTCTACTGTCAGCGCCTCATTTTCCCCCTCCCTCCCCCACTCTCCCTCCCTCAGGAGCCCTTGATAATTTATAAATTATTATTATTTTTTCATGTCTTACACTGACCGATGTCTCCCTTCACCCACTTTCCTGTTGGCAGTCCCCCTGGGAGGAGGTTATATGTAGATCATTGTGATAGGATCACCCTTTCTGCCCCCACCTTTCCCTTACCCCCCTGGTATCCTTACCCTCATTATTGGTCCTGAGGGGCTTATCTGTCCTGGATTTCCTGTGTTTCCAGCTCTTATCTCTACCAGTGTACATCCTCTGGTCTAGCCGGATTTATAAGATAGAATTGGGATCATGATAGTGGGGTGGGGATGTGGAGGAGAAACATTAAAGAACTAGAGGAAAGTTGTATGTTTCATTAGTGATATACTGCATACTGTCTGGCTCATCTCCTCCCCATGACCCTTCTGTAAGGGGATGTCCAGTTGCCTACACATGGGCTTTGAGTCTCTACTCCTCACTCCCCCTCATTCACATTGATATGATTTTTTGTTCTTTAATGCCTCACACCTGATCTTATCGACACCTCATGATCACACAGGGTGGTGTGCTTCTTCCATGTGAGCTTTGTTGCTTCTCAGCTAGATGGCCACTTATTTATCTTCAAGCCTTTAAGACCCCAGGTGCTGTATCTTTTGATAGCCTGGCACCATCATCTTTCTTCACCACATTTGCTTATGCATCCACTTTTTCTTCAGCCATTATGTTGGGAAGGTGAGAATCATGGAATGCCAGGTTAATAGAACAAAGTGTTCTTGTGTTGAGGGAGTACTTGAGTAGAGGCTCAATGTTAATCTGCAACCTTAATACTAAATCTATAAATATATGTACACAGATCTATTTCCCCATTTTCATATATAAATATATTTACACATGTACATGCCTGTATTTAGAGCTCTATAAATGCCCTTTGCCTCATAGTTCTTTCCTCTATTTCCTTTTACTTTCCTTAAAGAGATATTTTGAAGCAAATTTACCCAATGTTATTTGATTTTTTCCCCATTGCTTCCATGGGTATTAGTAGTGGATCCAAGTAGAAAGTGGAACTGAGAATTCTTAAGGCAATCCTACAGAACAGACAACCTTACAGCAAACTGAACTGGTCCTAATTAGTCTGGGCTGATTTGAAGAAATTCTCGGCTCAGGTCCCTAGCCCCTCAATTCTCATTGGTCATCATGATAATAGTGTTGCAATTTCATGTCCCAGGGGCTAGATAACATTAATTTACATTTCAAAGAAGAAATCTATGGAACACCAAGATTGCAACAGGGCACCTGAGTAAAGGCAAAGGAATTTGGAAAGGAAAGGGAACATTGACAGATTTTCTGGAAGGGGTCCCAGTCACAATATCTGCTGCACCCATCACCTGGTCTACATTGGAGCCTGTCGTTCAGAGATGTTTGGGGTAGACAAAAGGAATCTATGGTTTCCCCCTCTCCTTTCTGTGAGACAGGTCTGCTGTCCCTGATCCTAGTGAGGCGTGTAATGACTTTTAGCATAAAGACCCTCCAAAGACCTGTGATTTCATAACTATACCACACATAAGCACTTAGTTCAAGCAATAAGCACTCTTCTTAGGTGGGGAGCTGAGCCAGTTTTGTCTCCAGGGCCAAACCTCTGTGCTGCTAGCTCATTGGCTAATGGCTGAAACAGACTGATGAATGGGTCTCAAGGCCAAGGGAAATGCTTGTTATACCAGTGAATAAACATTTGATCATGAAGTTGAGCCTTGCTCATCTCTCAGTAAGCCTACCTGGCACCCCACTGATACTCTCCCAAGGGTGCTACAACAGTCTAACTTAATTTTATGAGCGCCTCATAGGTAGGAGCCAAGCCAAAGTTTCGCCCCACCATAATTTTAATGTCTTCAAGCAAAACTATTAATTTATTCAATGGACTTCATCTAAAATGAACATCACTAAAATGAACACCTTTATTTGTACATAGTATCTGATGAGAGTAATTTGCTTCAAAAAGGAAATTATAATTGATAGGACAATTTATGTCTTAAAACATTCTGTATATGTCATCATGAAGTTTTTAAAAGAATGTCTTCTATGGGAAAATGTATAGCACACATATAATTTTTAAAATGCTTATAGTATAAACAATAACATCCAAAAGGATTTACATCAAAATGTCAATTGCTCAAATGGAGGTTGTCTGATAGCCTACTGCTACAAACCACCCACAAAGGCATAAAACTCAAAAACACACAGCATCTATTATATTCTCTCTCTCAGGTTCTGGTGGGCTGACAGGGTTCATTTAGACAGTTTCCCTTGGAGTGTCTCATGGGGCTATAATCAGACTGCAACGACTAGGGCTGAAGTCATCTCAAAGGTCCCTAACCCACATGTCTAATTGTTAGCTTGGATCTCATCTACTGGTCACATCACCTACATGTGCCGTTGCCCCGTGGCTTGGGCTTCCTCACACCAAGGCTGCTATCTTTCAAGGGTGAGGATCCCACGAGAGAGAGCAAGCTGGGCGAGAGCTCCAGCACTCTTTCTGGCCTAGTCTCGGACTTTCTCAGCATCACTTCTATTATAATACCTTTGTTCAGCTGGTCACACGCAGATAAAAAGAATTAGACACTTCTTCTAGAGTAGTGGTTCTCAACCTTCCTAATGTCACGACCCTTTAATACAGTTCCTCATGTGGTGGTGACCCCCCCACAACCATCAGATTATTTTTGCTGCTACTTCATAACTGTAATTTTGCTATTGGTATGAATCATAATGTAAATATCTGATATGCAGGATGTATTTTCATTGTTACACATTGAACATAATTAAAACATAGTGATTAATCACAAAAACAATATGCAATTATATATTGTGAAATATTTATTATTGTGAAATATATTTTTTTTCCGATGGTCTTAGGCCACCACTGTGAAAGGGTCATTTGACCCCCAAAAGGGTCACGACCCACAGGTTGAGAACTGCTGCTCTAGATGATGGGAGTATCTAAGGATTTGTGTAGATGTTTGAAAAGAATCACAGATAGATTTGTACTCATGATCTATTCATGAGTTTGTAAATAATTAATGAGCTCAGTTTGAAAAGGACAGTTTTTTCCAGTTCGTGTGTTTCCATATGTAAAAGTAATGTTCAGTTTTCTAAGTTCTTTTATTGTCATCCTTAATGCTTTAAATAGTGTCAAATTATAGGTACGTATCACTTAACAAGCTGGAGCCTTAGTGGTGTAATAGGTTATGTACTGGGTTACTAACTATAAGATCAGTAGTTCCACACCACCAGCCACTCCGAGGGAGAGAGATGAGGCTTTCTCATCTACTTCATCTTTCCCATGAGAATCAGTCTCAGGAATCCACAGGTGGCAGTTCTATTCGTAGAGTCTCTATGAGTTTTGAGTGAGTGAGTTACTTACCATCTAGTATACAGTCTGTGAAATAGGGTGCTAGATGATTTGGACATTGTGGGAACACCTGTGTCTGCAGAGCATAAGGATCCCAGGAAGACTGGCCTGGAACTTCAGATACAGCAAGTGTGGCCTGGACAGCTCCAACTATGGATTCTTCAGATGAGCACTTGGCTAAGTCCTACCCAACTCTCCCCGCCTTCTTTGCTAAGCCAGCTGCAGGGAAAGCCAACTCAAACATGAGAAGTTGCTCAGGGTAGAGAGGATACTGACCAAAGGACCTGTCTGTGCCCCATGAAACCAATGGGGAAACTGGAATCTATATACACAGACCACCACTTTTCTGTCATTTTGTAACGCTATGGTGGCTTGCATGCTGCCCCGATGCTAGAAGTTAGGCCACCGTATTTGAAATGTCTGCAGGGTTGCCAAGGTGAGACAGGTTTTAGCAAGCTTCCAGAGTAAGGCAGACTAGGCAGAAGGAAAAAAGATGTGGTCCATTTAAAAAAAATTAGATGCTGAAAGCTTATGATTAACTACAGAACATTGTTTGATATAGTGCCAGAAGATGAGCCCTACAGGTTGGAAGGCACTCAAAATATGACCAAAGAAGAGTTGCCTCAAATTAGAGTTGACTTTAGTGACATGGATAAAGCAACGCTTTGGGGACCTTCATCTACTGATGGAAGATGATTCAAAATGAGAAGAAACAGCTTCAAATATCTATTCATAGTCAGAACACATAATATATGAAGGATGAATCTAGGAAAATTAGAAGTCATAAAAATGAGATGGAACCCATAAAAATCAATATCCGAGGCACTAGTGAGCTGAAATGGACTGGTATTGGCCATTTTGAATCAGACAATTTTATTGTTTACTATGCCAGGAAATGAATAAAGAAGAATCCATGCATTTCAATTATGGTGCTGGAGAAGAATATTGAAAGTACCACAGACTGATAAAAAAGGCAAATCAATATCCCCTGGAATAAGTACACCAGAGTGCTCCTTACAGGCAAGGATGGCAAGACTTCATCTTACATTCTCTGGACATATTGATCAGAAGAGACCAGTCCTTGGAGAAGGACATCAGATTATCAGAAGAGACCAGTCCTTAGAGAAGGACATCAGATTATCAGCAGAGACCAGTCCTTGGAGAAGGACATCAGATTATCAGCAGAGACCAGTCCTTGGAGAAGGACATCATTCTTGGGAAAGTGGAGGGGCAGTGAAGAGAGAGAAGGCCCTTACGGAGATGGATGGACACAGTGGCTGCAACAATGGGCTCAGCATAGGAACAATTGTGAGGATGGCCCGGGATGAGGCAGTGTTTCCTTCTGTTGTGTATAAGGTTCCTATGATTAAGAACCAACTTAATGGTGCCTCACTAACATGCCAGGAAAGACAAATTGGAGGGAAATGGCATTGGGTTCACGGTAAAAAGAACATTTCAAGATCTATCTTGAAGTACAATGCTCTGTGATAGGGTAATACGTATACCCCTACAAGGAAGCCAATACAACTATTGTTCAAATTTACACACCAACCACTAATGTCAAAGATAAAGAAATACAAAAATTTTACCAACTTTGGGGGTCTAACATTGATCCAACATGTAATCAAGATGCTTTGATAATTATTGTTGATTGACATGAAAAAGTTGGAAACAAAGAAGAATCAGCAGTTAGAAGATACTGGCCTTGGTGATAGAAATGACATTGGTGATTGCATGATAGATCTGCAGAATGAACAATTTATTAATTGGAAATACTGGTTTTTCAACAACATAGACAGTGATTATACATGTGGGCCTCTAAGGAAATCGACTACATCTATGGAAAGAAATAATCGAGAAGCTCAGTATCATTAACCAGTACAAGACCAAGGCCAACTACAGAAAAAATGATCAGTTGTTCATATGAAAGTTCAGGTAGAAGCCGAATAAAGTTAAAGCAAGTCCATGGGAAGTAAAACATGACTTTTAGTGTAGCCCACCTGGATTTAGAGACTATTTCATCAACAGATTTGACATACTGAACACCCATGACTGCAGACCAGAATTGTGGGTTGACATGGATAAATCAAAAGGTAATTTAAAAAATGGGAAGAAAAAATGCATAATTAGATGTTGGTAGAGACTATAAAACCCACTCTTGAAGATAAAATAGAGTGAATGGAAGAAACAATGACACGAAAGAGCTGCACAGAGGGTTTTGCAGGGTAGCACAGGCAGACAGGTGAAGTATTGCAATGAAATGTGTAAAGACCGAGTTAGAAAACCAGGAGAGAAGAACACGGTTGGCATTTCTCAAGCTGAGAACACCAAAGGAAAAATTCAAGCCCCCTACTTGCAATATTGAAATTTTTATGGGCAAGATATTGAATGATGCATGAAGCATCAAAAGGAAATTAAAAGAATATACAGATTCACGTAAAAAATTGGGAGAAGTCAGTCATTTCAGGAGGTTGCACATTATCAAAGTTTAATGGTATTGAAGGAAGAAACCCAGGTTGCACTGAAGGTATTGACCAAAAGCAAGTTTCCTGGAATTGATAGAATGACAACGGAAATGTCTCAACAAACTGATGTAGCATTAGAAGTGCTCCCTTGTCTGTGCCAATAAATATGGAAGGCAGTTACCTGGCTAATCAACTGGATGAGAACCATATTGAGCCTATTCCAAAGAAAGGGATAAGGAAATTATCAAACAATACCATTAAAATCAAAACAAACTGATGTAGCATTAGAAGTGCTCCCTTGTCTGTGCCAATAAATATGGAAGGCAGTTACCTGGCTAATCAACTGGATGAGAACCATATTGAGCCTATTCCAAAGAAAGGGATAAGAAAATTATCAAACAATACCATTAAAATCACACACAAGTAAAATTATGCTTAAGGCAATTAAAAAATGGTTTCACTACTACATCAACAGAAAACTACTAGAAATATCATTTGGATTCAGAGGAAGACTTGCAATGCGGAGTATCATTACTGATCTAAGATGGATCTTGGCTAAAAGAGGAACTTACTAGAAGATGTCTACTTGGGTTTCTTGACTATGCAAAGACATTTTACGATGCGAATTCTAACAAATTAGGGAGAACGCTGTGAAGAATGTGAATATCAGAAAACTCATTATACTTAAGCTGAACTTAAACATAGAGTCAATCTTTTGACCAGAATAAGGGGATATGTCATGGTTTAAAATCAGGAAAGTGTGCCTCAGTGTTGTATCCTTTTGCCATATTTATTCAATCTGCTTAGTCGGTAAGGAATTTGAGAAGCTGGATTATAGGAAGAAGTACTCAATATTAGGATTGGAGAAAGACTCATCAATAGCTTTGCTGATGGTTTGCTGATGATACAACCTTGCTTGCTAGAAGTTAAAAGCACTTATTACTGATGATCAGAAACTAAAGCTTTCCATTAAAATCCTTGCAACTGGACCAATAAACAACACCATGATAATGGAGAAAAGATTGAAACTCTCAAGGATTTCATTTTCTTGAATCTACAATCAATGCCCATGGAAGCAGTAGTCAAGAAGTCAAACTATATATTTGCTTTGGACAAATTACATATTTGCTTCGGGCAAATCTGAAATGACCTCTTTAAAGTGTTTAATAACAATAATGTCACTTTAAAGACGAGGTTACACCTGATCCAAACCATGGCATTTTCAATTGCAGATGAAAACTGGGCAGTGAAGACAGATGAAGAAATGAAAACTTTGATTTATGGTCTTGGTGAAGAATATTAACTATACTGTGGACTGAGAGAAAGAACAAATCTTTGTTTGAAGTACCAGTTGAATTGTCCTTGGAGAGGAGGAGGGGAAATTGTGTCTCACATTCTTTGGACACGTGATCAGGAGGGACTCATTCACTCACGGCCAGTGAGTCCATTCTGACTCCTCTGACTCTAAAGGAGTTTCTGAGACTGTAATTATTTATGAGAGTAGAAAGTCTCATCTTCTTCCCGAGGAGTGGCTGGTAGTTTTGAAATGCTGACCTTGTAGTTAGCAGCCCAATGTGTAACCACTATGCCACCTGGGTTCCTAGTAGGAGAGACTGTCCCTGGAAAAGTATAACATGCTTGGTAAAAAGACGAAGATCCTTAATGAGATGGATTGACACAGTGATGTCAACAATGGCTGAAACAGAGGAATGATTTTGAGGATGGTGCAGGAGTGTCCAGGGATTTGTTCTATTATTTATAGGGTCTCTGGGAGTCAGAACGGACTCCATGGTACCTAACAACAACTCGCTGACACTCACCGAATCACAGGAGCCTAGCTGGGAGTTGAGGCCTGAGCCTTCCTCACCCCACAGGCTGTATGGTTTCTGGACCAAACACAGAAACTGAGTAGAAGTGGGACTCTGGGGTCCTGGCACATTGGCACCCAGGCCCATGTATGTATATTCGGTTGGACATTGCCTGAATAGATGTGAAGCAACACATACTTGTAGTTAAAGTAATTTTAAAATTCTTTAATATTTGAAACTTTATTTCTGTCTCCCTGTTAGGCCCCTTCTTTAGCACAACTTGCAGAACCATATTCACTTATACAACTGATTGTGGCAAAAATTAGTCTGTGGAATGGGAAAACATGACTATTAGAATTTTAGTGGTAATGTTACTTTCATGACTTTATGCAGTCCTAATTTAACCATTAATTTCATTAATTTATTTTTAAAAAGGAAGGGTTGGAAGAAAATGATAGCGAGAAAATTCAATTTCCTATTGTTTAAGTTAAAAAAAAGACAACGGGTAAGAGCTTTAGCAGAGTGGTTGACTTTCACTGGCTCGTGGGAAAAGAGTTGCTGAATCGTCAAGAAAACATTCTAGGAATATTAGAAGCTTCAACCTAAAAGTAAGGAAAAGGAAAAAAACTCTTACTACCTGGACTACCCCAAACTACGAAAATTAAATGAGCTCTGAGTTTGGAGCAAATGAGCACAATCTAAATAGAAAAAAATGAATGGATAGGTAAAATAAAATCTAAGCAAGAGTTGCAACGTAGTCCTCAGAACAGTCCCTGAGGGAAGATAGAAAACACTCTTAAAAAATATGTACTGGAAAAGGTGGGAACACTCCTTCGCTACCTGTGTCTGTGCTAATGGGTTCAATGGTAGACTTCTCACCTTCCACGAAGAAGGCTGCCGTTTGATTCCTGACCAATACATCCCGTGCATAGCCGCTACTTATCGATTAGTTGAGGCTTAGGTGTTTCCAGGATGCTGGTGAGTTTCAGAGAAGCTTTTGGACTCAGAGGCTACCTATCCATCTGAAAATCAGCCCCCCAAAAGCCCCCTATAGATCACAGTGTTAGGATCTGCAACTGATCATGAGAATGGTGTGGGATCAAGCAATGCTTCCTTTGGTGTGTACAGGATGACCATGGGCCAGGGCAGACTAGATGGCAACTACTAACAATGGAAAAGGCGGGCTGTTTTTAGTCATAACTTGGTCCTTGGTCAACTGAAAGGATCGTTTTTTAAATCTTCTGAAGTCTTCCACCCTTCAGGAATTTTCCAAATTCCTATGAAGGTACTGACTCTCATTTTAGGACATGATGCCGTGAGAAAGCAGTTACGGAAGGGTCAGCGTCACGTTTGATCACACTGGGAAAGACGAAAGGAGGAAGAGTTTGTAAGGCCAGCCCTCCCCCCTCAGGAAGAACCACACCAACTCAGGTCAGCCCAGGTCTCCCTGCAACTTTTAGAAGCTGCAGGAAACAAGCAAGAGCCACATCAAGAGGGCTTTCTTTTAAACCCGCAAGCCACTCCTTAGGAGAAAGACGCTTTTTGTTCGCCTAAAGAATTCCAGTTCCCAAATAACCAAACTCATTGGCATCGAGTATATTCCAAATCATAGTGACTCTATAGGACAGGGTGGAACTGCCCTATGGCTTTCCAAGAATATAAGTAACTCTATAGGAGCAGAACTCCTCATCTTCCTCCTGTGGAACAGCTGACAGCTTCGAACTTCTGACTTTGGGTTGGCAGCCCCAATGCATAACCACTCCACCACCACGGAGCCTCAGAAAACCACAGGGCAATTCTATTCTATCCTAAAGGCTCACAACTAGTGTGGATCAACTCAATAACAGTGAATTTGCCTGCAATTAGTATTGTACTATCGGCTATTTATTATTCATACTTTTCTATTTCTCTAAGTAGGCTGTGTTTCAGGTGACTTAAACTGGCACTTAGCACACATGTAAATGTTTTTGGTTTTTTGAATGAGATACTGGGTTGATGGATGGAACATCGTCTTATAATGCTAGCCAAAATGTCTTTCAGAATAAATTAGGATTCACACCAGTTCATTCTTTCTGTAAATCCTCACAGCTGGACCAATAAAAGCATTATGATAAATGAAGAAAAGATTGAAGTTGTCAAATATTTTATTTTCCTTGGACCCACAGTCATGGCCCAGAGAAAAAGCAATAAGGAAATCAAATAATAAATTGCAAAAGTTCTGCTGAAAAAGACCTCTGTGATAGGTTTTGTGTCAAACTGACTGGGATTTTCAGTGATTTGGCAGTTTCAGCCTAGTGACTGATTCCCTAGGATGTGATCTAAAATAATGTAAATTGCCTCCGTAATGGGAATTACTGTAAGCAGCCTGATAGTCAGAAGAAGACTGGGGTGAGACAAAACAACCTTACTCAGGTTACAGGAAAGATGATATATTCACTGGCTTTGCTAACCTTGCTAATATGTTAAAAATCAAAGCTGGTACATTGAAGACTTTGAAGTGCACCTGACCCTGGTATGCATGTGGAAGCTGGCGAATGACTAAGGAAAACCAAAGTTAGAATTGAAACCTTTGAATTATGGTATTGGCAAGGAATATGAAATATACCATGGGCTTCCAGAAGGACAAACACATCTGTGTTGGAAGAAGTACAGCCAGAATGATCCTGAACAGAAACAAGGAAGATGAGCTTTCATCTCATGTCTTTAGCTAAGTCACTGAAAAATGTCCTCCCGAAGGACATCTACTTGTTCAGTAGCGGGTTGGCCACAAAGAGGAAGACTCTCATCAGCTGCAATATTGGGCTTAAAGACAGGAAGAATTGTGAGGATGGAGTGTTTTAGCCTATTGTACATAGGGTACCAATCAGTCAGAGCCGTCTTAAAATCTATTACATTGTCTTTTACTAGTTATGAAAACTTCACAGTGATTTCATTGACAGCCAACAAGAGTGGGCAGAGAAGAGGGCTCTGCTGAAGTTTACTGTGCAGTCAGTGGTGCCAGCCATCATAAAGCTCTGCATTATGCATGGCCACATTGCCAGCATTCATGCTGCTTGTCTGGGAGCACAAAACTATCCACAGATATACATTGCTCCTGTGTTATTTATTTTCCAAATAACAGCAGCAGACCACATGGGGAAGAAGAGGTCAGAAGCTCAGAGGAGGAGCAAGTCAATCTAAAATCCCTAAGGAGGTAGAGAAGAAAAGGAGAAATACAGGAGACCAAGGGGAGAGGATGATTAAAGGTACTAGAAATGAAAATTGAGTGTCTTCTGCTTCCTTGGCCAAGATGTGGCACGACACTAAACCACAATTTCTTCATTAGGAAAATTTGGGGTTAGCCCTCTTGATTTTGGAGTTCCTTCAAGCTGTAAAAAGGAGCCCTGTAATGACCAGGGGGGAAGCATCAGAGTCTAAATTGCTAGCACCCAATGTGTAGAAGGCTGTGGAGGACAGTGGGAACCCAAAGCCCATCTGCAAGGTATCTAGCCTGATGAAGCTGCTGGCCAATCCCCACGAGCCACTGGCTAGGGTCTCAAACAGCTTTACTATCAGATAGAGATCATTGTACTCATGAATATATTGAATCGAACTCGATACTTGGTCAGTTGACCTCCCTCTTGATCCAACCTGAAATTGTTCTAGGTGCAGGTATTTCTTGTTAGTTCCATGACAAAAAGTTCTCCCCTGGCCTTTTAAATATTCATGGTGGGCTCTTCTTTCATACTAACCATAAATACATACAACCATTGTGTAAAACGATATGGCACTACACAACAGGGAATAAAAATCCAATGCCTCTACTGGGTTTACATATCCAAAAGACGTCAGAACCGCAGCACAAACAGAGAGAGGCACACCCTGTTCATTGCAGCCCGGTGCACAACAACAAGACGTTGGACACAGCCCCGATGCCACGGTAAAAGAATGACTACTACATGACACATACACACAACGGAATATTACAGGTGATGAAACCATGTAAAACCAATGATGAAACCATGAAACACCTCATGACATGGGCAGACCTGGAGAACGTTGTGCCGAAGGAAGCCAGTCAATCACAAAAGGACAAATATATGCGACGACTACTACTATAAGGATAAAAATCAACTTAAATACTTGGATACCAAAGGAAACATACTTTGGAGGCTATCGAGAGGGAGAGGGCAAAGGCGGGAACATGAAGCGATGAACTAGAGTGTTGACAGGTGTTGGGTGAAAGGGAGGATGGAGGGCCACAAGAGAACAGAAATCAGAGGCGAGGGTGTGGTGTAGAACACGGGGTGGGAAAGTGATGAGTGGTTTAAACTATGGAATCAAAGTTGATGGTCTGAAATTTAGCCCCCTTCACCTACCTAATTCAGAATAAAATATTATTAAAAGAAAAACCTTCATGGGAGCAGACAACCTCTTCTTTCTCTTGCAGAGTGGCTGGTGGGTTTGAACTACTGACCTTGCACTTAGCGGCCCCACACCTAATTCACAGCTCCACCAGGCCTCCTAAAGTAGAGAGTCAGCAAACACAGGAAGCCATTTAACAAGCTGCAACAATGCAGTCAAGCATAATGACAATTGTGAGAATGGCCCAGGATTGGGCAGTTGCTGTGAATTGGAGCAGACAATACCAATAGTTTTTGGAAGTAGATCACTAAACCTTTTTTGCTAATCTGTCTTAGTCTGAACGCGCCAGTGAAACTTATCCATATGAGTGACCCTACTGATATTGAAATCCTGATGGTTTTCTGGCTTCTAATAAACACACAAGCATCACAGTAAAACAAACTGACAGGTTAGTGATAGTCTTTAATCTTAAGGACATCAATCTTTAATCTAAGAACATTTTTTAATAACTTATGAAACTGTACAGGTCAAGGTGGTATATATTATGAGAAAAAAATACACAGACAGACATGGGTGAGTTCTTGATATCTGAACTATTATCTCTGACTATAAGAGACTACCACTCTGTATACTATTCTATTACCTAGTTAGTTAAATACTTTTTTAAGCCTCTGTAATATGTGAGACATGAATGTTCCCAAACATTGGCTCTCTTGATTTCTTTTTAAAAGGAAGGATTATTTGCACCCACATACCAGCCGTTTCTATTGAATTCTTTACCTTTCTCCCCTCAATCAGCACTGTTAAAAACAGGCATGCATTTTGTCCTGGTTGTCATTGTTTTTCAGCTGCTTTAAACTGCTGGTCAAGGGGCAGTGATCAATGGACTCAAAGAAAGAAGGAGCTGTGGTTAACACTGAAGCTGCTCCTTCTGGGGACCAGGTCAAGTCTAAACGAAGTCTCTTAAGTGCTGTTTGCCTGGAAAGAGAGTAGCAGAGAGACAGGTGGTTCCCTCTTTTTTTTTTGGCTGGCTGGAGCCACAGCTCCTGGTAGGCCATGTCTTCATCCAAGAGGGCCACCAGTGCAGAGCAAGACAGCTCTGCTTCCCTATTCTTGTGAGTTCCACCAGGCACAGGGCAGGCACTTGGGACCTGCATCTATTTATTTATTTTTTTACCTTTTTAAAAAATCATTTTATTAGGGGCTCATACAACTTTTATCACAATCCATACATATATCAATTTTGTAAAGCGCATTTGTACGTTCATTGCCCTCATCATTCTCAAAACTTTTCCTCTCCACTTAAGCCCCCGGCATTAGGTCCTCATTTTTCCTCTCCCTCCCCGCTCTCCCCTCCCTCATGAGCCCTTGATAGTTTATAAATTATTATTTTGTCATATCTTGCCCTGTCCGACGTCTCCCTTCCCCAACTTTTCTGTTGTCCGTCCCCCAGGGAGAAGGTCACATGTAGATCCTTGTAATCGGTTCCCTCTTTCCAACCCACTCTCCCTCTACCCGCCCAGTATCGCCACTCTCACCACTGGTCCTGTAGGAATCATCCGCCCTGGATTCCCTGTGTTTCCAGTTCCTATCTGTACCAGTGTACATCCTCTGGTCTAGCCAGACTTGGAAGGTAGAATTCGGATCCTGATAGTGGGGGTGGGGAGGAAGCATTTAGGAACTAGAGGAAAGGTGCATTTGTTTTTTAAAGACGGTGATTTTCAGGATAAAGTTATCGTGTCCTGAGACAGACCTGAGTTTGCTTTCCTTCCAATGCGTAACCCTCTGTCTTATTCTTGGTAAATTGAAGTCCCATACAAAGGGGCTTCAGAAAGGTTTGTGGAAAAATAGAATGAAAAGACAATGAAAAAGTTCCAGACGGTTTTTTAAAGTCCCTTCATAGAAAAAAGCCGAAAACCAACGCAAGCAGGGAGATTGGGCAAGGTTAAGGCTGCACGTGTATCTTACCTTCCTCTTAATCTATTTTTAAATATGTGTGACTTCTTTTATTTTTTTTAATATCCCCAAAGCCCAACTAATTTATTCTGGTGTTTCAAATCACTTCAGCCCCCACCGGTTTCTAACTCACTGAGAATGTGAGGGTCTACTTGGAAGCTGGCTGTAGCTGGCTCTGGAATGCTAGGCCTGAGCCACCGGCAGTCAGGGAAATGCCACATTCTTCAGTGCGCTGCGCAGGATATCCTGCACAGGGTCAAAACAACATACTTTCCCATTGTCTTTGATTAAGCTGTAGAAGGGTCCTTTTGTCCAACCAGAGACGCTGTTAGTGTCTCCCATGGCAACTAAGGAAGATGTGCAGGTCGCTCTTTGTCACTGTGGTGAAATTGCTGATGGCCACCTTCACAACAAAAGAAAATGAGAAGACAAGGTGTTTCTGGATATGACCTTGGACTTCGCATTGCACCATCTAGTTGGTTAAATGGGAAAACTGCAACTGAAAACAGAGGCAAGAAAACCCAGAGACCACTCCAGAGACGCCTTCTAGTTTAATAGTACTCTGGCTTCATCACATTGTCATGCTAGATTGCCTTATGAGCAATGGGAAAAGTATAAGTAAGAAGAGTGGAGAAAGGGGAAGAAATAGCCCTGTGGACCTCGAAGGAATAGTCTCAAAGGCCCTGCGGGTAAGAGAGAAACTTCTCAAGGGATTTGGCCTGATGCTAGGACAGTGAGCCAGTGGGTGGATGCATGATGAGGAAGGTAGGATGCTCGTCCCCGATTGTGTACAGCATCTCACATAGAGTTGGCAGGAAGAAAAATAACAATAGAAGCAGTGAGCAGAAAATCTTGGACGTGACGTTGGAACTCTACGGGAGCTGAAGCTCAGCCCGGCACAACCTGCAGCTTGCTTCCTGTACTGCAGGCTGCTGTCAGCTGGGTTCCCCTTGTTATTCAACCACTGTCGCACTCCTCCCTTGACACCCTCTAAGCAGCTTGCACTGCCCGGGTTCCACAGGGCTTGTTTGGGGCTGTTGGAAGCTGAGCCTCCACAGTGAGTACACTGGGGCTAGCTGTTGGGTCAGTCTTTTTCCTGAATGACTCCAGCAGGAGGCTACTTTTCGAGGGCTTTGTTCTTGGTCTCTCACAACTCGTCTGCTCTGGCCCTGAGTACGGAATAGAGGCCGATGCTGACCAGACTGATGGGGATTGAGAAGGTTTCCAGCAAGGCTGAAAATGAGTGACATATAGAAAAACATTCTCAGTGAGGTTGCACGTTGTTTTTTGACAAGGGTCTGGTTTTTTACGAGAGTCAAGGGTGGTAATTTGTGAAACAAATCAGAAGCAAACGCACTGCCTTTGAGTGGATTTCAACTCATAGCACCCCTATTGGACAGGGCGGACCTGCCCAGGGGGTGTCCAAGGCTAACTTTTCAGAAGAGTGGAAAGTCTCGTTTTCCTTCCGAGGAGCAGCTAGTGGCTTCAAACTGCTGACCTTGAGTTTAGCAGTCCAGTGGCTACTGCTGACCTTGAGTTTAGGAGCCCAATGGGGAACCATTATGCCGCCAGGGCTCCTAAAGGTAACATAGGCCATAGCAAATTAGTTTGTGGGGAGGGGGGTAACACATCGGAGTGTGACCTACGGACATCTTTAAGGAGATTGATGCTGGACTCAGTTTGAATGGGGGAAGTCGACACCTTCCTGGAATTCATAGCAATTTCCAGCATATGGTAGTTTTTTCAACAACTAGTTGGTGACTACGTGTCTAAGTGAATGAATTAAACATACACATCTTCCAAGCAAAAATTAAACACCACAGTTTTATTGTGGAAACAACCAACGTATTATCTTCTAAACCTACCTCTTAGTAAATGCCTGATAGTAAGTCACCTTATGCGATCATGAAATCTTTATAAAGACCAGGACTTGCCAACGTGCGCTAACATACGTGTTGTTATTCGTGCGGAGTGCTGATGAATAGTTTGCAGTTCATAGTCATCCCACGTAACAGAGCTGAACAGCTGGAGGCAGACCCCCAGGTCTTTTCTTACTGAGCTACTGGGTGGGTTCAAACTGCCAAGCTTTCTGTTAGTAGCCAAGCGCTGAATCATTTATTTGCACCAACAGCACCCCTTAATATAAATATTCATATTTATATATATGTACATATATATACACATACATGTATGAGATTAAGTCCAAAGGTACTGCTAAAAAAATCTTACAAAGTTGAAGTCAAAAAGCATTGCTACTGGGGCTCCAGGTAGTACAGACATGGGTTTATTCCAAACTAACTGTATTTAAATATGTCTCCATAATCAGTGGGTCTCTGTAGACAAGTAATACAGTTGTCTCAGTTTTATTGGAGTGCCTTAAAACTCAAAGGTCTCACTGAAGCAGTTGCTTCGAAGAGGATCTGCTGGGCCAGTGACAATCAAGAAGCGAGCTTAGCTAAGAAGAGCACGGCAGTTGTTTGGGGGGACTTCATAGATGTTCTCCAAGGACACCAGGGGCTTACTACGAAAAGTTTTGAGAAAATGTAAAGCAGTATGGGTGAGAAAAAGGCAGGAAAACGGTGCCAATGGTTGGTTGGGGGTGGTTTTTCCCTACCGTGACAATGCACTCTCTCATTCTTTGAAGGTGCCAAGGGTCGTCCTATGAGAATGGTGTTAGGAAACCTTACCCCGTCCACAACCTGACCTGGAATTTGCCCCTTCACATTTCTGGTTCATCCCCAAACTCAAAGAATATGGAAAAGGAATGCAATTTGAGTCACTCAGGATGTCAAAATTGTAGTTTTGACACATTGCAAACCAAAGAGAACATGATTCTTTGGAGAAGGGTTCGAGAGATGAAATATCGCCTTCAGAAATCCATAGGCTTAGATGGAGGATATTTGAGAAAAAATCGTTTCAGATTTTGATAGTTCTATAGAATAAAACTTTCTATGATTTTTTTATTTACCCTCCGTTTGCACTTAAGATGAGAACACTTATGTCATTCCATTAGCACTTTGGATTTCTAGTCCAGAAATCTTTTGGGGGTAGGGGGAATATCAGAACGTTGTTTGATGAATGCAGTCAGAATAAAGGGAAGTGGATGACTTACCAGAGCTGTGCGTAAATGTTATTGAGTACCTACTATGTTTCAGTGACAATGATAGGGTCCAAGTGCTTCGTATGTTAATTTCTTCAACCATATTTAATCTTCACAGTAATCTTGTTAATCAAAGTTCTAAGAGTTAACTGATGTTCCTAGCACCATAACAGAGTGCAAAAACACGTAAAATGTGTTTTTAGAACAAATGAGTTAATCAACAAATGAACATCTGTTTCTCAGCAAGTAAATAACAGAATGGGATTTGAATCCAGGTCTTCTGATACAAAATTTAACACTTTTGAGGTAATGATAACCTATTGTATTTGGAGGAAATATGACATTTTTTCTCGCAGAGTATATCTATCAAGAGTCTCCAATTGATGAGGTAGATACATGAACTAGTTACTTTTCTCACACATTCACTCATTCCTTCAATAAACCTTGAATTAGTACAAATTATAAAGTCACTATTGTTCATCGCTCAGAAATTTTGATTGTATATGAAGTGTAGTGAGTGGTTGCTACCATACACAAAAAATGCATCATTGCTGTGGGAACAAAGCGATTCAAGATACAGTTCCTGCCCATAATTGACTCAACATTTGGGGGAAAACATGATATATTAAAGGGTTCTCAAATAATGTATGAATGAGACAGGGAAACCATTATTTTCCTTTGATTTATCCTTCTATTACTTCAATTACTTTAATTAAAAATAACATTTCATGTCAACCAACATAAGGTGGAGAAAATGTTGTGGGAAGGCAAGACTTGATCAATCTTATTTTTTATATTTGCTTTGACCTTCATTCCTGAACAAGATCCGATCAAAAGCCACAGTGTTGTGCTCCCAGATCCTACATAAAAATCCAACCCAGATGGCTCAGACAAGGTCAATATTTTTTATTGGAACCTTACCAAAATGTGCCTTTGCTTCAATATATGAATTTTATTTTCATACATCTTTCCACGCGACTTATAATACTCGTAAGGAAAAGAATCCACACACAATTGTGAAACCACATTCCCTGGAAAATAGTCAAACAGGCTTGTAGTTTGGATCACAGAAGGAATGTTGAAACAGTATCTCTCTCAAATAAAGTCATCCACTGCAGAACAGAATCCCAGCATGCCTGCCTTTTTTCTCCCTGTTGCCATTTTTAGGTGTCCAATTCAGCGACACTCATCACATTCACCACGTTGTGCAGTCATCACAACTATGCATCATACCAAACAGAACTCAACCCCCTTCACACAGCCAAATCCTCCGCTCAGTACGGAACAAAAGGAGCACTGCCAATTCTGAACATAGTACTCATGTAGGATAGAGTATAACGGCTCCATAGGATTTCTGAGACTACCTCGTTTTCCTTCCATCAAGTGTGTAATGGGTTTGAACCACTGACTTTCCACTTAGCAGTTCAATGCTTCCCCTTGTAAACACCAATAAGGTTTTGTCTTTATGCATTTGCTTATTCCAGATGTTTCTGGTGGTGTAGTGGTTACCATTGGGCTGTGATCCACATGGTGGGAATTTGAAACCTCCAACAGCTTCTTGAGAGAAAGGCTGGGCTTTCTACTCCCACAAACAGTTACAGTCTCAGAAACCCCAGGGGGTCACTAGGAGTCAACATTGAATTGATACCAATGAGAGAGATTTCACATAAGTAGTATCATATAATATTTATCCTCTTGTGTCTGGCTTATTTCATTCAGATAATGTTGTCCAGGTTTACCCATGCCATAGCAAACATCAGAACTTCACTTCTTTTGATCACCGAGCAATAATCGATTGTATGGATATACCATATTTGCTTGCCCAACCATTTATCGATGGACACTTGCATTGTTTCCAACTTTGGGTTCTACTGCAGTGAATATTGCTGTTAATGCATCTGTTTGAGGCCCTGCTTTCACATCTTTTGAGTACACAAAGGGGCTTTCAAAAGTCTGTGGGGGGAAAATGGAATTAAAATATACTGGAGTTCCCCCCCACCCCACCCCCGACAAACGTTTTGAAGTCCTGGCATGAAATTGCTGGGTCATGTGGTATTGCGATGGTTACATTTTTACAGGAGCCACAGAGCTGTTTTCCACAGCAGCTGTGCTGTCTTCCATTCCCACCAGCAGTTCCTCATTTCTTCAAAGTCTTGCCAACGTTGGTATTTTCAAGCCCAGCGAACACGTGGTGGCTCATTGTGGTTTTGATGTGCTTTTCCTTAAGAACCAATGACCTTGACCATCTTTTCATGAGCGTATTGGCTATTTAGTAATCTTCTTTGGAGAAATATCTATTCAAGTTCTTTACCCACCTTCTAATTGGACTGCTGATCTTTTTATTGCTGAATTGCTGTAGCTCTTTTTATGCTCTAGAACAGGGGTCAGGAAACTTTTGAGATGGAAGAGACAATCCTACCCCTCACAACAACTTAAAAACTATTCAAGAGGCCCAGTGTCCATCTGCTACCTTGATACTAACATATAACTATATGTACATAGATATTATATATATTTATATATGTACATGCCTGTATTTAGACCTTTATAAATGCCCTTTGCCTCCTAGTTCTTTCCTCTATTTCCTTTTACTTTCCTCTTGTCCCAGTGTCATGTTCGGCCTTCATTCAGGTTTCAGTAATTCCTCTCAGTTACATTGCTCTTGATCAAGTCCTACCAGGCATTTTATACTCTCCTCACCGTCGATTTTAGATCACAAGGTAGCAGACAGACATTGGGCCTCTACTCAAGTATTCCCTCAATGCAAGAACACTTGTTCTAATAACCTGGCATTCCACAATGCTCACCTTCCCAACATGATCACTGAAGACAAAATGGGTGCATAAGCAAATGTAGTGAATAAACCATCTCAGAAGTCGCCTTCAGATGACTGTAGCCCTACCTGACATACTGACAACCTCTCACAGACCAAAAGCCAAAGTCACCCAGCTAAGCTGCTCCAGAACTTCTGACCCATTAATAAACGACAACAAAAACCTACCAAGCTCACCGCCATCAAGCTGATTCTCATAGCGACCCTAAAGGACAGAGTAGCACTGTCTTTGTGAGTTTCTGAGACTGGAGTAGAAAGCACTGTCTTTCTCTTGTGGAGCAGCTGGTGGTTTTGAACTGTTGAACTTGTGATTAGCAACCAACTCCTAACTATCAGGGCTCCATATAAGACAATAGATGTATATTATTCTTATTTTAACTCATTAAGCTTTAGGGTAATTTTTACACAGCAATACCTAATTATACGTATGGAAACCTTGAAACTCAACAGAGGTCTTTTAAAGATTGCTTCGACCCCTATTTAAAATGAAAACAGATTAATGTCTTTTTACAGGCATAAAAAGAATCAACGACTTGGACTTGCCCAAAATTTCTTGTTGATTTAAGGGTAGAGGGAATGATACAATGTAAAAATTCATGGAATTGGAAGATTCCAAAATCACAAATTTGAAAGAATACTAGAAAACTATAACATTTCTCGAAATAAGCCCAGAAAAGCAAGTTATTGAAGCTCTGCTTCCATTTCCGACCTTTCTGATTTAGAGATTACACTATTTATAATCATCAGATTGAAAAGTTGACATCAACTATGTTCCCAACGCTCATGCCGTAATTCCTACTCATCAGTCAAACTAAGCAAGATGTGTTTCTCATTGAAATTCACATTTGACCATAGTTTAGTTTTAATATTTTTATTTGCAAAATTTGCGTGTGTTCCTATTTTAATGAATGTGACCATACCTACTCAGTCTGTATGCTGGGCAAATAATCTGAGAAGTTACACCATAGGAAGAAAAATGACATCTAGAGTAGAGGAAGGTTTATGAACAGCCTGTAATGCAGATGACACAACCGTGCTTGCTACAAGCAAAGAGGGCTTGAAGCACTTGCTGAGGAAAATCCGACTGCAGCCCTCAGTATGGATTGCAATTCACTGAAAAGAAAATCACAATCCTCACAACAGAGCCAATTGACAACATCAAGATGAATGGAGAGAAAATTGAAGCTGTCAAGGATTTCATCCCGCTTGGATTCACAACCAGTGCTCGTGGAAGCAACAGTCAAGGAACGATGCACTGCACTGGACAGGTCGGCAGCACAAGCTCTCTTTACAGTGTTGAAAAGCAAGGGTGTCACTTTGAGGACTAAGCTACACCTGACCCAACCCATGTTTCTTTTCAATTGCCTCCGTTTGTATGTGAAATCTGGAAAATGAAGAATGAAAATTAAAGACTTGATGCATTTGAATTATGGTATTGGCAAAGCACATGGAATATACTGTGGCATATACAGAAGAACAGACAAAGTCTGCCTTGGACGAAGCGCAGGCAGAATGCCCCTTAGAAGTTAGGATGGTGACGTCTCATGTACTTTTGACGTGTTTTCAAGAGAGACCAGTCTCTGGGAAAAGACATGACGCTTGGTAAAGTAGAGGCGCAGTGAGAGGAAGCTCCCGGATGATGTGGACTGGCACAGCGGCTGCAACAATGGGCTCAAACAGAACGATCATCGTTAGGGTGGCCCAAGAGCAGAGTTACCATTCTGTTATATACAGGGAGGGTCTTTCAAAATGGAAAGCAACCAGATGGCACCTAACAACAACAGTATTATTGAGGATATTCTTCTAAATTGCCCTTTATAGAGATTCGTTCTAAGAAATCTAATCAGAATTATGCTGATTCTTACTAGCTTCAATTTCATAGTATAATATTTTTAACACTTTACTCATCTTCAGGAGGATTGTCTTTCCTGAGGGTTGTGGCTCACCAGGCACTGAGCACCTGGGCTCCACCAGGAGGTAGTTAATCAGTCCAGAGGTTAAAGGAAAAGAAGAGGTGGCTGCAGGGAATGGCAACATTCGAGACTCTGTCTAGAGTGCGAGTATCACGGGAATGTTCTCTGTCTGCTTGGAGGCTGCCTAGTTCTGCCTACCCCTTGAGTTTGGAGAAAAATCTGTCCAATTCCCTGTGATTAAATTTAGGGTCATGATTTTATAAACATACCCTTGTGTAAAACATCAACAGATTCTAAGTAGGTGTGAGAAACAACTTTTAAATCTTTCCCTGAAAGGTACTTAGATATGTGCTGGTTTCTCGTTTTCCTTTCCTTTCTTAATTAACCGGGACATCTCTATTAACACAGGATCATTAATTTATGATCTAGTGGGTCTTCCCCACCTCTAACTTTCCTGATGAAAGAGAATGAAACACAAAGAAACTGTTTGATCAAGACTTCTCCCACAGATTTAAAAGACGGTCCTTGCATCACATTAAAGGCATGGGTTTTTCTGTTGTCTATTTGGCCAGTTGTGAGATAAATACTAACAGTAAAATGGAAACATTGAAATTCAGGTCTTTTATTACTGCTTGCTCTGCCATTAATATGAGAGCATATTGCTATTTTCTTTAAATTCCAAATAAAGCCAAGTTTCCGTAACACCAACCCAAAATGTACAATTTCTTTAAACCAAAATCGCAGTTTCCTGAGGGACTGTTAGAAAATGTAAAGGAAATGGCAAATGGCTGTGTTACATTTTCTCACTCAGAACGCATCCTCACCCTTCCCTGTTTATTCTCTATCTGGGTTTGTGTCTCTCTACACTTTCCTAATACAAAGTTTGCTGAAGGCAGAATCCTTAACTCCAGAAAGAAACTTCAGAAACAATACGATTTATCACAAGTGTTTGAGTTTGCTATTCTTCAGGAGCCCTGGTAGTATCGGCTGTGGGGTGGGCTGCGAACTACAAGGTTCGCAGCTTGGATTGGGGAAACTCCCACTCCTTGGGAGAAAGAAGGCGTTCTACTCTTTCAAGAGCTAGAGTCTCAGCAACTCACAGGAGCATTTCTCCCCTGGCCTGGAAAGTCTCTAAGAGTCAGCCTCAACTTGACGGCAGTGAGAGAGAGATTTGTGCAGTTACAAATTACCACAAAGTTAGTGATTTTAGAAACAACACACATTTATTAGCTCGCCCTTCTGTGGGATCAAAATCTGCCCCAAGTCTCAAGGGTCTAACACCAACGTGTCAGCAGGACTGCGTTCCTTTCGGGGGTTCTTTCCCTTCCCCAATTAGTAGCAGTCTCCTGCATCCTCGATGGGTGGCTTTCCGCGTTTCTCAGACTCTTGATGAGATTTCCTCCAATCCTGGTGCTGCATGCGTCTTCATATAGTCCCGCTTCTCAAAGTATGTGTTCAGCATACAAATCTGTAGATTGAATAAGTATGATGACAGGACACGACCCTGATGCACACTTTTACTGACTTTAAATCATGTAGCGGCTTTACCTTTTAGTCTGTGTTTAAGTTCCACATCAGTACAATTAAGTGTCTGGAATTCCCACTCTTCCCAATGTTATTCATAATTATTTTATGATCCCCAAAGTTGAATGCATTTACGTAGTTATGCATAGGTAAACATTTTTTCAGGCAGTCTTTTCTTTCAGCCAAGATTCATCTGACATCAGGTAAAATATGCAATTTTCGGCATTGTTTCTATCACTGAGGACATATTTTTCAGCGACCAATCCTTCTTTGTAACCAACTTTCACGTCCCAATCACCAGGAATTATCATCGCATCTTTATTGTATGTTTGATCAATTTCAGACAGAAGTTGGATAAAAAATCTTCACTATCCTCATCTTTGGCATTAGTGGGCAGTGCATAGCTTTGAAGAATAATCATGTTAACTGGTCTTCTTTGTACGCATACGGGTGTTATTCTATCACTGACAGTATTGTCCTTCAGGATAGATCTGGAATTTGTGTTTTTGATAAGAAACATGGCTACATTCTTCTTCAATTTGTCAGAACAAGCACAGTATGATATATGAGTATCTGAATAAAAATGGCTAATATCGCTCCATTTCATCTTACTAATGTCTAGGAAATCAGTCTTTATGCATTCCATTTCATTTTTGATAATTGTCAATTTTCCTAGATTCCTACTTCTTAATATCCCACCTTCTATTTATTAACCGGTGTTCCTTCTCACACTGAGACATGTCACATCAGTAAATGAGAGTCCTGAAGTTCTACTCCATCCAAATCATTAAGGTCAACTTTTCTGTGGGGAGGTTACTCTTCTCCAGTTGTGTTTTGAGTGAGCCAAGTGAGGGCTCAGATTCCTGCATTATCACACACAATATTTCACTGCTACTCATAAGGTTTTCACGAGCCAATTGTTTCCCCCAGAAGTGCATAGGCAGGGTCTCCTTTCCAGGCTCTTTTTAATCTGGATGCTCGGCTGAAACCTTTGCACTGAGGGTGACCCTGCTGGTATTTGAGATCACAGCTTCCAAATCACAGCAACACATAAGCCTCCTCAGTAGGACTGACAGACAGGTGGTGGCGACATCCTTGGGGCGAGGGGAGGCATTAGTCTCACTACACACCACCAGAAACGACGAGTTGCTGTTAAGTCGATTCCAGCTGTACGATTCCAGCCATACGCACTCCCTGTGTTTCGGAGCAAAACTGTGTTCCTAGAGCTTTCATGCTCTGACCTTTCAGAAGCAGATCACCAGGCCTTTCTTCTGAGGCACCTCTGGGTGGGTTAGAACTGCTGACCTTTTTACACACTTAATCATTGTCACCACCCAAAAGTTTCCATTATTTAAGATGCAGGGATTTCTTAGAATAAACAATGCCCTAGGTCTCCACCTAGTGACTAGATGGACAGAGTGTAGCAGTAGGCGACAGGAGTCTCTGCTTCTTTTGCAGTGCCTGTCCTTTCAGTTGGACACTAAGCAGAACAGCAGGAAACGCACACTGCGCGAAGCAACCCCATCTCGAGGGAGACCGTGCATCTCAGTGTTGTTCTCGCTGCTGCTTTTAAGATTCCTTTATTTACATTTTTATTTTTAAGAATATTGATCTGTAGGAAAGAACCATAGACTTTAAATTTGTTACCCAGAAAAGAGACAGGGAGGCCAACGTTTCTTGCCATTTGGCATTGTTCTTTCTCCCCAAGAGCAAGGCACATCATGGGTCCATATTTGAGGGTATGTTAATCATCTTCTTCCCAGCTGTCATGATTTATAGAGCTGAGCAAGCAATACATGTCTTAACTATGCCCTTGTTCTTCTAAGACTTGCAACATTTTAATAGGCAAATTCGTATGGTTTTCTTATTTTTATGATATGTAATTGGTATTTTATGAAACTGGAAAGAGTGTATAATTCTAACATTATGGGATGCATTCCATAAAGGATATTCACCCAAGTTTCATTAAACCAGGATAAATAAATAAAAACAAAATCGCTACAATGACAAAGGGCATATGTTGAACCAGCCAAAAGTTTTTGTCAAATATAAATTCCATCTGTGAATTTAATATACCTGAAAATGCCTGGAATTGCAAACATGGTGTCAGATGAAAGTGTTCATTTTGACTTTTCAGATATAATCCAGGGTAGAAGCGAGTAAAGGAAGATTTATTTCTCTAGTGGGCAAATGGCACCGATTTCTTTTTGATGGTCATCATGTTCCAACATCGTTATAAGGAGCCCAGGTGTTGCAAGCTCCACCCTGGATAATAAAGGTACTTAAAGGCACAATAAGGATAAATGTAAGACATGTGCAGTCCACATTTTTATTCCTATGAAAGTATCCTGGATAAATGAGAAGGAAAGATATTCCTTGAATCCTACAGTTGGTTATAGTTATTCAAATGTTTGCCTAATTGCTCAAACCTCTGATATTTAAACCAAATCTTTTGTAAAGCTGCTTCATCAACCTCCAAATGTTGCCTACACCTTTTTTTTTAGCATAAATCCCCTCTTGTGCATTCAAAGCTAAAATATATTATGCTCTGCCTTTACCCTTTGCCATCCAGCTTCAAGAAGCTAGATCTGATAAGCACAGCATTCAAAAAGAAAAAGAAGAGAGAGGAAAAAAGAAAAGAAACAAGCAGGGTACTGCCACCAGCTGTTGCTAATAAAACAACCATAACCCTTGTGCTGGTAGCTTCCTCCTCCAACTTTATAGCCCTGTAATATTGGCAGTAATTGTGGGGTTCAGGGAGCATTTCTCTCTCGAGGGGGAGAATAAGAATATTAATATTAATGCAATATCTGCTCCTTCAGATGGGAATGGATAAGATGAAATGATGTAAAGATGATTTGATCAATCATTCCATTTCTTGGCAAGAAAACAATGCCTTTGCACTTAAGAAAGAACATCTGGGTAGAATCACAGTAGTTAAAAGGACTGGCTGGTTGGCAACTAAAAGTTCACTTCCTTGATGGAGTTAGACTTTAAAAAAAAATTTCCCTCCCTATCCTCTCCCTGAGACTTCTGGCCCTGCTGGGGCAAGAGCAAAACTTTGAAATCTTTTACATGAAAGTATGTGCTTACCTCTTTGATACTTTGGTGGAGGGGTGAGGTGGGGGGGGGGGGTGCCTTGCTGCTTTACTAATTAATTAGCAGGGTTTAAGAAAGTATAGAAGGTTTCTGGGAGATCTGCCGAAGCTGTCTGATTCTGAAGAAAGGGTGGCCACCCTCAGGACCTTCCTGACTCTGTGACCCCCACGTCTGGTCCATGAAGCTGTCTGTGCCCATTGCTGCCTGGGAAGTGTCTGCAGCCAAGTGCTCTTTAGGTCAATGTAGACAATTAGCCAAACCTTTCACAGTCAGGGAAAGTCGGGAGGTTGCAGTTTCCCTTGTGACCAGAGCACCAGGACAGGGTCACCACGAAAAGGACCTTGCACATGTCAGCTAGACACGGACTTCTTAGGACATGAAACGTTTCAAGGTTTTCCTACTGAAAGCACAAGAGAAGCCTTGTGCAGGAGGCAAATATGCATGGCCCCAGGGAGGGGGTGGGGACACGCCAATCTTTTTACTGTCCTCCTATGAATAGCGACGGACCCAGCGGGGAGACATCTGTGACCTGCACCCCCCTTGCCAGATGCCAGAAGGCCATTCGTTAAGCAGAGAAGTGACCTTTTCAGTGGCATGCCTGACACCCATCCACTCCCCTGAGAAAAGAGGTTAGTTAGTAGGATAGATGTGGGGAGTCTCCTTCAGAGCTGGGGTGGGGCTTCTCAGGACAAAATCCGCATACAAAGCAAATGTGGAAGATCGTGGGCCAGAAAAGCCAACAATAAATGGGGGTAGCTGGGCGTTGGAAATCGTTAATGTGATCAACCTAACTTAATGGCTAGTGGTTCGAGTCTACCCAGCGACACCTCAGAAGAACGGCCTGGCGATCCACTTCCATACAATTCGCCGCTGGCAAATCACGTGTGTTCTACTCTGACACACCTGCGGTCGTTATAAGTCAGAATCAACTTGATGACAGCTGATTGGGTATTCAAGGAGGATCTGCCAATCTAACGTATGAGCTTTCTAAAGAGATGCACACCGTCTTCCAGAGGACAGCTTACTCCCACAGAACTCACTCCCCGAGTCTTTATATTGACTTGTAATGCCTTAATTAGCTAACTTCCATGAAAACACCATGTGCTGTGCTCAACACAGGCTCACTTACTCTTAGATCTACCAGCTGGCTCCCTAGGGAGCTATGTGGGGACAACTGTATCAAGTGCAATGGTCTCTAGCCCTCTCTTTTTCCTTTGTTCCTTATCTTTTGAATGTGTATAATTTCAAAGTATTCTATACCATTATCCACAAATGTGATTGATACAATTGATGTATGGATTGTGATAAGAGCGGTAAGTGTCCCCAATAAAATGTTTTTTTTAAAAAAAGAATAAATACTATTATTATGAAGCTGCATTTTTTAAAAATCATTTTATTGGGGGCTCATACAGCTCTTATCACAATCCATCCATCCATCCATTGTCTCAAGCACATTTGTGAACATGTTGCTATCATCATTTTCAAAGCATTTTCTTTCTACTTGAGCCCTTGGTACCAGCTCCTCATTTTTTTCCCTCCCTCCCCCTCCCTCATGAACCCTTGATAATTCATGTCTTGTAAGGACTGATGTCTCCTCCCACACCTTGTCTGTTGTCCATCCCCCTGGGAGGACATCCACCTGTGATCGGTTCCCCCTTTCTCCCCTTACCTTCCCCTTCCCCTCCTGGTATGGCCACTCTCAATATTGGTCCCGAAGAGTTTATCTGTTCTGGATTCCCTGTGTTTCCAGCTCCCATCTGTACCTATGTACATGCTCTGGTCTAGCTAGATTTGTAAGGTAGAATTAGGGTCATGATAGTGAGGGGGAGGAAGCATTAAAGAACCAGAAGAAAGCTGTATGTTTCATCGGTGCTACGCTGCACCTTAACTGGCCCATCTGCTCCCCACAACCCTTCTGTAAGGGGATGTCCAATTGCTTACAGGTTGACTTTGGGCCTCCACTCCATACTCCCCCCTTATTCACATTATTATTTTTTGCTCTGGGTCATTGATGCCTGATACCTGATCCCATTTACAACTCATGATTACACAGGCTGGTGGGCTTCTTCCATGTGGGCTTCATTGCTTCTGAGCTAGATGACCGCTTATTTATCTTCAAGCCTTTAAGACCCCAGACACTATACCTTTTGATAGCCAGACATCATCAGCTTTCTTCACCACATTTGCATATGCACCCACTTTGTCTTCAGGGATCATGTCGGGAAGGTGAGCATCTCAGAGTGCCAGATTATTAGAACAAAGTGTTCTTGTGTTGAGGGAGTACTTGAGTAGAGGCCCAATGTCTATCTGCTGAAGAAGCATTTTTGTATTAATCTTTTCACACGATTCACTCAAATAAAACACACTGCCATTGAGTCAATGCTGAGTCATAGCGACCCCCTGTGGGGTTTTGAGACTGTTTACAGAAGTAGAAAGCCCAGGCTTTCTCTTAGAGATGCTGCTGGTTTGGATTTCCGGCCATGGAGATTGGAGCCCAGCTCGAATGATGACACCACCACCCCTTAAGACCTCCCTTATTGTTCAGAAAGATGTTTCTTGCTTTCCCCATTGGATGAACAACGTCACTGAGAACCCCAGGTTCTAGAACAATACTTGCCATGTAATCAGGAACCGTCAAGTCAAAGTTCCCTCCGAGCAACCTTAGGTGTGTCAGTAGAACTCCTCTACAGATTTTCCCATGACTTATTCCTCAAAAGTAGATCACTGGAAATCAAACCTTTACATTAGTGGCCACACACTCTACCACTTGCATCCCCAGGGACTCATGTTTTAAAAACCTACTGCCATTGAGTTAATGCCAGTGAGTCCGTTAAAAGTTTATTGTGCCAACCTGGCTGATAAACACATGTGGAGTTAATTGAAGGGCAGAGGGATAAATGGCTCGGTGAGCCTCGCCTTTCTACTTCTCGGGTCTCTTGCTTTCTAATGGTTGGACCTGGGTGCAGCTGCCTTAGCCAGTTACTGCTTCAGCTGGCAAGGCTCAGTTCCTGCAAGACATCCCCAAGGAGAAGCCACATGGACCTACCCCAATGCAGCCCTGGGTGCTGGAGCAGCTGTGTGGAGACCCCTGCCAGCGCTGAGATGCTTACTCGTTCACTGATTTGGTTTTCCTCGTGCAGTCGGCGTCATAGTGTGTGTTTTGTGAGATGGAGGAGGACTTTGTGGACTGGTGTTGGACATTAATGTTGGACTTGTGGGCTTGGGCAGCACTGGGTTGGATGCTTTCTTGATGTGCACTTACCCTTTATATAAAACTCTCTTATATATGAGTTTCTGTGGATTTGTTTCTCTAATGTACCCATACTAACACAACCAGCTTGGCTTATAGTGCCTCTGCAGGACACAGTAGAACTACCCGATAGGGTTTACACCTCAGTTATCTGTGGGGAAGCAGTCTGCCACATCTCCCTCTCTCAGAGCAGTTGGTGGTTTCAAATCACCAAGCTACGGTCAGCAGCCGAGGGCTTTAATCAATGCACCACCAGAGTCCCTCTTCTAGAATATCTATTTTGTTAGCTCAATTTATTGATGATTATGGATCTAGTTTCCCCCTTCTAAGAAGACAACATGTAAAGCAGCATTAATATATATATATATATAGTTATAACCAGGCAATAAAATATTGACCACATCTCATTTCATAAGACAAGGACTGATTTCATTTCTACTGTTGTGCCATTTTTGGACCACCAGCAGGTGAGACACTTCAAATACCTTCATGTGAACATGCATCCATACACGTGGTTTCTAAAGAAACACAGTTCTCCTTTTTAGAACATGATGTTATCACTATGGAAACAGAAATATTTTAAAGAACACTGGAATGTTCCAAATACAGTATTTATTCTTCTGGTACCAGTAAAATAATGTGTTCTGCCTAAGAACTTGTTATGTGGTCTGCAGCTAAATATAAAGGGACAGATTCTCGTCATGTGTAAGACTATGGGAAAATTTGGACAAAAAGCTTTAGAAATGCACTTTAAAATAAGCTCAGTGCAAAATCCTCAACATAATTGGGGCCTTCAGTGAGACACTTAATAAGTTAGATTTGTTTTGAATTAGAAAAACGGTTTATATCTGAGCCTTAGAAACACTCTGCATGTTGATAAACTGTCAATGCCTGTGGGTTATCAGAGGACCAACTTCACTTGCTACTTATGTCCATGATGTCACCAATATCTCTGTAGTGTTCTGCTAACTAATGTGTTCCTGGAACTCTTGTGTGACCTCAAGGTTTAACCAATGACCTAGGAGACAAGATGAAGTCCCATCTAAGCTCTGGTAACACAAGAGAAGATCAATCAAAGAGGATTGAAGCAATATCAAAGTGTTCTAAAACCCAAGTCCATACACATGGAAGAGCCCTATCAATTGAACATATTCTCTTGTACAATCTTTCCTTATTTCCTGCAAAAATGGCACACACATGATGTCTGAACTCCCCCAGCTTGACCGTAAGATAGAGAAGAATTACTATGAGCATCAACCTAAGATCGATTCCTATGAGGCATGCCTCCACCCTCCAACCTTTTTTATCAATTCCACAGCAGTTTTCCTTCCCACGGCACTTGCTACTTTGCTGGTTTCCATGATCCATTCCAAGGGGGAAAAGCAGTAAGTGTGATAAGAGCTTTGTTAAGAAAGTAACCGGTTACAATTCAGGATGAGGATGCTCAGCGTTCAGGTCTGCAATCAAGGAGTCTCTTCTCAGCCGTCACTACCGGCATGCCTCTCTCGCACCCACCCTTCCCCTTGGCTCTGCGGCTCTGGCGAGTGCATCTAAACAAACTCACTGCTGCCCAGTCGACACTGGCTCCTAGAGGCCCTCTTGGACAGGGTCCAGCTGCTCAGGGCGCTCCGGAGACCGAGACTCTGTATGGGAGTAGAAAGCCCATCGCCCTCCCCAGGAGCACCTGGTGGTTTCGAACTGAGGAGAGCAGCCCACTGTGTAATCCCTATGCCACCGGGGCTCCTTAAGTATAGCTCTGCCAATTAGGAGTCCACGCTGCCAGTAAGCTTCAGCCTAAAGGCACTGTGGCTCAAGCTAGGTTGGCAAACTTCACCACTTACTCCTTCTTATGTGTGCCTGGAGCCAATCCACTCCACCAGCAAGCCTCCCACTTGAAGTTACAAGGCATTTTCCTTCTGCGGGCCAGCAAGCCCACTGTGCTGCCCCACGCTGCTTCTGCTGCCACCACTTCTCTGCCATCTCTGTCTCTGGGGTCCCTTTTCTGTGTCTCCGGATCAAGGAGGTTCCGTGCAGAGATCTTGAGATCCAAAAGACACGCTCCATTTCTGGCTCTGCTTTCTTGACAGTACTCAGATTCTCTTGTTCACCTCGGAGGTGGCTCATTTAATACACGAAACTGACCGTGCACCTTATTTGCATGGCCCCACCCCACAAGGATGTCGGGTACATTACTCACATTAGTAGCAAGCGATCCAATACCCTTGGTGGGTCACAAGCACCTTCTATTTATATAATCCCACCCAATCACTTACGCAGCAGTTCTCAACCTGTGGGTTGCGACCCCTTTGGGGTCAAACGACCCTTTCACAGGGGTCACCCTATTCATAATGGTAGCAAAATGACAGTTATGAAGTAGCCACGAGAGTGGTCTTATGGTTGGGGGTCACCACAGCATGAGGAACTGTGTTAAAGGTTCATGGCATGAGGAAGGTCACAGCACCGGCTTAAGGAGATGGTGGTGCTGTTGGAAGTGTAGAACTGCTAGCTGCGAGGACGAGAGTTCAAACACATGGCTCCAAGGGAGAAAGGTGAGTCTTTCAGCTCTCCTAAGATTCGCAAAGCCTTAGAAACTCTCTATGGGGGTTTTGCTGTAAACTGGAATCAATTGAATGTCAGTGTGTTGCTTTCTGGGGTTACCCAGTCATTTGGTGGGAGTTACAAAGATGGTGATTAACAGGACCACATCGAGTGACTACACTGCTCTTTTTTACTTGTTTTCTAAAGAAAATTTGGATGTGATATAGTTTTAGAACTTCTCGTTGATTGAAAAATGTAGGACCAATGATCCCAATATGAAATTCCAACAGGATATTGGTAATGCCAGTTGCTAGTCAATTACAATGCATAGCTACCCGGTGTGTTTCAGAGCAAAATTGTCCTCCAACGAGTTTTGAGGCTGGTGATCTTTCGGAAGTAGATCACTAGGCCTTTCTTTTGAAGCACCTTTTGGGAGAATCAAACCAGGAAGCAGTCTGGTAATTGGTGAACACATAACTGTTTACACAACCCAAGCTCTCCTTCCAGCAGGATAAACCAAAACCCACTGCTCTGGAGTCGGTTCTGATTAATAGTAAAGCCACGTAAGGTTCCGGAGACCAATCTTGATGGGAGCAAGAGTCTCGTCACCCTCCCACAGAGCAGCTGGTGATGGTGAGGAGATGACTGGTCTGCAGCCTAACATCTAACCCGCAGCACACCAGGGATCCAGCAGTGGAGAGCTCATCGTATCTACCATGGGCTAGGAACAGAGTTTCCGCATTTGTTCTTAGTCTAAATCAGTTATTCATGGTCAGAAGTGGTAACAACCCTTTACTGCCTTGGTGACGGAAAGAGGATCAACTTGAAGCCCGTGGGACCTAGATCTGCATTCCACATTTTCAGAGGTCGGCTGTTTGCCCTTGAGCAAATCACCACTTTCTTCAACCACTTTCTCCACATAGAGTGTGCTGTGTTGCAGACTTAATAACATATATAAAGAACCCACAACAAATCCCAGTAGATCATAATTCTTTTCTTTCACTCATAAAGGAGCCCTGGTGGTAACGTTGCTCAAGTCTTGAACTGCTCATCACAAGGTCAGTGGTTCAAACCCACCACCTGTTCTGTGGGAGAAAGTTGAGGCTATCTGCTCTAGTTAAACTTTACAGCCTCAGAAACCCTATAAGTGGATATGAGTTGGCATCAGCTCAATGGAAATGAGTTCAGTTTGGGTTTTTCCTATATCATGGACCTATTCACTTAAACCAAATATTCCTCCCACTAATTTAGTTCAGATCACAGATAAACATTCTATTGCTTATAGTATTACAGTTTGTAATTATCATCTTATATGCAAAAACATCAAAAGACTTTACGAATTCAAAATATCCAAGATCTATAATGATGTACTTATAGATAAGAGTTCAGTGATAGATAAAGCTAATTAAATGATTTGCATAAGACATATTACTATTAGTTTGTTGTTGTTGAGACTATGCAGCGCAAAGCATCCAGTAATTCAACAATTTCCACCCGTACAATTCAATGGCACCGATTCCATTCTTCAAGCTGTGCCACTATGCCCCACCTTTCTGAGGTCTTCCTCCCCCTAACGAAAACTCCGTGTCTCTAAGGCTCCTGTCTACTCTTTCAAGTTGCTCTTGACCATTTGATTCCATGTAGATAGTTCTTAAAAGATTTCAGGGAACATTTTTGGTTTGAAGTTAAAGTTTACCTCAGGGCGATAGTTGCAGTTCATCTAGCCCCCATGGCTCCAGAAAACATGGAGTCCTTTAGAATGTGAAATTCTGCTCTGAATCCCCCACCCCACCCCTTTTGACTAGGCTTTGATTAGAAGGCTGGTTATTCTTACTGGACATTGTGATCAAAATGTTGCATACAAGTGTGTACTACCTTGGTACCAAAGCCTAAAGCGAAGTCCTTTGCCATCGAGTCCGTTCTAACTCATGGCCGTTCTGTGTCACAGACTACAAGTCTGTTCCAGAGGGTTTTCTTGGCTGTGATCTCTATGGAACTAGACCATCGAGTTTCGTTTTCCCAAGTGTCACTTGGTGGATTCGAACCACCAACCTTTAGGTCGTAATCAGGCACCAGTGATTTTTGCCACCTAGGGATCTTACCTGGGTGATATACCTGACAATAAAAAGCAACACTTTTATAGTCTGTCTACACTTCATGAATGACAAGTACGTAGCATATATACCTTGCTATTCTCTTCTGTGCCAGGCCCGGATATCACGGGGTTAACCAAAGCCTTCTCACATTGAGCCATAGAATTTTAACACAGTGCTCCAAGCAGCCCATCAAGCAGGCTGAAGTGGCTTCTAGCTTAAACTTACTTGCCTTCCCTGAGTTGGACTATTTGCCAAATGTTGTCGACATTAAGGATATATTTACAAAAATGGAGCACCAAGCTTGCTTCTTTTTTCTCATTTTTTTTAATGTTAGCTAAAATAAATCCTTGAAAATGTGTTTTCATTTGCCATTTTTAATTGGACTTGGCACAATGAAATCGCAATACATTAAGCATCAAAGAGACGAGATTTGCTGAAAATTTTCCTTGAGCCTTATTCAGAGAAAATAATACCCACGCAGTTCTCCAAGACCACCCAACTGCGCTATTGAATTCTATCTTGTTACTTACGATGATGCACCGCTGACTCCATCCCCTTCCATCTGAAATATGACCTGGTTCCATCCACTTTTCCCTTTCTGCCTTCAAAGGTTCGTGTTCCCTATCTTCCCCTTCTTATTTTTACATAAAAGCACCCTGTTGTCATACTCTTGTGACTATTTGGCAATTGCCATCAATTCCTGGCAACCCTGTGTGTGTCAGAGTGGGACTGCTCCAGAGAGTTGTCAATGGCTGATTTTGGGGAAGCAAATCACCAGGTCTTTGTTCCGAGGTACCTCTGGGTTAAACTTTAAACTTCTGTTAAACTTTCCATCTTTCACAAACAATCAAGCTTTTTAACTATTTGCACCACCTAGGGACTCCTCTGACAAGTGTATGACTACAGATTTCAGTGGTGCCCTCAAGGCTGCTGTCTTTCTTTTTTTTCATTTAATCATTAATGTCCCCTTTCCCCACCTACGTCATTAAAGATTCTAAACCTTCATCAGTTTTCTCTGTGCTCTTCATTACTGCTACCCCTTCCCCCAGCTGCTTGTCTCAGCAAATGCCTCGCATCTCATACAGAGCACAGATGCTCCTCTGAGTTCTACCTGCAACTCTGAGTATAATTGTTCCTGGTTTAGTTTTGCCAACTTTTCTGAAAATGTCTACCCCTCCCCAAAATGTCCATCCCTCCTCCTGGTTCTGTGCCTGGGCAGGACAATATGGCATCATTCCCTCCACCATACCACCCAGTCCCCCAACTCCAACATACCTTTCATATCTTTTCTTGGAGCTTTAGTCCCCGGGCCCCCGGGCACAATGTGATCGGACTATTGTAATCCAGAGGGTATTTATTGGCTGATTTTCTTGGAAGACAATCTCCAGGTCTTTCTTCCTATCTGTCTTAGTTTGGAGGCCCACTGAAACCTGTTCAATACTATAGCAACACACACTGACAGATGGGTGGTAACGGTGGCTGTACATTGGCCTGGAATCAAATCTGGGTTTTCTGCAGAGAAGGTGAGATGTCAACAGCTGAAATACCACTGTCTCACAGAAGCACCTTTACCCAAACCTACTGCTGTTGAGTTGATTCCAACCCATAGGAAACCTACCCTACAGAGGAGAACTGCCCCTTGGGTTTCCAAGGCTGTAACTATTTATGAGCGCTGACTGATACGTCTTTCTCCGGTAGGGTGACTGATTGTTAGAATCTCTTACCTCTCGGTTAGCAGCTGGCCACTGTACTACTGTGCCATCCAGATACTAAAAGTACATGCCAGCATGTGCTTAGCACTTTAGGAATAAAAAGATAAGTCAGACTTTAGCCTTATTTAACTTCCAGTAGCAGATAAAATCTGCCATGAACAGTGGAACTTCCAGATTTAGGTAAGCTAGGAAGAAAGGCTTGGTGATCTACAACTGAAAATCAGTCTTTTGATCACATGATGCACACCTGGTCAGAGGGACCGTGCAGGCCAAGGCAGTGTTTGATCCTTGCTATGCATGGGATCGCCGGGAGTTGGAAATAACACCAAGAGGTACTGAGCACCGTTACCACTAATTTTAATGCTCTTTTAACTCTTTGTACATAGTCTTTATATTCTTAAAAACTGATTCAGGGGGTTGTAATGATACCATTTTTATTGTCACTAGAAAGTTTCTTGAATCTCTGTTTTCCAAAGGGATTGTCAAATGGCTGTTTAACCATTGTGCATATTGTGTGGTTGGTAGCTGCCGTGGAATTGGTGGCAGCCCGTGGTCACTTCACATACAACACAACAAATATTGCCAAGGCCTGGGCTCTCTTCACGATCATCGGTACGTCTGAACTCATTGCTGCAGTCACTTTTTAAGAGCCTTCCAATTTAGGAGATGTACCCCTTAGCACTGTATGAGCGCATATCCTATTGCTGCCTGTAGTTTTCATTGGCTGCACCCAGAATTGTATCAGGATTGGAGAAAACTTATTAACAACCCGCCATACGCAGGTGGCACAACCTTGCTTGCTGAAAGCGAGGAAGCCTTGAGGCACTTGCTGATGAAGGTCAATAGTTGCAGCCTTCATACAGATTACAACTCAGTGTAAAGAAAGCCAAAATCCTCACATCGGAACCAACAGGTAACACCATGATAAATGGAGAAAACATTGAAGTTGTCAAGGATTTTGCCTTGCCTGGATCCACAATCCATGCTCATGGAAGCAGCAGTCAAGAGATCAAAAGATGAATTGCCTCGGATAAATCTGCTGCACAAGAACATTTTAGCGTATTGAAAAGCAAAGATGTTTATTTTGAGGACTAAGGTGAGCCTGGCCCAAGCCATAGTATTTTCGGTTGTCCGAGATGCACGTGAACGTTGGGCATTGAATATGGAAGACTGAAGACGAACTGATGCATTTGCATTGTGGGGCTGGAGAAGACTACCAAAAGTAGCATGTCCTGCCTAAAGAACAAACAAATCCGGCCAGATTTAGAAGTACGGCCAGAGAGCTCCTGAGAGGCAAAGATGGCAAGACTTCATGTAATATACTTAGGACGTGTCACCAGGAGAGAGTCGTCCTGGAGAAAGATATCATGCTTGGTAAAGTGGAGGGGTGGCCCTCAATGAGGTAGGTTGAGCCCACGGCTGTAACATGGGCTCCAGCATAGGGACAATGGTGAGGACCGTTCATGACCAGGCAGTGCTTCATTCTGTTGGGCGTAGCATCACTGTGAATCAGAAGTGACTCAATGGCACCTAACAACAACAACAACAACAAATATTCAGAAGTAGATTGTCAAGCCTTTTTTCCCTGCCTGACTCTAATCTGGAAGCCCCACTGAAGCCTGTCCACCAGGGGTGACTGCTAGCATTTGAAATATCACTGGCATAGCGTTCAGCATCACAGCAAGCCACCATTCACCTATCCGCCTGGAGTACGGTGGTAGCTTGCACGTTACATGTTGCGCATAGGAAGAGTTGTGTCAACGTTGAATGAATAAAAATAAAATAATTTGGGGGCAGTGATATCCCTAGGGCTTAAATGTGTTAAGGATAAAAAGCAGAAGGGTTTGGGCAAGAGTAAAAAACACAGGAGGGGTAGTTTGGCTCCCTGCCAGCAGAGAGCCGGCTGGAGCCAAGGGCATTCTGAGTTGCTGACTGCAGGTCTCTGATTCAGGAGACCAGTTACTCTCTCAGCCCCACTGTGGCTACCATTCTGTTTTGTTGTACTACATTTTCTTGTTCGAAATCTTGGCCAATGTAGCATATTTGTTAAATTACAATATAAATGTCATTTGTTAAAATTGTTTAAAAAGCTAATTATGTCAAATTCCGATTCTTAAAGGTCTGAGTTAAAAATATTACCAGTCATAAACATATTAGGACGTGATTTTTTTCCTCTCCTAGAATTTCACACCAAGGGAGGATCTAAAATGTTGAACCAGGAAAGCAATTTCAGATGACTAAAGAAAAATAGTCAAGATCATTTTCCTTTCTTTCTTTAAGAACACAAATTCCAAAGTATTTACAACTCTACTGAAGGGAATCTGGGTACCTTTTGTTGCTTTTGGTACTGTTTACTGTAATTACTGTTCACCTAGATCTCAGTTTTATTATGTTTGACAATGACAGGATTATGTAAAAATCTCATGGCACCACAGGCATTTGGGGGAGATCAAAGTACAATCGCTGAATAATAAACAGCTTGCAAGTGCTCAGGAATGTACACGTTGTTACTGGATGGTACACTTTGGAAGCCTGAATAGGGCTTGTGAAAACATTCACTTGAACCCAGTAGAAAACCCAAAGAACTCTCATGCACCTTCAAATCATAATACTAGAGCTTAGTTAGCGAAAGATAACCCCACTGCGACCACACGAGAATGAGAAAGAGACTATGAGCAGTCCGTAACTGCCTCACTGAAAACACTCAATAAGATCTTAACGGGAAACTTAATAGTACAAAGAAATGACTGCGCACATTTAGGTGGGGTAACCGAATGTGTCTGTGTTTCATTCCTCGCTGAAAAACAAGAGCTGCATTTCTCGTGGTGGAAAGGAGTCATGACCTTTATTACAGGGATTAAAATATATCATAACTGCTTTCGTCAAAGGGACAGGCTTTCTATATAAAAGAAAGCATAGCTTAGGGAAGGTTTTGCATAAAAATGAAGTATCAGTTACAACTCCAGTTCCCAACCACCTTACATCATGTATCTTTCTCAAATGGATATTTTAATCTCGATTTTTAAAACTGGAACATAAGAGTGTTCGATTGAAACAGATCACGAAGTCCTCATAGCATTGATCAGCCTTAATAATGCATCTGCCCTTAGAATGTGGTCTCCTGAGAATAGCGGGCTGACAGTGTCTGAATTTAGGGATCATTTGCGACAACAGATTCCCTTCTATTTGGAATTGAACGAGGCAGCTGCTCCCTCACCGGTAGCTTTGTGTGATAGTCTCACGGTGCTCATAAAAGGGCAGATCACTTTGAATATTATGAGAAGGCAAAAGACCTTGATTGACAACATGAGATCAGGAAAGAAGAATTAAGAGTATTGACGGGTGGAAGCTGATGTTCGGAAATACTATTCCATAGTTTCTTCTCCAACCTGGTAGAAAAAACATTGGCTCGTATTGAAAAATAAAACAGCTCTCCAAAACCAACAATTTAGGAAAAACCTTGATAGAATACAAAATAGAAATTCATAAAATTCATATCTGATTCAGTACAACCAACAGAACTCAATGGAAATAGGTGACCATCATCAGGCCAACGACCATATGCCAAGTTGTATCTAACTGTAAGAATAGACTAAATAGAACGAAAACTTATACATAAAAATAACTTTCTCCATTTTACTTCCAAGAGAATATTCTTTAAAAAAAATAAACTACTATAGCATCTTTATGCAAGTTCAAGGTTAAATGGTATTTACCAAGAAATGTAGTTCAAGAGCTCAAACATCTTTGAAGATACTTGACCTTTAAGGACGGGACCATTATCAGCAGTTAACTACATTTAATTATCAAGATAACCATTTATATTTAGTCACATTCACTTTCAAATGATAGTGTTACCCTTTTAATTCCACACCCATCCATAAAATATTCTTTACATTTGGAAGTAAATTAAAGGGGAAATTTAGAAAGGGTTCCAGAAATGTGTATGTTGCCATGATGCAGACAGCTCTGCTGACAGAACTACTGGATATCTAATGGCAATGGCCACCACCTGTTGGTCAGTTTGTCCTGGTGTGATGGCTTTTGCATTGCTGTCATGCTGGAAGCTATGCCACCAATACTTCCTGTACTAGCAGGGGTTTCCACAGTGAACAGGTTTCCGCAGAGCCTCCAGACTGGGACCAATCAGGAAGAAAGACCTGGGGTCTATTTCAAAAGGACAGTGGAAACCCTATGGGTTACAAGGAAACATTGCCCGATCGAGTGCTGGAAGGTGGACCTTCTAACAAAGACATTCAAGATGCAAGTGGCAGGAACCGTGAACTTAGCCTACCAGTGATTGTGAACAACACTGAGTCAACGAGGACGGACCAGCACCTAACGAGGAGATTATTTTTTGTTTACAAAACCACACTGCCTAGGAATCAGTCCCATGACATGTCCATAAAATACAAATATACGATCCAAATAATGCACCTATTAGATAAATAGCATCACGCCATAGAGTCAGATTCTCATTGGTGGTATAGTGGGTGGCATAGCATTTGGCTATGAACGGCAAGTCAGCAATTCAAAACCACCGGCTGCTCAGCCGGAGAACGCCGAGCCTTTCTACCCCTGTGAAGTTTGCCGTCCCTGAAACCTACAGGGGCGCCTCCACTGCCCTGTCGGGTTGCTATGTGTCAGAACCCAGTGAGTTTGGGGTTTCATCACAGTATAAACATGGTTATAATAATAAAGCATTAAAAATGAATTCTGCCTAGGAAAAATGCAGCTGCCTCATCACTTACCATAAAGGACAAAGCCTAGTTGTTTTGGGAATAACGAAAAGAATAATGAGTAACACCTCTCTGGTTGCTGTTTGATGTTCAGTGTGTCTTTATTCTTGGATCTTTCCAATTTCCCTCTGCTTGGGAGTCGCGTTGCCTTGGGACTTTCTGCCATCTGTCTTGGTATCTCTTTCCCTGAATCCGAATTCTCTTCTCCCCCGAGAGATCCGAGCATGGGTGGTACAGTAAGGAACCCCATCATAAAGGGAGTTATTAGTGTTCAGGAGGTGGAGGCTGATGCAATTATGCAATTTTATTATGTGGACTTTGGAAACGAGCAGTTCCATATAACAAAACTTACACTTGATCAGCCCAAAATGCAAATAGCGCTATAGTTTTGAGAAACACTGTGTAAAAACAAAAACAAAACAACAACAAAAAATAGGCGTTTGATCTTTCATTGACTTCTGAATCTCTCTTCTTACGTGCTTGATTTCGGCTGGGGTCAAATATCCCATGTCCACACAGCCTCCCAGCTCTGACTCTCTCTCTTCACCTTTGAGGGCCACTAATCCAGGCCATCACCAAAGATGCTGGAGATGACCGACTGCGTCTTGGGCAACACAGAAAATATCCCTTCAGATGCTAAGCAGACAATTGCCTGCTCCTTTTTGCTTCTGTCCCCACCTTTATCCAAGTGATTGGCTTCTAACAATTCTTTTTCCCTACAGTGTCTTTTGAAAATGTTTATTTTTCCAGTTCAACAATATGATTACCCCATTTCTATCCTAACTGACTTCCCTTAAAGACAATCCCTTCTATATACGACTGCTGTAAAAAACATTATTTTTTATGAACCATGATAAAATCTGGCTATTAGTTCCCATGGTGATTCTTCAACCCATTCTCAATGACTCTCTAATCGAATTCGGCTACCCCACCCTTCGTCTTCTAACAGCCCTGAGGTAGATCGTCCACCTCACACAGTTTTCCTGCCTGAGTGCACCATGTACAATTCCCATTCATTCATTGCTCAATACCTTTCTAGCTACCAGTAATGCCGACTCCTTTCCCTCTCCATCTCCAGGCTCAATAACAATGCAGGGTAGAGCCATAACAGAGCTAGAGGCAAGGAAAACATCAGTTATACTGGTCCTGACTTAAGGATTTTGCTGTTTCATTCGCTCGAAGTTGTTTGTAATAAATGTGACTTGTTAAACTATTGCATAAGTATTGTTTCTCTTGATGACCAAGTTTCTAGGCGTCCCCTCGTATTTTGCGCCAAGAGCAAACGTCTTGCTCTCCTCGTGCTAATCCCAACCTTACTGTGTGGTTTCTTCTCTCCCAACCCTGCTAAACGTTGATTCCTCCTAAATGTCCTTTTTGGTGACCATTTTCAGTGCTTTATATGCATTTCTAGCTCTCGCTTTATATGCATTTCTAGCTCTCGCTTAATCACTGCCCTTGTCAGATAAAGATACTTTGCCATTTGCGTCCATGGCCCTCCCCCCACCCCCCAACTCCTATCCTGAACGGGCAGTCCCCACCTTACCACGCAGTCCATCCAAATGACTCCATTATAAGTCAGCTCTGACCTAAATAGAACTCTTCCTTTGTTTTTAAGCTTTTCTTTTCTCGGCCTTCTGTTATTAGGCGCCCTGGTGTCCGAGTGGGCTGTTGCTGGAAGGGCAGTAGTTTGAAACCAGCGACCACTTCCATAAAGGGTCACAGTTTTGGAAATGCACAGGGCCAGTTCTACCCTAACCTATCGGGTTTCTATGAGTTGGCATCAACACAAGACAGTGAGTTTGGTATTTGGTTTCTGCCTTGTACTAGTAGCATGTTTTTAAATCCAATTTTACTTTGCTTTGAACATGTGCAGATGGACATACACTATATATAGTCCATATTACTAATGATACGATTTTTATTAAAAGACAGTCTTAAGTGCAATTAGTGGTAACCTCAGGAATGACCTATTGCCATGAAAGTGCTCGTGTGTGTATGTATACTTTAGGGGTATTTGATTCCCTCTAGGACCAGGGTTTGTATGCTGTGCTCGCCACAAGGCTCAATACCGCTAAATGTATGCCTCTTAAAAGTTGATTAGCATTCCAGGATACAGCAGTCAGACTCCAAATGAAACCTCACACACAGGAGTGTTGATCTTTACAAAACACAATAGACCAAATAGTCATTACCCAAATCCTCACAGGATGCAACCATTACTTTGCTTTTTTTCGTTTAATTCACCAATAATTCTGGAAGTATAGAAATAGAAAAACTAAATCAGTCTGACTTGAGGTCTTTGGGAAGCAGTCTGAGCACCCTGAGATCGTACAGGGTGGTCTACCATGTACATCCACAATCGCTGTTCCCAACTATCACAGACCCTCGCCCCTCATGCAGTCCATCTCTTTCCCAGTGAAAAGATCCTCCCAGCTCAGTGCAAAACAATGCTATCCAATACAAGGGTAAACATTTCTGAAGTGCATGGCAGAATAAATTGGTTTCATCTCAGTGACGACATATCTACCATGTTTGAAGATAAACACTTGTGAATCTGAAGGTGGGGTTTTACTAACTGACCTGGTCTTGGACAGCTCCATTTTGAAAATGAGTAGAATCGAATATTTGGATTTTGGATTCATTAACTTCAACTTCTAAACATTCTCTTCTTTATCCTCATGCCCCTCACCAGCATATCTCTTTCTCTCTCTCTGACACACACACACACACACACACACACACACACACTCACTCACACACACTGTTGCCGTCCAGTGGATTTCAACTTCTGGAAACCCCATAGAACTTTCCTGGCTGTAATCTTTACAGAAACAGATCCGCAGGCCTTTCTTCGATGGTGTCACTGGTGGGTTCAAACCACCAACATTTAGGTTAGGACTCAAATACCAGCTGTTTGTGCCTCCCAAGGACGTTTTCAAATGCCTAGGTATGGTTGATAACACAAAAGTAGAAAAACTAAGTGAACTTGCCAGCAGGCAATGATTTCTCTGTGCATATGAGGTAAGACAATATTGCCACTAGAGTGGCATTCATACATCCAGGGAGTTATGTAAAATAAATGAACAGGTGTGTTTCACCATGTCTCTGTGACCAGTGATGGACGGCTACAGACCAGTTCTCAGTCTCCTGGTGATAGTCTCATTAGGGTGTCTTTCAAAATTTCTTCCATATGCCAAGGAAAAATAAACACCAGTCGAGATTAGTGCTTGTGATAGGTTATTCTGTCAAATTGTCTGGGCCGGGATTTGCAGGGGTTTAACAGTTCAGACCTAAAAATCCATAACACAATGTACTCACCTCCATAAAGCAGCCAATTAGGTGGAAGAAGATTACGGTGGTATGCAACTCCCTTACAAAGATCATAGCCTGGATGCAATCAATTGAAAAGACATTTCCTCGGGCGAGTGGCCAATGTAAGTGGAAGCTTGGAAGAGCCTGCTTGCTTTTTGCTAGGTCTGGATCCTGCATCTGGCTTATTAACCTTCAATTCTTTTGTACTGGAGCCAATAGCCTGGGAGGTGTCAGAGGCCTGTCATCTGACAACTGACCTTAGATTCATTTGCCCCTGCACCCACAAGCCTGCTGTCTTCTTTCCAGTCTTGGGTTCATCAGCCCCCAAGCCAGGAGAAGCCTGCCATCTGGCCACAGACTTAGAATCTGTGCAAACTGGGAGCTGCCCACTTCTGCACCTGTGCGAATCATTTTCTTGATATAAATTTCCATATGTGCATATGCATAGGTAAGCATCACTGATTTTACTTCTCTAGAGAACCCAGCTTAAGAATATTGCTCATGTTAAAACTTTTTAACAAAATTCACGTGGCCATCTCACTCGTTTACAGGAATGCTGCCCCACATAAAACCACAGTTTCTAGATGGCTCAGTCATTCTAAGGAAGCTAGAGAAGACCTCAAAACCAAGACAGACAGAGAGGTCATCTCAGAAGGCGATGGTGGCTGCTTGGGGGAGTCAAACGGAGTGATCTTGATAGACTTTCTCAAGGGACACAGGACAATCATGACGTTTTTAGAAAACTGAAAATTGCATTAGTGAGAGGAAGCTCAGAAAAATTACACGAAAGATTATTTTTCCATCATGATAATACACCTGCTCTTTCTTCTAGGGTTGCAAAGGGCTCTCCTACAACAATTGCATTGGGAAATCTTACTCCCTACCCTACAGTACAGTGTTTGCCCTTCCAGTTTTCTTTTTATTGCCCCCAATCAAAGAACATGTCAAAGGAACAGGATTTGCGCCCCTTGAGGGTGCTAAAACTGCAGTTTGGACGGTGTAAATTGAAGAGCATATAATTCTTTGGGGGACCGGTTAGAGAGAAAGAAGCCCCCCGTCTTCAGAAGTTCATAGACCTACATGGAGAATATGTTGAGAAACAACAGCTTGTTACTTATCCTCATAAATCTTCCGAAATAGTTCCTAAATAGTATACTTTTTATGCAGAGCAAACATAAATTATGCATGGGGCTGTTCCAGGCACTCCTGAAACACAAAAACTTCTCTAAAATTTTATTCTTTTGAACATTAGGCCAGACACAATAAGACATATCATTCACAACTAAAAAAGGAACAAGAAAATTGATATAAGGAGAAACGGATCTTCTCCTGCTGTTACATGAGGGCCATTGAACTGCTCAGTTCTGAGATTGCTGCCCGGGCTCCGGGTGATCCCACGTACAACCAAACCAGACCCTCATGCTCCAGAGGGTTTGCGTGGATTGATTTTTCAGATGTGGGTTAGCAGGCCTCGATTCCTAGTTCACTTTAATCTGATGCTCTGCTGAAACCCAAGCATATGAGGTGTATTAGCTGGGAACTGAACCCAGATCTCCCACATAGAAGTCTCGAAGTTTCCCAGTGGTGGGATTATGCACAAGAGTATTAAAGTGCTCCACATAGAACATGGAGGCAAAGTCTCTCAGCCTGATGGTAGGGTTGAGTAGATCAGAGAATAGATGTGCTCTCTGATTGGTGGTCTGTCTCCTCTCTCAGGAGAGGAGCTTCTAGACAGTGGAACGAAAAGGCACAACAAACCAACAAAAATGAAATTTTTACAGATTGAAACAAATTCAAATTCATAAAAATATTGTTTTTTTCCCCCAATAAAAAGGATTTTACTAAACCCAAACCAAAATTGAAAACTTATTTTGTTCACTCTGCTAGTTTTGGTTCAGTGATAATATTTCAGGTGTAACAAGACCATTGGACCATTTATGTTTGCTTTGCCCCTGACACTCGTGTATACCCAATGATTCTCTGGCCCATGGTTAGTAAGGATAGCATTTATTGTTTCAGCAAGAGACATTGCACCGGTGATGGCTGGTGTTATGTGAGATGATGCACAAACTAGTCAAGCGCTTTCTGTTTCCACTGGGTCCTTGACCTCTCTCACAGTAACTTGAGCGTTACCTACTGAAAGTGTGAGAGATGCTTACCGCCGACAACACTCGCAGTCAGATATCTGAAAGAGCCGGTTAGACGGCACCAAGTTCTGAACAAAGTTTCAAGGGCATGGAAATTTGTCGGGTGAGTGTAAATATTTTAAACATACATTATTCTCATTTTAAAATGTGATATTTAAACTCAAACAATAGAAAATTGAGCATAATGTTTGATTATTCCATTCTGGTATTCTATCTCAATTTAAGGGGACATATTGGACTGAAACATTTACATTGCATATTCATCTCAAAAACTGAAGTGATAACAAATATCAGCAGTACAGGGAGGAAAACTGATGCTTCAATTGCGAGATACTACGTTTCACGGAAAACAACTTGATGGCATCACTGGGAAGTGCGCTTTTTCTTCAAAAGATGCTAGGTACATGTCCAAGAATGCTGTAAAGTGGGACATCAGCAAACGCTGTGAATGGGAAATCGGAGGTACTCCAGTGTTTCTAAGACACTGATGGTACTGGAAGAGGAGTTCTAATACACACTGGCTTGAATTTCTACATATGTGTTTATATATTTTATTCCTTTTATGTTCTCCAAGTCTAAGACATTTTTGCTACAATACAATTTTTACTACACTACTATAATATTTTACTATCATACCAAAAAACACCACCATTGAGTTAATTCCAATTCATAGTGACCCTCTAGGACAGAGTAGAATTTTTCCATAGTTCTTCCGAAACTATAAATCTTCATGAGAGCACACAACATTACCTTACTCCCTTAGAGCAGGGGGTGGGCTTGAACCTCCAACCTTGTTAGCAGCCTAATGTTCAGCCCACTGTGCAACCAGGGTTCCTGTAATGTAGCATAGTACCTATAAAACATGCCCTAATGTGAATAATTTTATTACCTCTTGAATTCTAGTATAGGGCAGGTCAGAGAAAACCCGTGTCTAGAATATTTTATTTACTTATTTTTATTTATTTTAAAATTTTAATAAATCATTTGATTGGGGCTCTTAACAGCTCTTAAAACAATCCGTACATCAATTGTATCAAGCACATTTGTACATATGTTGCCATCAATATGTCCAAAACGTTTTTTTCTACTCGAGCTCTTGGTATCAGTTCCTCTTCTTTCCCCTCCCTCCCCAGTCCTCCGACCCTTGTGAACCCTTGATAATTTATAAAGCATTTTTATTTTCATATTTTACATCTCCAGTTGTCTCCCTTCCCCCATGCTTTTCTTGTTTGTCCCCCTGGTGGGGAAGGGGGTGTCTAGAATTTTTTAAGTGTGAATTTTTTTTATTTAAAGGCATGTGTAAATCTTCCAGCACAGATGTATGGTAGGAGACCATGCCGTGAATTTAGGGAGGCGCCTGAAGCATTACTCTGCTGGTGAAAGCAACGAAAACTAAGGAACGTGTCAGAAGTACTTCGAATAAGCAACAAACCCTAATTTGTCATTCCAGAATGCCCTTAAGCGAAAGTAGATAAACAATTACCAATGCATGTGTTGAGTTATTTACTGTTGGTTGTTCATGTGAGTGAACTGAACAGTCTGACATTCCATAAAGTGCCAAATCTTATTATTGGTTCAATTAGCCAACAGTTTCCAATCAACTCAGAATATTAGAACAAGTGTTGCTTGTTTCTCCTCAAAATGTAGTTCCAAAGTTAGTAGTAATCTAGAAAAACTAATAAACTCTTTGAAAGCTGATGTTGCCAGCAGATGGGTTGGTCAACTCGAGACATTAATGCTCAATTCACACAAGTAGGTGAGATATCTCTATTGACACAGGAAATCAAAATCTGTACAGAGAAAACACTGTCTCGAAGTTTAGATTTTTATTTGCAACAGATTTATTCTGTAACCATGGATAATGGCTTGAATATAATTTAAAATTTTTCATTTGCTCAGAAAGGATGATACATTTGAGTGAAACATGTCAGGGTAAATGACCATTGAAGACTTTGACTTACTGTGCTCTGACTTGCAAATATGTACCATCACAGAATGCAGTGAAACTGGCAAGGTTTATAAGAAAAGATTCATAAAAAGTGTGTTACGCATATACTTTAAATAATTATTAAAGGCACAAAGCGGGAGGGCTTAACTTTTAGGAAAGTGTTGTTAACTTACTTGAGTACTTTGTCTTCACATATTGTCTACCAAAGTTTTGGATAATAATTAAGAAAACCTTTACCTGCATTTTCCAACAAGATAGAAAGATAGAACAGTTTATATACTGTGTTAGAAGACTTCCTAGAGAGGATGCAAAAATCTCTGTGATGAGATATTTATCTGAAAATGATATGAAATACTACTTTGCTAGAGGGCGAATGGCCACATGTAAGAATAATCTTGAAATATTAAAACTGTTCAAGAAAGCTCTGATAAGATTACAAATTAAATAATCAACTATTCACGATGTTTTTGATGTGTGGGTAGAGCCACACTAAGATTGAGAAGTCTTAATACATTTGAAAACACATTGATTGAAAAATTGTCAGGGAAAAAATTATCAGTGAAAATTATGAAGGAGCCCTGGTGACAGTGGGTTACCCATAGGGCAGATTGATTACAAAGTAGGCAGTTCAAAGCCACCAGTCACTCCATGGGAGAAAGAGGAGGCTTTTTACTCCCATAAAGATTTACAGTCTCACAAATGCACAGGAACCAATCTACTCTGTTTTATAAAGTTACTATGAGTCATCATTGACTCTATGGCAGTGAGTTTTTGTTTCTATGAGAAAGACTAAATGAAAGAGATGTGGATGATAATCCTGGAACCCTAGATTTCAGAGGAAATGATGGAGAAGTGGATTGAATACTGACAAGGAGAAAACACTGGAGAAAAGCAGTGAGGATGGAAACAGACAGGTGAGTTGTACCTAAACTGATGCAGAGCCGCTGTCTGAAACATTTGCAATCAGCCTTTCATCCAGACACAGTTTGGCACACCATGGCTGCCAAGGAGAAGTGGATCTTCTCTCATTTCCCAAACTCTTCTGGTAGCAGTGTGACCAGCGCCCCCTTACCCATCCACCAACCCCTGCTCTGGAGACAGACCCTCACCCTAGTGGACTGAGAGAAAGATACAGCACCCCGTGTTGGGAAGTGCATGAACTCCCCTTCATCAGACCAGGAGAACTCTGTGTCCAACTTCTGGCTACCCCTGGATGGGCAAAAATGTCCAGAACCAGCCACCATGGCCCCAGCAGCCCTCTGGCCCAAAATAATTCCTTCCAGGAGCAAGCACCCTGACCTCAGCTACCATCTGATCTGGAATGAACTATTTTTGGATCAGATCACTTAATCCCAGACACCCTACAGGTAGGCAGGAATTCCATCTAGGACCCCCGCCCCCATGGCACCCCATGAGCTTCTTAGCTAGCAGGTGCTTGCCCAGTATCATGTGCCCTGCTGTCCACAGTTTTCTGCTTTCTTTTTCCTTTTCTTTCCCCTCCTTTGATTTTTATTCTTTCTTTCCTATTCTTCTACTTCTCTTTGATCCCTTCCCTTCTTTGTTTTTGGTCTATAATTTTTTTCTTGACTATTCTCTTTTTCCCACCCACGACTATTTATTGTATTTTTTTCTTAGTTCTCTTTGTCCTCTACTAATTTTCCTTTTTTTTATATTTTTCTTTTCAGTTGTCAAATTCTACTCTCTGTTTTCTTGTTTTGTTCCTGCTTTCCACTGCTTGTTTCTGTTTTTAATGAATTCTTTCTAGGTTGTTTCTTTTTGTTTTGTCTTTTTCCTCTTGGTTTTTGTTGTGGTTGTTTATTGATTTCATCCAATGAAAGATAGCATCCATGCCCACCTGGTCCAGCCACATGTATACAAAATGAATCGCCAACATGACTCTCAAAAGCGAGCAACCAGACAAGGATGACATTTATCACCAGTCCTAGTTACTATTGTGCAGGAAGTCTTCACCAGAGTTATAAGGCAAAAAAAGGAAATTAAAGGTAGTCAAAATGGAAAAGAAGTAAAACTCTATTTGCAGATGACATGGCCTGATACACAGAAAATTCCAAAGAGTAGGCAAGAAAATTGTTGAAACTAATTGAAAGATTCAGCAAGGTGTTAATGTACAAAATCAACAAAAATCTATTGGGTTATTTTATGTTACCAAAGAGAACTCTAAAATGGAAACCAGGAAAACAATACCCATTACAACAACCACCCCAAAAGACAAAATACTACGGAACAAGTAATCTAACCAGAGACGTAAAAGATCTGCACGGAGAAAAGCACAGAGGAAGAAATGAAAAGAGAATGATGTAAATGAAAGCATATATTTTGTTCACAGATAGAAAGACAACATTGTGGAAATGTTCATAATCATCAAAACAAACTGCAGATGTAATCAATCCAAATCCATATCCCGGCCTCCTTCTTTACAGAGATAAGAAAATTAATCACCAATTTTATATGGAGAAATAAAGAAAGCACTCCTGAAGATGAACAAGGTACAAGGCTGATCTTTGACAGAAAACTGAAACTCATTGAAAGGAGAAGAGACCATCTCTTTAACCAATGGTGCTGTCAATGCTAGATATTCATTTTCAGAAGAAGGAAACAGGTCCCACATCTCAGAACATATAAAAAATTGACTCAAACTGGATCGAAGATATAAATGTAAAATCTAGAACTATATAGATCATCAATGAGAAACAGGTGTAAACCTAGGAACCCTAATACATGTCACAAACACAAATCATACAAGTTAAGATCACACAAACAGCAGAAGACAAAAAGAGGTCAATCAGATACCCCCTAAATTAGTCACTTAGGTGCATCTACGTACATAGGGAACACAATCATAAAAACAGGACTCACAGACTGGGGATAAAATCGGCAATGGCATATGGGACAAGGGACAATTCTCAACTATGTATAGAAAACTTCAACACCTCACCAAGAAAAAGACAAATAATCCAGTTTTATAAATGGGCAAAGGACTTGAATAAGCAGTTCAACAAAGAAGACATTCAGGTGGCCAGCACATATACAAAAAATTGCTCATGATCATTAGCCAGTCAAGAGATGCAAATCAAAACAACAATGAGATATTACCTTACACCTACCCCTCTGTTAATAGCAAAACACAGAAAACAATGCTGGAGAGGGGGTAGAGAGAGTGGAGCCCTCATACACAGCTAATGGGACTAAAAAATGGTGCAACCACTGTGGAAAGTACAGTGGTACATCTTCCAAAAGTTGAGAATAGTAATAAAATATGACCCAGCAATCCCTCCATTCGGTATATATTCTAGAGAAATAAGTGCCACAACTTGAATAGATACATGCAGACTTAAACGCTCATCAAAGCACTATTCACAATAGCAAAAATATGGAAATAAAGGCCCATTAGTGGAGGAATGGGGAAATGAACTTTTGAACATACACATGGTGGAATACTACAACGTAATGTTAAAGAATAGCAATGAATCTGTGAAAACACCTCACAACATGGATGAACCTGGAGGATGTTGTCCTGAGTGAAATTAGTCAAGCACAAAAGGATAAACACTGCTTGAGACCCTATTATAAAATGTCAAGAATGGTTTCACACTAAAAACAAGATTCTTTGATGGTTGACAGGCTTTGGAAAAGAGAGAGGCATGTCATTGACTATAGCATAGACAAGTGTTACGTTGAGCAAAGGAGAAGGCAATGTATCATAGGAGGGAGGTTAGAGAAAAATGTTGGGGCCACGGGACGTTTACAAGTGTTAAAGGCAACAGAGGCAAATACTCTCATGTAGACAATCAGGCAATAGGGGTGATGCTTGGGTAGACATGCACGCTGAACAGGTGTGGGAGGGAGAATCCCTATGAATATATAGAAGGTATTTGTCTATGTTTATTTACCTTTACTGAAATTGTATCTATGAACTTGGAGGATATAGGGAAACGTTATGAAAAGTTCCTAGAAAAGTTCGAATTAAATAACTTGAGAGAATGAGTCACTAGCTTACTGCCCTTTGGTTTTCAGTTTATTTTGTCTTTGTGTCTAAGGAGTGTTTCTTGTAGACAGCAGATTGATGGGTAATGTTTTCTTGCCTATTCTGCTATATTTTGTTTCTTGACTAATACAGTTAATCCATTTATGATATGTCTGATTATCAACAGAGGCTGGGTATTTTGTTTTGTTTTTTGTTGGCGATGACAATTTCTTTGTTCCATAAAGTTTTCTATACTGAATTTTTTGTGTTTATGGATTTTCTTAATCATTTCCTACATTGCTATTGTTTTCATGTCTACTCAATCTTTACTATTTCCTTCTTTTTATTTTGGTAAGAAGGTTTATTAATGTTCTTCGAGGTTAGTCTAATTTATTTCTATCTTTTTAAGTGTAGACGGTCTATTCTGTGTTGATGTAATCTTGATTATCTCTACAACTGGAAGGTCTTTACACCATTTGTTTCCTCTTTTTGCCTTATTATATTCACTGATTATAAATTGACCTATCTGGTTTCCTATTTTCAGTCTTAAATTTTTGCTTTATTTTTGATACTTCTATATCTGGGTAGATGAATGGGCGATGGTGTCATGTGTTTTAATTTCAGGTTGTTGCCGGCTGTTTTGGTTCTCTGTTTGAAGGCCTTCTTTTAACCTTTATTGTAAGGCTGATTTGATTTTGGGGGATCCCCAGTGGCATAGTCGTTACTCATTGGGCTGCTAACTGCAAAGTCAGCCGTTCAAAACTACAAGCTGCTCCTTGGGAGAAAGATTGGGCTTTCTACTCCAATGAAGAATTATAGACACCCACAGAGATAGTTCTATCATGTCCTACAGGGTGTCATCCATTCATAATTAGAATATGGAATATACAAAGTATGAATCTAGGAACATTGGAAGTTTTCAAAAATGAAATGGAATGCATAGAAAGCTATATTCTAGGCATTAATGAGCTAAAATAGACTGGTATTGACCAGTTTGAATCAGATAATCATATGGTTTACTGTGCAAGGAAGACCAGATTCTAATGGTATAGTGTCTCATTTACCACCAACAGGAACATTTCAAGCTCTATCTTGAAGTACAATGCTGTCTATATATCTCTAATGCTACAAGAAACTCCAGTTAATACAATATCTTTGAATTTACTCACCACCCACTAAAGCTAATGATGAGGAAATTGAAGAATACTACCAAAAGATGAAAAAATTGAAGAATCCTATCAATGTCTTCAGTATGAAATTAATCAAACATGCAATTAAGATGTATTGATAATTATTGGTAATTGGGATACAAAAGTTGTAAACAAAGAGGAAGAAACAGTAGTGGGAAAATGTGACCTTAGGGTTTGAAACAAAGTTGGATGTTGCATGGTGGAATTTTGCAAGAATAATGACTTCTGAATGCAAATGTACTTTTCAACAACATAAACAGCAACTGCACACATGTACCTCCGCAGGTGGAATACACAGGAATCAAATTGATTACATTTGTGGGCGTTATGATGGTGAGGTGGGTTACACACATTGAACTGCTAACCACAAGGTCTATGCTACAAACCCATCAATAGTTGACTCAATTGCAATGGACTGGGTTTTTTGGTTTGGATGGAAAAATATTGAGCTTTGCAAGTAACATCAAAAGAAGATGGAAGAAATATATACCCCAAAGAACTGGTTGACATTCAGGCATTTCAAGCGGTTGCATATGATCAAGAATTGATGGTACTGAAAAAATAAGTCCAAGTTACACTGAAGGCATTATTGATGAAGAAAGCTCCAAGCATTAATGGGATATCAACTTCCCATCAATGTTTCAGTAAGTTGATGCAGCACAGCAAGCACTCATTCATCTCAAACATGCCAAGAAATTTGTGAGATAACCATCTGACCAACCAACAGATCTTTGCCCATTCCAAGAAAGGTGACCCAACAGTGTGGGAATTATCAAACAATATCATTAATATCACAAGCAAGTGAAATTTTACTGGAGATCATTTTAAAACACATGCAGCATACATAGATAGGGAGCTGCTAGAAGTTCAAGTTGTATCAACAAAGGACGTCGTTGCTGGTATCAGATAGCTATTGGTCCACAGTGGAGAATACCAGAAAGCTGTTTACTTTTGTTTTATTGACTATGCATTCAGCTGTGTGGATCATAACAACCACGGATCATAACATAGAATGGGAATTCCAAGACACTTCACTGTACTCATGTGGACCCTACACATAGACCAAGAGTAAGTCTTTTGAACAGAACAGGGGGATATTGAATGGTTTCAAATTAGAAAAGGGGTGTTGATATGTCTCATCATACTTATTCAAATTGTATGCTAAGCAACTAATCAGAGAAGCTGGATGATGGGAAGAAGAATGTCATATTATTGGGATTAGAGGGAATCTTATGTCACTAACAATATGCAGATACACAGTCTTGCTTGATGACAGTGAGGAGGCTTGAGGCTCTTGCTGATGAAGAGCAAGGATTTCAGCCTTCAGTGTGGATTTCAAATCTGTGTAAAGAAAACCAAAATCCTCACAACCGGACAACATCACGATAAATGGAGAAAATATTGATGTTGTCATAGATTTTATTTTGCAGGGATCCACAGCCAATGCTCATAGAAACAGCAGTCAAGAAATCAAATGACATACCGAAAGCATGTCTTCATATGGTTACATCTGTTTATGACCACTGTCCAATTTTCAATTGGGTTATTTATCTTTTGTTGAGATGTTGAAGTTTTCTATAAATTTCAGAGATTAGTCCCTTCTCTAATGTGCTATTAACAATTTTTTCCCCCAATCTGTTTTCTTTTTACTATTTTGGTGAAATCTTTTGATGCATTTAAGTGTCTAATTTTTAGGAAGCTCCAGTTATCTATTTTGTCTTCTGCTAATTGTATATTTTTTCATTATGTTTTATAGTGTATTTTGCCATATACTAGGGTCTTTCAGTTTCTTTGTATTTTTTCAGTGATAGTCTTTTTATTTCTAAATTTTACATTTAGCTATCTAGTCTGTCTTGTTAATTCTGGCATTTGGTATGATCTATGGGTCCTGTTTCATTCTTCTGCAAGTGCATATTCAGTATTGCCAGTGACTTTTGTTAAAGATCTATCACTTCTCTTTTCATGAGTTTTGGTCCTTTGTTAAAAATAGGCTGTCCACAGGTGGATGGATTTACTTCTGGGTTTTCAATTCTGTTCCATTGGACTAAGTTTATATAATTGAAAAAGGCATTCTCAGGCTGTGATGGGCCAGGCAGTGCAGGGCCTCAAAAGGAAATACCCACTGCCAAGCAGCAATAATCATGATAGGATGACACCAAGCTGTATAAGGCTGTATTAATATTTTTACAATGTTAACTCTTCCTGTTCATGAGCATAGAACATCCTTCCATTTATAGAGGTCAGTTTCTGTTTCTTAAGGGAGTGTTGTGTACCTTTCTTTGTATAGGCCTTTTATTTCCCTAGTTAGATGTATGCCTTAAGTATTTCATCTTTTGGGTGGCCATTGTTTTCCTGGTTTTCATTTCAGGATTCTCTTTGTTGGTGTAAAGGAATCCAGTTGATATTTGTATGTTGATCTTGTACCCTGACACTTTGCTGAGTCTTTTAATTAGCTTGAACAATTTTCTTATCAAATCTTTGTAATTTTCTAACTATAAGATCATATCACCTGTAAATAGAGAGTTTTACTTCGTATTTTGACATCCTGATGCCTTTGATTTCCCTTTCTTACCTTATAGCTCTGGCTAAGATTTGCAGCTTAGTATTGAATGAGAATGGTGACAAAGGGCATCTTTGTCTGGTTCTTATTCCTAGGGGGAGGGCTTTCTATCTTTTTTAAACATTTTATTTTTTTAATCATTTTAAATCATTTTTTAAATCATTTTATGACAATCCATACATATATCCATGTGTCAAGCACATTTGTACATATGTTGCCATCATCCTTTTCAAAACATTTTCTTTCTACTTGAGCCTTTGGTATCAGCTACTCATTTTTTCCCTCCCTCCCTCATGAGCCCTTAATAATTTTTTTTCATGTCTTATACTGACCGCTGTCTCCCTTCACCCACTTTTCTGTTGTCTGTCCCCCTGGGAAGGGGTTATATGTAGATCATTGTGATCGGGTCTCCCTCTCTCCCCCTACCTTCCCCTCCCCTCTTGATATCGCTACTCTCATTATTGTTCCTGAGGGGTTTATCAGTCCTGGATTCTCTATGTTTCCGGCTCTTATCTGTACCCATGTACATGTTATGGTCAAGCCAGATTTGTAAGGTAGAATTGGGGTTATGATAGTGGAAGGGAGGAAACATTAAAGATGTAGAGGAAAGTTGTATGTTTCCTCAGTGCTATTCTGCATCCTAATTGGCTCATCTCTTCTTTGTGACCCCTCTGTAAGGGGGAGTCCAATTGTCTACAGGTGGGCTTTGGGTCTCCACTCTGCACTCCCCCTCATTCACATTGATAAGATTTTTTTGTTCTGGGTCTTTGATGCCTGATACCTGATCCCATCGACATCTCATGATCACATAGGCTGGTGTGCTTCTTCCATGTGGCCTTTGTTGCTTCTCAGCTAGATGGCTGCTTGTTTACCTTCAAGCCTTTAAGACCCCAGACACTATATCTTTTGGTAGCCAGGCACCATCA
>NW_022111324.1:78126795-78166928 GCF_000313985.2 Echinops telfairi | reverse complement strand
TGGGGATGTCTTGCAGGAAGTGAGCCTTGCCAGCTGAAGCAGGGAACTGGCTAAGGCAGCTGCACCCTGGTGCGACCATCACAAAGCAAGAGACCAGAGAACTAGAAAGGCGAGGCTCACTGAGCCATTTATCTCTCTGCCCTTCAATTAATCCCACATGTGTTACGGCCAGATTGGCACAATAAACTTTAACTATCTCACCCTGGGTTTGTTAACACCCATTTCCTTTCTCCTGCCTAAGGGGAGGGCTTTCAATCTCTCCTCTTTGAGAGTTAGTCATTAGTTTTGTATATATGCCCCTCCCTTATTATGTAAGGAATTTCCCTTTTTGTTTTATTTGATCTGTGTTTTATTTTGAGTGTTGGATTTTTGTCAAATGCCTTTTCTAACATGTTTGATCATGTGTTTGTGTGTTTTTTTCCCTTTTGTTCTAGTTATGTGGTGGATTACAATGGTTATTTTTCTTGCATACCTATTTTCATTGCATGTCTGTTATGAATAATACTTGGCATGAAGTATTATTTTTTGAATATTGTGTTAGATTTTATTGGCTCTAATTTTGTTGAAAATTTTTATATCTATGTTCATGAGGGATATTGGTCTATATACATATATTTTATGTGTCTGATTTTTGGTATCAGAATTATGCTCACTTTATAAAATGAATTTTGCAATGTTCCATCCCTTTCTATTACCTGGACTACTTTGAGTAGAATTAATGTCAGCTCTTCTCTGAATGCTTGGTAGAATTCACCATTGAAGGCATCGAGGCTGGTATTTTTCTTTGTTGGGAGTTTTTTAATGTTCTAATCATTATGCTCCCTTGTTATGGATCTGTTCTGATTTTTTACTTCAGTCCATGTTAGTTTAGATAAGTAGTGTGTTTTTTAGAAATTTTTCAACTTCTTGCAAATTTGTTGGGGTACAGTCCTTCATAGCACCGTCACTGGCTTCCTATTTTCGTTGGTTCTGTTGTGATGTCGCCCATTTCATTTCTCATTCATTTTCCTTTCTAAGATTTCCCCATGATTACCAATTATGTCAAATCTTTCCAAGAATAAACTTTTTCTTTCTGTATCAAATTTTTCTCTGTCTCTCTCTTATAAGGACACATAGGGATGCATGTAGGACCAGCTCGGATAAATGAGAATAATCCCCCATCTCAAGATTTCTAACTATATCACATCTACAAAGATCTATCACATGTCTTATTTCCCACTTATGATAACATTTACAGGTTCCAGTATTAGGGGACGTAGTCAACTTACGACTAGGAGGCTGAGGATCGTAGTCAACTTACGACTAGGAGGCTGAGGATCAGGAAATGAACTTATAACATCACTGAGGATGAAAGAAGTGGCTTTGAGAGCCACAATTAGTGAAAAATGATGACTATGGGGTAGGTTTACTTTTCAGGGATAAGAATAGACTTGCTCATTTTTGTTTTGCCTTTAATTAATGAAGGAGACTGTTGTCAAATTTAAAAGGTATTTAGCAAATACCATCGATACACATTTAAGGTTCAAGTTGAGTGAACAACTACTAAGCATGTAGTTTTACTTTTTTTTTTTTAACTCAGACCTGCGTGCCAGAGGCCATACTAAAGACGAAGTAGCAGCTGTCATCTCAGAGCCACACCAGAAAGTTTACTGCACTCCGTGACTCCTTCTTTCCCACATCTTGGCTGAAATGGCCATCCTTCTTCCCAGAATGGTCCTTCTTCAAAGAATGATCCTTACCACCCTAAGGAATTATCTGCCCCTCACTGGTCTGTGTGCTCCTCAGTAGAGGCACTATTTTCTTTGTTACTTATGTACTCTATACCTGGCACAGTCCTTGGCACACAGAAAATACTTGAAAAGTACTTGCTCATTAAATTTTCATAATAGGGAATAGTTTTTAGCCCTTGTTACATGACAGCACTCTTCTAAGCACTTTTATATATTAACTACCTAGGAATGAAGAAAGGAAGGATGGAGGGTGGAGAATGACAACAAGCGTAATAAAGATATGAGAAAATCAAGGAATGACAATCTCCATTTTATTTTATTTTATGGGTTTTGGTTTTGGAATTCCGTAACTATAATATAAAAAAGGCCTAAATTTTAGTATACTCATTTCATAGCTATATAAGCATTCCTTGAATTACAAACAAATGTCATTTCTAAATCTGTCTTTAAGTAAAAATTTTATATAAATCAGAGCAGATATATATGGTTCATATTTACCATCAATTAATCAAATGTTTCTTTTAACACATGACATAGAGTATACTTTCTCATACATAAAAACATGCATACAGAAAAAAAAAGTGGAAACCTAAAGCCCTTAGTCTAATTCAAGCTTAAAATGAGTTAGCATTGTACTCTAGTTGTGAACCCCTCCGGTCAGTATTTCAGTCCTGATCTAGTTCTGGTTCTTTAGCAATCATGCTCTGTCTATCTGTTGCCGTGGGGGAGCTGTTGCCATCTACAAGTTTGGAATATTTGGTTGCCTCTAGGATGAGGGTTTCTCTGTGTGCTCTTGACACCAGCCACTGCTCCAGTTATACAAGTAGGGTGCTCCAGTTATGAAACTAAGAGAAGTCCTGGACAGTAGGGCATAGAAGACAGAGCATGGTCCAAGTTGACCTAGTTCGCATTTTAAAAAATTACTTAAAATAGCTAAGGTTTTCTTTCTGTACCTATATTACACGTACCTGGAAAGGTTATGATGAGGATTGGGACACATCCTGGTCCACCAAGCCCCAAGGATGATATTCCTGTTCAGAGCACGCAATACACAGAGAGGACCATAGGGGCTGGTCCCACCACAAGACCAAGACGTCCCTCACTGACCCATAGCACTACGAGGGACAACACTGGAGGCACAGTGCAGGAATTATGCCCCATCTGACCCCACCACACTAGGGCAAAATGCTAAGGGATGCAGCAAAGCAGCAAAGGGAGCAAAGCAATGAAGTCCCTGGGTAATTCCAAAAATAGACTTTGGGGCCAGGTTGTGGCACCCCATCAGACTCAACCAGAAAACACGCTTAAAGGTCAACAAACAGACCTGGAACTAGTTATAGACTGTTTTTTGTTTTTTTTTTGTCGGTGTTTGTAGTTGTTGCTGTTGTTTGGTTATTTGGTTTATTTTGTTGTTTTGCTCTGCCTTGTTTTTGTGCTTATTATTGTTTCTGCATGTCTATCTACATAAGATACACAGGATAAACAATCTGGAGGAGAAAATAACGGGACTGACAGTCCCGGGGGAACATGGGAGAGTGGAGACAGGGAAAGGAAGTGGGGGTTAACAAACCTAGAGACAAAGGAATAACAAATTATCTAAAATCGATGGCAAGGAGGGTGTAGGAGGCCTGGTAGGGCTTAATCAAGGCCATTGTAACTGAGAGGAATTACTGAAACCTGAATAAAGGCCAAACATGATAGTGGGACAAGAGGAAAGTAAAAGGAAATAGAGGAAAGAACTAGGAAGCAAAGGGCATTTATAGAGATCTAAATACAGGCATGCACATATTTATATATAATTATAGGGAAATAGATATATGTACATATATTTATATGCTAAGTATTAAAGTAGCAGATGGACATTAGGCCTCAACTCAAGTACTCCCTCAATGCAAGAACACTTCGTTCTAATGACCTGGCATTCCTGAAAGGATCTCTGAAAACAAGATGGGTGCATAGCAAATGTGGTGAAAAAAGCTGATGGTGCCCGGCTATCAAAAGACATAGCATCTGGGGTCTTGAAGGCTTGAACACAAATAAGAAGCCATCTAGTTGACAAGCAACAAAGCCCACATGGAAGAAGCACATCAGCCTGTGTGATCATGGGGTGTCGATGGGATCAGGTATCAGGCATCAAAGACCCAGAACAAAAAATCTTATCAATGTGAATGAGGGGGTGAGTACAGGGTAAAGACCCAAAGCCCACCTGTACACAATTGGATACCCCCTTACAGAGGGGTCACAAGGAAGAGATGAGTCAATCAGGGTACAGTATAGCACCAATGAAACATACAACTTGCCTCTAGTTCTTTAATGCTTCCTCAAGCCTGCTATCATGATCTCAATTCTACCTTACAAATCTGGCTAGACCAGAGCATGTACGTGGGTACAGACAAGAGCTGGAAAAGCAGGGAATCCAGAACAGATAAACCCCTCAGGACCAATAATAAGAGAATCAAAAGGTGGGAGGAAAAAGAGGGAACCAATCACAATAATCTACATATAACCCCCTTCCTGTGGGGATGGACAACAAAAAAGTGGGTGGACTGAAACACCGGTCAGTGTAAGACATGAAAAAATATTAACAATACTTTTTAAATTGTGAACGGTTAGTGAAGGAGGGAGGGTGGGGGAGGGAGGGGAAAATCAGGAGCTGACACCAAGGGCTCAAGCAGAAAGAAAATGTCTTGAGAATGATGATGGCAACGAATGTACAAATGTGCCTGACACAATGGATGGATGGATGGATTTTTAAAAGAGCTGTATGAGTCCCCAATAAAATGATTTAAAAAACAAAACAAAACCTCCCAAAAAAGGATTTGGCACATGTTAAGTTACATATAATTTTTCCCTCTCTCCTCTTTTTCTTAATTAAAAGATCATTTTATAGGGGGATTTTTTTAAATCATTTTATTGGGGGCTCATACAACTCTTATCACAATCCATACATGCATCCATTGTGTCAAGCACATTTGTACATTTGTTGCCCTCATCATTCTCAAAACATTTGCTTTCTACTTGAGCCCTTGGTATCAGCTCATTTTTCCTCTCCCTCATGAACCCTTGATAATTTATATTATTATTTTGTCATGTCTTATACTGTTGGATATCTCCCTTTACCCACTTTTCTGTTGTCCATCCTCCAGGGATGGGGTTATATGTAGATCCTTGTAATCGGTTCCACCTTTCTACCTGACCCTTCCGGTATCAGGGGATCTTACAGCTCTTATTAAAATCCATACATCAATTGTATCTTGCATATTTGAACATATATTGTCATCATTCTTTTCTAGACAATTACCTTCTATTAAGGTCTTGTATCAGCTCCTCTTTTGTTGCCCTCCCTACCCCCACCCTCATGATCCCTTGATAGGTTAAAAATTATTATTATTTTCTTTCCCCTCTTTGATGTTTATTAATATGTCCACAAGGTCAAAAACAGGAACAGCTCTCTTAGGTACTGGCCAAAGGAGATCAGGTTGGTGAACAATAATTGAGTTGATTCTGACACATTGGGTTTCTGAAATTATAAATCTTTACATGAGCAGACAGCCTCATATTTTTTCCCATGGGGTCTATGGTGGCTGCGAACCATCAAACTTTTAGTTAGCAAGTTGGTAAAGTAGTTAGAAAGTACATCTTATTGTAATAATAATATCTTATGTTTCCCTATCATCTTATAATTTTCAGAAGGTTTGATCCCCAAAACAATACTATCAGGTAGCAGATGGGTGCTAATGGCATTTTCTACAAGAAGCTATAAATGCACAGGAAGATTGAGTGGCACATGGCATGAAAATTTTCTTGTAGAAAAATAAGTACAAAGCTGAGCCCTATTGAGATTGGAGTTAAAGATGTCCCATTTTTATCCTACCTTTCCACACTGCTGTTTCACTCCATCCTCTCTGTCACCAACTCTTCCTCCTCCTCATCCCGTCGTACTTTTCTGCCCATTTCAGAATTCAGTAATTCGCTCAGTGCCTCACAGAACTCATACACCATCAAGGAAATGGGTCATATTACAATGGAAACTGGCAAGTCCCAAATCCACAGATCAGTCATCAGGCTGGAGTATTCTCATAACTCGAGTTTCCAGTAGTTGATGGACCCAAATTGACAGGTTTGTTGACGGGGCAGTTTGTGAATCGGGTCAGATGATAAGCTGCTAGCTCAAGGTCCTGGAGGTCAGACAAAGATGAGTCAGATGCAGGATTCAGAGAAGATAGAGAACTTTGCCAGAGCCTTCGTATATGGTAGACCACATCCCTAAGGCAACTAAGGGTCGTGACTTGAGTCACACTCTCTAGTAAGGCAACTCAAGTTACACCCCACCCTAATTCTGCCTCAATAGCATCACAGACCAGAACCACGGGCACACCAGCTAGGGTTTTTGAAAGCACAGCACAGAATGGAGGACAGTAGCTAGAAGAGCCATACTAAGAAATTAACCGCACCACATCCCTGAAATGTCACATCCCTCATCAATAACCGCTGGGATGCAAATGCGAGTCCTCTGAGCATTCACTTTAGTGGTCTTCTCTCTTTTCACGTGCCTCCCTGACAAGGAATAGCAGAAGGGACTGAAGAATGTTATTCTGAGTATGGCTAAGGAAAGATATGATACATGTCTACAAATAGTAGGAGGATTATCCTATAGTAAAGGAAGTCGATTTCTCCATCCAAACTACAGACCATGATCAATGGGTAGAAATCAAAGCCAGACAAACAAGCTCAACATCACGGGAAACTTTGGACCCCGGAGAACTAAATCACAATAAATTAAGCCTAACTAATGAGGTATTCAGGGAAAGGATGCCTGAATTGGGTTATCAACTGAGCTAGATACATGCATGTATTTCATCGTTAAGCACATAATTATTGATCAAAATACTGTGTGAGGCATTGTGGGAGTTAGAACTAATTAAGATGTTGTCTTTGACCACGTGAATCACCTCAAATGTCCCCCACAACTTTAGAATTCATATGAGTGTTTGACATTTTGATTTAAACAGATTTTTTAAGACAGTTGGGAAAACACAATTGGCGTGAACAGTGGAAATTTCAACAACTGGCAGAGTAATGCTTACACTCACCTAATTTGTTTTTTATTTTTCATATTTTCAATATGAACATATGAACAAGTGTGCATGGGCATGTAAGCTTTTTGTGTTAGTCTTTCTCATCTAGAAACAGACAATGTGGCATGGTGAAAGGGGTTTTTATCTCTATATATCTTACTCTGTAAGAAACCATCCAACTTATTCTGGTACAATTCAGGATGCTAGTTATAATTTACAGAGAGGTGGAGGTCAGTTTATGGAATCCTCCATGACTTAAAAAAAAAAGTTTAAATGTAACATGTGCTATGTGAAAGTATTTCAATATTTGCATTTCTAATCCTTATAAATCATGAGCATTTATTTCATAAAACTTGGAAAGATTACTATTTGTCTCAAATTATACCAGTTCTGCCGGCATCGCACCAGAACACAGAATTTTGGAGCATATGAGATAGAAACCTGACACTCAGTTCTCTGAGATGTGCTAAACATAGAGAGAGGGGGAAAAAACGTACTTCTGGATAAAAAGCTGGATACTCAGTTTCAAACTGAGAATTACAAGATTAAACCAATAAAGAAAACAATGGAAATCATACCTCTGATGAGAAGCCAAGGGATAAAATAGGAGCGTTCAACAATGAAAAAAACATAGTTTCTGAAACTGCTGTTGAATTGGTGATCCGAATTAAAAATAGATTTTGTTCAAATGTATATCTTTCTTTTAAAATCGTGTTATCAGAATGTTTGGGGTGTTAGGTAACTGTTACGGTTGTGTTTGGGATTTTGTTTTCCAAAAAGGACTACACTCAGTGGCATATAATATCTCCTCCAGGAGGGGGCCATTGTTCCTTGTTTCAGTCTGTTGTCCCTCGGGTAGCTGTGATTTGGAGCTGCTTGACAGCATATAACAACAACACAATTGACAATAAAGAAAAAAGGCAGCGATCATCATTTCTAGTAAATTAGTTTTTAAATCTATATCTCCTATTCCCTATGCAATTTCCAGACCACCAGATTTCCCATACCATACCACATTTCATAGCTTCTGAGCCTTAAGAAACCATACACATACCCACAGTTTTTATGGATCAGAGTTCCAAATAGTATCAAAATTCTTACCTTCCAGAGCCTGTTGCTATGATTTATTCCGATATAGCAACCACAAGCCTCCTTTCTCTCCAAATGAATGCAGATTTATGAACCATATGAAAGTAGATTTTGAATTTCTGATTCAATTGCTGTATGAATAGAGATTTTTCTTTCATCAATTGAGCTGCTTTAAGATATAAACATGAAAAATCCTCATCGTCTCAAAAAATGTTTTCTTTCTCAAACTTTCAGAATAGACATAAGATACAAGTTTAAGGTCTGTCTGGTCTCTGACTGAAAAAGTGGGCCCCTGTAATAGTTCCGATTTTATGTCAACTTGATTGGGTCAGGTTTCTCAGTGGCTTGACTGTTGAGGCCTAATAATCCCTGATGATGAGATCTCTTCAAGGAGATCTGCTTCTAATGTACGTAGATACTGTGGAAAAGCTTGCTTGCTTATTTCTGGGTCTGAATTGGGCATCTAGCTTGCCAACCTTCAGTTCTTTGGAGTTGAGCCAATGGCCTTCAGTAGTACCAGATAATCTTGGGAGTCATCAACAGCCCACAGATACACCAGTCAGGAAAAGCCACCAGCTTGGCTTCTCCTGTAAAAGCAATGAAAAAGATATTTTTTTCTTTTCTCTTTTTGATGGTTTTATATGATAGCCTTATGTCTCCAGCATAGGAAAGAGACTGTTCTAATTGAATTTAACCAACAAGATTAAATCTGTATAAAATCCACTGACTTGTTTCGGGCCTTCTCTTGGCAGTGACTCACTTCTCATCTAAATTGCAATCTTAATGCTCAGAATAATGGAATCGCATCCTATTTTGACTCTCAAGTCGATATGTATAAGACTGTCCTAACCTCAAATGGTTTCTTTCGGAAAGAAGCCATTGCCTGGAGACCATTTAGAAGAGCAGGGTGCTTATGGCATTTAGAGCTACAGTGTCCTGGACCCTTCTCGGGGTCTATCTCCACGTTCTGTTCAAAGGAAAATCTATCCCATGATTTAAAAGGACTCCAGTGAACTGAATTCTGACATTTTTCTTGAAGAATAATTCATTCTGTGCCTCACAACTCTCAATGATAGTGCAATATTCCTGCAAATATCCATTTATCCTTTTCTTGGGAACAATATAGGACGAGCCTCTTCAGACCTTCTACTTGAATCCATTGTGCTCATGAAGACCTGAGTCAAATATCCCTGACCCCGCTTCTTCCAGTTAGTTTGGCCTTCCACCACTTTCCGGTGCAAATGCTCCAACTGTGGATGATTTGCTTCAAGATCTATGTTCTCTGGGTAACTCCTTTATGAAATTGAAACTAAATATTTTTATGTTTAGTACAGCTATTAAAAGTATTCTCTTATGAAAAGATAAAGCACCCTTTAATGCACATAACAATGGATCATCAGTGAACGACACTGAGAAAGGAAGTCCTGCTACCTGCTACAACCTTCATGAATCCCCCAAACACGATGCTGAGTGAAATCAGTCAGTTATAAACGGTTTAGTCAGTCACTGCACGATCCACTAAGATGCAGTCTCTGGGACAGGCAAAGCTAGTTAGAGTTTAATAGTGGTCAGTCCAGAGGTGGAGGAAGATGGATGTGGGGAATCATTGTTTAGGTTACAGGTTCTTATATATAAAAACCAAATCAAACTCATCACCGTCCAGTCAATGCTGATGCATAGCCACCCTATGGGACAGGGTAGAAATACCCTTGTGGTGATCCTAGACTGGAACGTCTACAGGAGTAGACCGCCCGCTTGGTGGCTTCTTGTGTAGGGGGCTAGAAAATTTGGAAACAAATACTGGTCATTGTTGCACAACATATTAATATAATTGGCTTCATTGAATTGTGTACATGAGAAAATTGTGCTCATTGTATTTTTACCAAAAATACCCTCTTTTTTTAGTCCTAACTGTTAGTCTGGACTCCTTTTCTAACTATGACTCTACTAACTATATGATCTTAGACACGTTGCTAACTAAAATCAAATGAATAGCACCGTCTACAAAAGGTTTTTTTAGAAATTCCAGTGAGATGATGCCGAGAAAATGCATCGCACACTGCCTACTTAGTATACAGTGAGCTCTCAATGAAGGTCAGTTAATGATTTGGGTTCTGAGTGAGTTGACAGCAACTAGCAGCAATATGACTTCAGTAATTTATCTACTTGATGGCCAAATCCATAGATTTAGCTGTGGGGTGGGTATAGATTTAGGGAAGTTAGCCTCCTTCAAAGCTTATGCGATATCCAGGAAGAGATATTGGTGCACATTAAGCCTACTTCTTGTTGACACTTAAGTCACTCCATTAGAGCCCATTAGAAGCACTAACAGGATCCTTCAAATCTATTCTGATTCATAGAGATCCTATCTGACAGTAGAATTCTCCTGGAGAATTTCCTAAGCTGTACTCTTTACAGGAGTACAAATCTATCTCTTGGAGCCCTTGAGAAGGTTTGAACTGCCAAACTTTCAGTTAGTAGACGAGCACTTAACCATGGTACCACCAGGGGTCCGTAATAGGACCCTAGTATCTGAGATAAGTTTGTACGACAGAGGATAATATGGTCCCAGAGGCAGTGGGTCTGTGATGAAGTTTGCTTGCAGATGGGGATTTTTCGCTCTAGACTGACCATACCCAGTGATTTGCAAATGTTTTTTTGTTTGTTTGTTTGGGGTTTTTTTGGGCTAACTTTTTAGATTTTCTTTACCCCTATGTTGTAGTTGGTACCTGCTATCCATGTTGTTAGTGATCTGAGTGAAGGAGGCTTGGTATGCTTCAAGGTAGGACTGTGCTCCAGAGGGTTTTCAATGACTGGATTTTCAGAAGCAGATTGCCACGACTTGCTTCCAGTTGCTGCTTGTTTGAAGGATAGCCTTTAAGACCCAGAATGCTGTTCTTCCTTCCTTTTTCTTTTTTTGCTTTTTAAATAGGTCTTCTTACTTTATTTTATTAAATTTATTATTAATTGGGAGTTAATACATATATCACAGCATTCCATAGTTTAATCATGTTAAGCAGTATTGTACAATTACTACTACAATCAGTTTCCAAACATTCTTTTTATTCCTGGACTCCTTGACATCATCTCCCTTCTACTTCCCCCCCCAACATCACCACTGTGCCCTCCTCACACACACACACCCAACCCATTATTCTACTTGCTGTCCAAATGCTATTTTTCAGTGGTCTGTTCATGAGGGTAAGTGTGCTAGTCTGGGTACTTTAGCAAAACAAATCCACAGAAACTCATGTTTAAGAGAGATTTTTATATAAAGTGTAAGTGCACATCAAGAAAACAGCCCAACCCAGTGCTGCCCAAGCCCACAAGTCCAACATTAACCCATTAACCTATATGTCCAACACCAATCCACAAAGTCCCCCTCCATCTCACAAAACACACTATGATACCGACTGCAAGAGGAAAGCTGAATCAGTGAATGTGTAAACATCTCAGCGCTGGCAAGGGTCTCCATACAGCTGCTCCAGCACCCAGGGCTGCACTGGGGTAGGTCCATGTGACTTCTCCTTAGGGATGTCTTGCAGGAAGTCAGCCTTGCTAGTTGAAGCAGGGAACTGCTAAGGCAGCTGCACCCTAGTCCGACCATCACAAAGCAAGAGACCCGAGAACTAGAAAGGCGAGGCTCACTGAGCCATTTATCCCTCCGCCCTACAACTAATCCCACATGTGTTTATCAGCCAGGTTGGCACAATAAACTAACAAACTCAGTGAGTAAGCATCAAGTGGGCCATAGCATAAGAATTCATTGTTCTTAGATTGGGGCTAGAATTAAGTGCAAACCCTGAATTCATTCATATAGCTAAGTTTTATATATGTCTCTGATTCTAAAACTGAATCTTGCTGTTTGTAGTATCAATCACCAAAGTAGATAAAATTACAAGGTTGACCCTTTTTCCTCTTCTATCCTAATATATAGCCATTATATCTTATTATATAGGCACTTTCAAAAAAGAAAGAATGTTGGTTTCAAACTTTTTCAGAAGGGAAAACTGTACTGTTATTTCGGGGGTGGGGTGGGGTTTGATCAAGAATCTCCCAGGAGAGAAAGAAAAACGACCACGTTAGCCTGCATATCTGGCTTTCTAGTGCTTCTCTCTCCTGCCCACATGACAACAGGCTTTTAAATATATGCGTGGAAGAGGAAGCCCTGAGGTAGCAAGAATTTTTGAGGATACAGTCCCAAGATATAGCAGGGATTCTGCACATGCTCAGCCCAAATCTCTCCCTTCTCTCCCATGTCCTTGACTTTAAATGATTAGATGTTCTTCTAGGGAAACCTGGGAGAAAAGGACACAATCACTGTGATCTGCAGAAAAGATGGCAAAGGGGTAGAATCCTGCTCATGGCTTAGTGAATCCTCATTTTGACAAAAAGGTTCCTCTAAATCCCAGAGTCCCATTAAACTATAATCCGAGCATGTACGAGCTGGAAGGGACCTAAAAGTTCCTGGTCCAGTGCTTTAGTATTACACTCAGGACCCAAGAGTCCTAGAGAGGTCGGAGACTTGAACAGGGTCCCCCGGTTAGTCATTAGCAGAACCAAGACTGGAAAACAGGTCTCTTGAGTCCCAATGCAGTGCTTCTCCCACTACCACATACCTCTCCTCTTGACAGAAATGGAACCTGCATCAAAAAGTCTCATGAGAGATGCCGTGTGGGTTGTGTTTTGTTTTTTTTTAATTTAAGTGTGATGCATTTTTTTATTCCACGTTGAGAAAACTGCTGCCAAACAGTTCTCCAGGGAGTGGCGCCTCTAGGAGAAGCGGAGGGCTTTTGTGCGTGGAGATCACAATGAATAATCATTCGTTTAGCACCTAGCCTGCATCCCAAAGGTCACAAGCACCCTGGAGAAGATGATCAGATGGAAAGGGAGGAGAAAAGACAGAAATGTTGAGGAACATAATAGTTAAAGGATGTTGGAGCATCCCTGAAAAGCAAGGACAAGTAGAGAAGGGAAAAGCTTGAGGTAGCAGAAGAGAGACTCAGATCATCTCTGTTCATATATAGCATCGTCTTTATACACATATATGACATATATTTGTTTTGTGTCCAATAAAGAGAACCAAGATCAATATATGTTGGCTGTTTGGGTTGGAAAGCCATCATGTTTCTACCTGCGGTTGCTGCTGTCTTTAATCTATTAATCTCTTGAGGAGTAGGAGGCACTGTGAGGGAGAAAAGAAGTCTGGATGGGGTCAGACGAAAATGAGAAGCATCAAGAAATTAATGGAATTGAAACAGCAAGGCTGGAGAAGACAAGTGCAGAATATATTGTCACCCAACTCAACAGTTAGCAAGTGATTGGCTTCTTTAGGACAGAACAATCCCTAGGATTTTTTCTTTTGTTCTAGAGTAATCTCAATTCTGTTCCTTTTATTTTACCAAAAAGGGAGCTTTCAATTAACCTCAGCCTAAGGCTTGAATTCTTTCTTTGGTTTACTATTATTAATTTTTTGGTGGTGTTTGTATGTGCTCTACTTTTTTTCTTATGCCACCTAGCAAGCAAGAAAGAAACAACCATGCCACACTACCTGACCATACCCCCACCTCCTTTAGCCCCTCCCACTGGACAAGGACCATCACTCACTCTTACAACACCTGATCAAAGATAGACAGCCCAACACACACACACAACTGCACTGCACAAACCATGTACAGATAACTGAACACACACCTGAATCCTTTTGACACCTGCCAGGAGGCCTGTGTTGCTATTAAGTGACAGGCCCACTGAATAATGAGCCTAGGTACACGATGTACGATATAATGGAACACTATTGTGTCCTGAACCAGTCTCACAATTGTTGTTATAGCTATAAACCCATTGTTGAGGCCATTGTGTCAGTCCATCTCATTGAGAGCATGTCTCTTTCACTGACCTACCAACCATGATACCTTTCTCCAGGATCTGGTCTCTTTGGATAACACGGCTCCAAATACTCAACAAAATCCTAGAATCCAATAACATATTAAAAATGAATGCATCAAGACCAAGTTTAATGCATATAAGATATGCAAGATGGTTCAACATGCAAAAAATAATCAGTACAGCCCACTACATAAATTTAAAAAGGAAAATAACTGCATGACCACATCAGTTGACACACAAAAAAAGGCATTTGACAAAATCCAACACTCATTCCTGATAAAGATGCAATACCATAGAAATATAAGGTAAACTCCTCAATGAATTAAGGGCATATATATGTAAGCCAATGAGCAGTGTTTGTCCTAATGAAGACAGACTGAAAGCATTCTTCCTAAGAACGTGAACCTGACTTTATCCCCACTCCTATTCAATATTGTGCTGGAAGTCTTAGCCACTCTCATAAAGCATGACAGGGAAATAAAAGATACCCAAAATCGTCTGGAAGAAGTAAAATGATCTCTATTTGCAGATGAGATCAAGACAGTTCCAAAGATGCCAGTGGGAGAACCACTGGAGCTAACTGGAAGACTCAGCAAAGCCAGAGTCTGAAATCAACATATGAAAATCCATCAGACTTTATTACACTGATGAAGATACCTCTGAAAAGGAAATCATAAAACAATGTCATGTACAATATCCACACACAAAAAGAAACGCTTTGTGACCTGTTAAAATCAGCCCTGATCTGATGTGATGGGATTAGGGTGGGGTGCAAAACCCTTAATCTGGTTATAGCCCTGACTCGATGTACAGGAAGTCTCCTCCGAGGTGTGGCCTGCATTGGATATACATAAATGTCCTGACAAAATTCTGTGGCATTTTGCTCACTCTGGATTCTGCATCTGGCTCTTATCATCTGATCTCTAGTTCTGGGCACTTGAGCCAGCAGCCTGCAGTATTGCCTGCCTTTCTTGGGATTCATTCACCTGTTCAGCCTGTGAGTCAGCAGCCTATACCTTCTTACAAACTGATCTTGGGTTCATCAGTCTCTACAGTCCTGAGTCAATCAACAAACAACCTGCTGTCTGATGTGCCAACCTTGAGACTGTCAGTCCCCGAAGTTATCTGAGTTAAGAGAAGCCTCCCGCCTGCCATCTGACTCACAGATTTGGAGTTGCCAGGCTGTGTGAGCCATTACATTAAGATAAATCTCTCTCGCTCTCGCTCTCTCATAAATGAATATATATACACCCCTATATATATACATATACACACACATGCACACATATAAAGTGCCCTTGACTTTGTTTCTCTATAGAACCCGATCTTAGATAATTCTTCAAAAGAAAACATCAGATGCTTGAATAGACACATTGGCTGAACAGTGAGGAAAACAAGACTAAGAGTGTGTGTGTGTGTGTGTGTGTGTGTGTGTTTTACATATGTATATTTACTTTTGCTGCAAATATATTCATGAATGTGGGGAAGCATACAGGGGACAAAGCTATGGAAATGTCCTAGGCATAATCAAATATCTTGAAGAAACAAGTCACTGGGCTTGGGGGTCAGTAGGTTCACAAGGTCATAGTTCACAAAGGCAATGTTCTACATTGTACTTTGGTGAATAGTGACTAGAATCTTCAAAGCTTGTGAGCAGCCATTGAAGGTACAACTATTGGTCTCCCCCTGTTCAAAGGAAAGAAGAGTTATTAAAATCAAAAGGCACATGGAAACAATTCAGTCGAATAACGGATCCTGTAAACATCAGAGTCTATAACCCTGAGAACAGAAGAACTAGAAATGAATTACATTAGAAGGTCGTGGACAGAGTCGGAGTAAAATGTGGTGCATAACTCAAACTCAGAAGAGACCAGGCTTACTGGTCAGAGAGAGACTGGTGGAATCACCAAGACTATGCCCTTATCCTATGGGTCTGGAATAGAACTCACCTCCACATTAATCATGAATCATTAACGCTCAAATGGGTGGCATTTACCCAAGGACAAAGTTCAGAGGTTTAAGAAAGGAGGAGGAATGGGAACAGGAAACAGGAAAGAGCGGGCCTCAGTCATGGTACATTGAGGTTAATGTGATGGATGCACTGAATCAGAATGTATATGAATTGTTGAGTATAAAACGATGATCTGTTCTGTAAACCTTTGCCTAATTCCCATTCTAAAAGTTAAAAAAAAATTAGATTGCATCTGAAAAACAGACAAACCCCAACTACTTCAATTCCCACAAAAATATACTCTTCACAGGAAAAATAAAGACTTAAAACTCTATCCAGGTAAATAGTTAATTTCCATTATACATTTAACAAACTCATCAACACAGTATGCGGCTTTGGGGGCCCTGAGTCATTTGAAGCTCATCCAAAAGTCCCTCCACAGTAGAAGACGAGCAAAGCCATGAGATATATGACATGCCCATTACCTTCTCAGAGGGAGAGAGATTCTAGAAAAATGCGAAGAGGGCATGATAGTTCAGCCAAATAAATGCCATTCTAGATTTAAAATGTTGTCTCTATGGATCACTTATGTTTAATTTAATTTGCTACTTTTAATTTTAAATGTTTAAAATAGAAAATGTATTATTTTCAAATACAATCTTTTGAACAATCTTAATAAATCTGGGTCATTGGATCTGAAAATGCTGCTGCTGCTGCTGTTGCTGCTGCTGTGAGTGCTACAGTCCTATAGCATTATTGTTATTTGTGACACCGCTCCAGTACTCTGTAGAAAAATAGAATTAAAAGATAATAGAATTTTTCCATGGACTTTCTGAAGTGCCATCATATTAGTAAGAATAACATCATCCTTTTCAAATTCAAGGAACTCTGTTTCCACGTTTTTAATTTTTAAAGTTGCTTAAATCCAAGCCAAGCTCAAAAACACTGCTTTGTTTTGTGATCCATTTGAATTAAGGTGCTTAGAATTCACTATCAACAAGCAGCAAATGTCCCCTTTAAACACACCTAATTTACTGAGTCCATTGGGTTTATGAAAATAAATAAAACCTCTGCAATGCTTCATAATAACAATAATGCCTTTCAAGTGATTCTGTACTTAACGGCCAATTCCAGAGCATTAAATGTTGTTAACAATTAATTTACTGGATATTATTGTGCTACCATTTATAAATATCAAGTTACATAGGTCATAGTGTTACCTTTATAGGCCAATTGCAGGATTTCTATTGAAGTTCTGTAGAGTAATTGCCAGATTGGTTTTTTGGCATTTTGTGTTTGTTTTTTAAATCTTAGTCAGGGCAGGTAACTAGGCTTTTGCACTGAGACTTTTTTCTAACTTTTTACCCTTTAGTATCAGGTAATTAAAAGGGTATTGATGCAAAGGGAAGCTGGGCACCACATGGCTTGGCAAAGTGTTTCCATAAAGTTCTGTCCTGTAGCTGTGGATACAAACTCAAGCTGGTCATGTGCGGAACTCCAGCATGTTGAGCCCACTACCCCTCGGCACAGCCAAATGTTTCAGCAGCTGCCCTTTTGTCCTGTTTCTTAAATAAACAAAGAACAGATACAAATTAATGACCTAAATTTATGGCAAAACACACTGCCTTCCCAGAGCAAATAGCCTTAAAAGAACAGATGCTAAAATCACATTTCTTACTCACAGACCCCCAGAGAAGAGACTTTTGTGAGCACGTGCGCTTATATGCTATAGAAATTAATAATTTGTAAGAATGTAATCGTGGTGTCCAATGTCATGCTTCCTTCCCCACCCCCGCCCCCACAATCCCACAAGCTTCTAGGCATGGGCAGAGTGTGCCCCATGGTGTGTTCCGTGTTCTGTCGCCCCGTTCTGCTCCAATATCTTCACGGCTTTGTTTCACCTTGCATTTTATTTGGTGTTTGACTAGAAAGAGCTCAGAAAGTGCTTGTTGTGGGCTGTGAATAAGAGCTCGTGATTTGATTTGGTCAGCAGCCTCACCACCCTGCTTTAGAAAGTGTCGAGAATCTCACGAAACCTGCTCCTTTGTTTTAGTCTGAGCCGTAGGACTGAACGATATGGAAATGGAGTTGATTCCGTTCAACTTGGTTCAAAATGTGCTTTCTGATTTTTTTTCTCTCTTGGTTCCGGCCTTAGCAAATGCCAGCTCACATAACAAAAACCTCATCGAAACAATGAAAAACTCACTGCTGATTTTGCACCCAGGGACTTAGCAGTAGCTTCATAATTTATGGCAAATGGGAATGAAGCTAGGTCACCTCCAGGCAGGCATGAGAATGAAAAGGTACAGTGTGCTCATTGGCTACACGTTGTGCATTCTCTTTATCCCACACTGTACAATATTTCCAATCTTATTCAATAATTTAATATACATTTTCTTGTCAAGCTTCTTGGCAGCAGGCTATGCAGCTTGCAAGATGGACTGAGAATGCCACAGGTGGGCTGATTAGCGGGTGGCATTTCTGAATTCTAACAAGCTGTTAGCATTATGTCTGTTTGCTTTAGGTACAGATGTGAAATGATTTGACAGTAGATTTCAAAAGTGTGTGAGTACATTTTTGTATGTCAAACTATGGAAATTTTTTTTTAATTTCACACATCGGTCATATGTATTGTACTTATTAATTTGAGAAAGTATATGCCACTGACATGGCATAAAAATTTAAAGCAGTACCCAAATTGTATAAAATGAACAGATTGAATAAACATCCCACCCCCAGTTAATCAGAAAGTCTTATCTCGTGCAGCAGAAAAAGTCAGAGGTTGGAAGAGCTCAGCCAGGAAACAGGAGTCCTTGAAATTTTTGTTTTAATTGGTTTTACAGTGTGGTGGCAACTTAAAAGGGGTGGGGGGAGGGCGGGGGAAGGAGAAGAAAAAGGGAAAACAACAAGCACACATGGCAAATGGCATGAGAACACTTGCCAATCACATTAAGTGACATCTGCCCCTGTCTAAAATTTCAAAGGTGATTTGGGGATTTATAAAAGGAAATCTCCTTGGCTCAATAAAAGGAAATTTAAAATAAAGGTTAGACATTAAAATGTGTGTGTATGTGGAAAGCTGTAATGCGGACTTGAAACGAGAGAGAAATCCAGAAGTTCGATGGTGTCCAGTGGTAACTCCCGGTAGAGAGGGGTCCGGCTTGCTTTCTGAAGATGGTCAGCCAGGGGACATTTGTGTTTGAGCTTGCTGGCACTTCTCTGCCTCGAGACTACAGCAGAGAACGATGGCACAGGTAGTTCCATGGTATGATTCTAACCTTCCATGCAGGAGACTCGGGTTTGATTCCTAGCCAGTGCACCTCGTGCCCTGCTACCACCTGTCTGCCAGGGAGTGCTGGTGTGCCACAGTGAGGCGACACAGGGTTCAGGCGAAGGTGGACTACGAAGAAAGCTCTGGGGAGGTACTTGTGAAAAATAACCAATGAAAAGCCTTTGGGTGACAAGGGGCTGATCCACCATTGGCCCTGGAGCTGATGCAAGATTGGGCAGCGTTTACTTGTGCTGTGTCCTGGGTGACCTTGAGTCAGGGCTATTCCATGACAGCAACAGCCACCATTCTCCAACATGTCCTCTTCCCTAACCTTGGAGAATCTCCCAACCCCCCTAACTGTAGGCAAGCCTCTAGATGGAGGGACCTGTGGTCGGACCTGAGAAGCCTCTCAGTCACAGTCAAGCAGGGTCGAATTGAAGAACTGAGTAGATACTCAAAAGAAGCTCTCGCGTGGAGACCACCCAGTTGGGGAAGGAAACACCCCCAAAAGAAGTTGGGTCAGAATTCTTCCACAGCCATGCCCAAGACGGAGGCTTCCTGTACCAAAATGCTCAGTGCACCAAAATGCCATCCACCATCAGCTGCGGAAGCAATCGCAGCAAGGATCCAACAACGTTAATGAGGCTTGAGTTTCCTCTCCACTGTGAGCACTGGTGGTAAGGACTTGAAACCCATCGTCTGAGTTGAAAGATGAAAAGCCATGTTTCAGAGAGGGGGACTGTTAGCCCTGTTCAGGTCTGATCACTGCTCAGTCCAGTAGGTCTTTGAGGAAAAGAGGGGGGGGGGGAAAAGCATGCTACCCAGGTGAGAAGATAGACAAAGGGGAGCGGGCACTAAGCCGGCCTTCCAAACTCTTTGTTCACTGCGGTGGAGGAGAACCTAAAATATCTTTTTTATTCTTATAATAATAGTATTCGTTCATAAATATTTAATGGGCACCTGTTTGGCGTCAGGCACTTTTCTAAGCCCTGAGGATAAGCAGTGAATCAAATAGACAAAAATTCCTGCCCACAAGGATTCTGCATTGCAATGGGGGTGGGGGGGAGACCAGGAATGAGCGCATAAATCAGTATTTCCTATCGTATTTTCAAAGGGAAAGGGGTGCGAAGGGAAATCAAACCTACAAGGGTAATTCCGAGTGTGGCGAGAGTGGGATGTCGGTTGTTGGGGAGCAGTGACCTTCCTGGAGGAAAGGAGCCAATGCGGACTACCAAGATCACCACGGGCACAGGGACCAAGAAGTGCAAGAGTCCTGGAGGCAGGAGCTGACCCGGTCCCAAGGTCATTTGGGTGAGAATAGAGTGTTGGGGATGGAAGCAGCGGGGAGAGCAGTCACCATGGTGTCAGAGATGTGTGTGTGGAATCAGCAAATACTCTATCACAATCTCGGCAAACAATGAAAACAAAAAGTCTGCAGCAGAAATGATGGTTAGAAAGCAGGGAGCCCCCTGACGCCATCCTAGAGGGCTAACCTTGGGAACTTCCTCCCCTTGAAATCCTTATGGGGGGGGGAAGCATCACCAATTCCAAATGACACGCTTGGAACCCAGCTCATTCAGAACTTGGAGTCTGCTCAAGTGCGAAATCAGGTAGACACAAGACGGTCCCAGCTCAGGTTCAAGCACAGTGGGTGCAACCTTGGAGCTTTCTTTTGTGCACTTTTGAAACTACAAGTTTGTTCATTTTACCATGGTTCTTCTCAGGGTATCTATCGTGTCTCTTTCTCTTACGAGGTGAGGTGTGATTGCTAGTCATTCTCAGCCATTTCAAGAGTCCATAGTTAAAAACACAAAGGCAAAACCCTAGCTCTCAAGTCTTAGAGACTAGATTTTCTTGACATGTTCAATTTGTTTGTTTTTGTTGTGTTCATAATAGACTTCTGGCTAATAAAATAATTTCTTACAAGTTAATATAGTCTACTATCCCAAATATATCCCAATTTTAAATGTCATAAAAATAACCTGAAGAAACATGAGCATCTACAAAGGGCCTTCAAAAAGCTCATGGAAAAGTGGAACGGAAAAGAAGGAAATTTTTCCATGAACGTTTTTAAAGCACCCTCATATGTCAACACCCCTCACACTCAATGGCATTTTTATCAGAAAATAAAAGAAGATGGACAGCGAAGGAAAAGGAATTTTAATTTTGCCCTGTTAATACAATTGGAATGTGGGTGATTTCCCCTCCATCATGCCACTGACTTCCAGAAATAGCACGTTCAAGAGGAATGCGCCTGTACCTCCGAGGCCCTGGAGCGAAGGAAAGACTGACCTCTCCTGGGCCAGAGTCTTGGGAAGAGGTTTAGGCCCCCAAAAGTCCACTGGGTGCAATTCCTGAGTGAGGAGTTTTGATGTGTTCTACCCTTCAAGAACACTTAGCAAGAAGCCTGTCCACAAACCGCTGACCTTTGGCAGTTGGGCAGCTGCGGTGGGTTGTTTCAGACTCCCTGGGGGAGTCCAGCTGCTCGCTGGGACCACCGTGTGTCTAGCATCACTTGCCCTGATTGTCAGTCCCTAAGGCCGGGAAGTCTTCCTGAGGACTTAAAACTTACTTCTCCCCCCATCGCCAGGTGGTTAGCTGCCACGGAGTCCGCCCCCCAACCCATAGCAACTCCACACAGAACAGGATCAATCGGTTGTGGCCCACTGGCTGATTTTCAGAAGTGTTTCGCCAGACCTTTCACCCTAGTCCTTAGTTGGGAAGTACCACTGAAATCTGTTCAGCACCTTACCAACATATAAGCCTCAACTGATAGACACAGGGTGACTGCACTTAACTAGCTGGAAGAGACACGATCCGGGTCTCTACAAGCCAGGCAAGAGCTTTATCACTGAATTGCCACTGCCCTCTTAGCATCACCTTACACAATGCCTTTGAACAACAGACGAAATGGCCACTTTTAAAACTACAAATTTAAACCCTCATAGTGGGAAAGAACATCATTTCTTGTACCGTACCCTACCTATCTCTGGCCAGAAAGAAAACATCGCTGAGTTGTCATGTGGAGGACCGGTACTTGAGTGATGTGTTTGGGAGAGATGATGGATTTGTGTGATCCAACCCCACGCCCAGCTTGCCTGGCCCCCCTGTGACCAATGGCAGGCATTTGTGAGACAGCTGGCGTGATGAGGGGTGCAGGCTGAGGCTGTACAACGCGCTCACTGGCCTCTGCACGGATCAAAGGCTCATTAGCGTCCCGCTCTCACCAAATCAACATATTGGCTCAGACTATCTGTATTGCTTTAAACCTTTACACAGCTATCACATTTATTTGTCAACCATGCAGGGTGAAGATCTGTCTTTGGACCGTTCCGATTCAGTGGAAACACACAATCCTAAAGCCATACATATTGCTGATGCTATAGCTCTATTTTGTTGGCAAATGAAAATTTAAAATTATTTCCAAAAGTACAAAAATAATGTTTGGATTATAAAATAGGGACAAAACAGGGTACAATGGAGAAATATTGTACCCTATTTTCAGAATGGCAACCCACTCAAAACATGACTTGATGGTTTATGATATCTCGAGACTGTCTGAAAAGATTTATAAGATCTTAGAATTTAGTGTGACAGTCTAGTCTATTGGATATTACTGTTTATGTGTCTCAATAGAAAAAATGAAAGTTGAGAAGTCAGGAGACACTAAATTCTAACTCATTTTTGACCAGTGGCTTAATGTGGATCTGTTACTTTTACTGTGGCAAGTTACTTAACTCCTGTGTCTTCTAATTTTAGACCAAAAAAAAATAGGAATGACAATAGTCAATTATTTACCTGCTGGGTAAGTTGTGGAAAGAAGAGGTTATAAAAATCCTTTCTTATGAAATAGCCTGGTCTAGCTCTAGGATAACTCAAATTGCTCCTCTTCATAAGGGAGCGTGTTCTGTTGGTGCGGGTCACTTCGCATGTTGGTTCTGAAAACTTGCCCATTCTGCCACTGCTGCTCCCTGTGGGCTCTCCAGTCTGCTGGAAATAGCAGAGACCTTTCTGCTGTTCATTTTCCTGTTAGAACCCTTCAGCTCCCGTTACGTGATTGCCTCAAGGAAACACACAGCCTGTTTCCCACTTGGAGGGTGATGCTGTTTGAGTGGCTTGCGGAGCAGAGGGAAAGCTGGGGGCTGGTGCCGCCCCCTCAGGGCATCTCTGGCTTCCACGTGAAAGGCCCCTGAGACAGGGGCTCAGGTTAACCTGCCCAGGGCCTGGAGACGTGCCAGGGTGCCTGGGAAGAGGAGACTCTTGGTTTTTGTTGTGTCAGATAAAGGCTAGAGACAGAGACGAGCCATTGCTTCCTTACATCTCAAATAACTCTATCTAAAATAAAGAAGCATCCAAACCAATCTGCCTGCTGTGTGGAGGGCAAGGAGGAAGCAGCCGTTGAGGGGAGGGGATAATGGATGGGGGTCGGAGGAGATGGCTCCGTGGTCCCCGGCAGGGCAAGTCTAAGCCTGCCAGGGTGCAGGAAGCCTCCAGGGATGTAAGTCGGGAATTCCAGTAACAGGATTTGCGGTGCGGAGTTGCTTCTCAGTGTGTTACATATTCTCACTCATAATTCTCTCTAGTGTAAAAAGGGGGGTGAGACGGGGCGTCAGAACACTTACATGATGACTGAACCAGGGTTCACAGTGAACAAAACACTTCCGCTTTTGAAAATGACCTCAGTTGAAGAGCGTTCTCCTCTTTGCTAAGCATGTAATTAGGCACGGGAGTTTCTAACCACGTCGTCCGTCCTTACCAGATAATGGGTTTGTAGTTGGGGTCATAACTAAAATGAACTTTGAAATTGGAAATGCTCACTCTCAAAGTCTCTAGGTGCTTTCTGAACCTAGATGTTTCCAGTGCTGTGTGCCAGCATCTCCAAACTTTTATATGGTAACCCCCTGCGTACAAATTGCATAGTGTGTTTATAGCCATATTAGCATTTTAATAGCTTCAAATCTTTCATTCAAGTCTATATGAATTCTATGTTTCAAAGACCTTGCGTCCATGTGTACTGAATTTCTACTAGAAGAATGAGAAATTAACGAGTTGCTATTATTTATTAAATGGTGAGAATAAAGTAGGCTAAGGTTTTTTTGTTTAACAAAGTGTGTTCACATTCAGATTGAACATGATGTGAGCGTAAGGTTGGGTGTTTTGCTGCTTTTTTAAAAATTCTATACATTTTACTAAAAATTGTTTACTCAAAGTGGAGGGGGGATCTGCTTTAATTGTACTTTAAAAAAATCATGTGTCAGGAATTAGAATCAGTAACATTAGAATTTGAAATGAGAGGCAGTAAGAAAGAGTAACTCCTTGGGATGCAAAACTGCCCTGGAATTCATCTGCTGGTTCTTTCCCCTTCATTTCCTGCCCGGGCTGTTTCAGTTCTTGGCAAAAGGAAAGGATTTGGAGGGAACCTGGGGCTCTACTAGGTGGGCTGGAGGGCTTTACTGTGCGCCCTGGGGTGTGGGGTGATGGCATCCTCTTGACACTGATGCAGAAGGAAGGGTCATCGCAGTGCCAAGACAGTGACAGCAGGGGCAGCTGCCACCCCCACTGGCACATGTCATTTGACTGGGTGCCTAAAGAAAACAAAACAGAGCCATCAGAAAACAGAAGCATTCCATTAGCAGGAGAGGTTAGCAGGCTTCAAGGTACCAAACTTCAGGGAGCAATGAATGAAATCCCTGAAAATGCACGGATGCTGCAGTTCTCCACCACCCTACAAGGAAGGCTTCCTCCGGCTCCGCAGCAATTTCAAGTGCAGACTTCCCTGTTGCCTCCCCCACTGCCAAGCTGAACGGGGAGCTTCAATCTTGGAACATCCTCTTTCCTGGAGGGGCCATTTTTGCTCAGTGAGAAGAGGCATGTTTAACAGTTGGGGTAGAAAATGAGAGGAAATGGAAGGAATGGATCTAATAAGCCCAGTGGGGGGTGCAAAGGAGGAAAAGCTGAAAACACAGGAAGGAGTAGAGTGCAGAGCAAAAGAGTAACCAATAGCAATAACTATCCTACCTGCCTTCATCAAGAGAGATCCGTTAGCTTCTTCAGATGTGTGTGTGGAATCAGCAAATACTCTATCACAATCTCGGCAAGCAATGAAAACAAAAAGTCTGCAGCAGAAAGATAAAAGCTCGAATCAACTTTGAAAGATCTCTCGGCAACACCATCGAGGGGATAACCTAGATATCTGTGTATACCTGGAAATCAAGACACTATGAATAGACAGAAAACTCAAAATGAATTTAAATCCTAATTATTTGGAATGTCATATTTTGGTTATCTGAATAATTCAGGGTGAGTCTAGTGGAAACCCTTAATTTCCCTGGTAAGAAAAAAAAAAATGATGAACTCTCCTTAAAGACTAAATAATTTTCACTGCCATTATGCCATCGGGAATTTCCATTCTCATTTTTTGACAGACATCCATTTTCTCTAAAATTAGAGAAACTTTCTCTTAATTTTCTAAGGGTTCTGGACAAAACTAGATTCAAATGCAGCTCTGTTACTTACTACAAGTAGAGCTTTGGCCATTTGCTTAACCTCCCCTGGGAAATGGGCCCAAACAGTCACTAGCTCACAGGATTATGGTGGCGTTGAAATGATGAAATAGATGTTAATCACTGAGAACAGAACCAAACTCCATGGACCTTCCCTTTTTGTTGCTGTTGGTAGGTACCACCGAGTCAGCTCCAACTCATAGCAGCCCTGTGCACAGCAGAAGGACACACTGCCCTGTCCTGGGCCATCCTCCCAGTTGTTCCTGTATGTGAGCCATGTTTCAGCCATGGTGTCAATCCAGTTCCTTCAGGGCTCTTTTTCTCTGCGCCTCAACTTTACCAAACATGATGTTCTTCTTCAGGGATTGGTCTCTCCTGAAAACACGTCCAAAGTATGTTCTTACCCCATAGGAGGAGATTCGCCAGAATATGGTCACCATAGCATTTCTTGCCATCATAGCTTGTTATCTTGGGCTCAATTGTCTCTGCCTTTAGAATGGAGTATATTGGGAGTAGAGCACAGAGACCAGGGTGGGGTGACAATTTGATCAAATGTGGTTTCCAGAGTTCTACTATGGTTAATTAAATGCCATTTCTATTCCCAATAGGATGAATTATACTATAGTTAGACAAAGTCGGATTTGTAAAATTTCTGCCATTGTCCTTTCATGAAACGGAAATCTACTACCAACCTTTATTTGATGTTCCCCCAAGCCTGGGGTTCTGGTTTTAAAAGTAACTCCACACATAGCCAATTACCTCAAGGAGTAGATGAAAATTTCAAATTATTTTTAAAACAATGAGTAGCCCAAATTACTTTCTTTAAGGTCAACACAACCAAAAAGATCCAGGCACATGCTCAAAAGCATCAATTAAGGGGCAGCTTCAAAAAGACAAGTTTCCCAAGGAACCAGTAGTCCAACTTCCCCGCTGGGAGGCAATCACATCGGAGAATGGAGTGAAAACATGTGTGTATGATCAGTGAGGGCTGCGAAACTCAAGACTGTGGGGCAGTGAATAGGGGGTTTCCTGTGGAAATAGGGACTAATGTAAACACGATGCGAATACAGTGGATAGAAAGCTGTCTTCCCAGCTGTCCTTGTTACTTACTCCTGCTGTAACAGAAATGCCACAAGGAAGTGAATAAAAACCAGAAAGTTATTTCCTCATAGCTCAGCAGGCTAGAAGTCCAAATCCAGGATGTGGCCCCAGCTTCTGGTGGCTGGCATTCCTTGGAGTTCCAGAAGTATAGCAGATTGATCTGTCTCTGTCACTGTCCAATAGCATCTGTATCTTCACCTTGCATCTGCTTTTTCCTATCTAACTAGTGGGAGTTGTGGGGAATGGGGGGTGGGGGGAGTGTAATAAACTCAGAAATGATTAGGTTTTGGACACACCCGATACTGCTAGGATGACATGAACATAAGATCAGGTGACAACCTAAGAAACAGTGACATTACATTATATCCACAGCTACCGGGATTAGGATGTGCACACATATTTGTTGTCCAGAACTCAATGGACAACATCAGCTATAATGGGATCTCAGGCAAAGCTGTTGGGTGAATCTTAGAAAAGAAAAATAGAAAATCCTCTGTTTCTTTGAGAAAATGTCATGTAACAACTGAGAAGCATCTTCCAGGATGCAGGAACTCGTTACCTTTTAACTTCCAAGTTAGCTTCCTCCCCCAGGACCACCTTACTTAGCATAGAAGAGTTGACAAAACTCAGAGCCCAAGCCGGCGTGACCATAGCCTTATTAATAACCATTCTCATAGTAGATGGAAAACTGTAAATAAAACTTTCCAGAGAAGGAGTCTATCATAAAATCTCTTGATGAAACAGAAGGGTGATTCGCTGTCACAGAATTATTCTTTACATAAAGTTGTTGAGATTCTACCCACTCCTCTTGGGCGTTGTCACAAACCCGATGTGCCTTTCAGATTCAGACACCTCATTCCTGTGTGAAATACACGGCGGACCCCTTGGCGGTGGGAAACTCCTCCGGCCAGCAGGCTGTACCCTCCCCGTTATGAGGGTGTGTGCCCCTGTGACAAAGGGACAACGGCCTAGGTAGTCTGTCCAGCAGTTCATCTTTCCAATGGGCACACCCACGAGGGCTACAGGGAGAAATCGAATTGTACGCCCACCACCAGAATGGTTTTTGATCATTTGGGCTCTTTTGCTTCACTCCCTCTTTTTGTTGTTTGATTTCGTTTACAGTGCAAATAGCCTCGGCAGACGCTAACCATTAATTCTGGAAAACAGAGCCAGCATCTCTCTTCGTTCCACTCTCCTCCCGCTGCACAGCTCAGTGTGGAAGAGAAAGGACCTTCCGTCCTTTGGCGGCTGCTGGAGGCAGAAAGAGCCCTCCACCCTCCCCTCACATCTGCTGTGGGACAGAGGGCCCGTTAGCCCCGGGAGGGTGGAGGGGCCTCGGCGCACTGGCTGGGAGATGGAGGGAGGTGACCAGAACCAAGGCAGCAACAAGCAAGGAGAAGCTCCTCTTTCGGATCCAAAGGGCCTTCCAGTGCTGGATAGAGATGCAGGCCGGTGCCTGGGCCGTCAACACCCACTCGGCTCTCCCTTTCCCACAGCGAGAGTAGCCCCCTCCAGCAACTTTGCTTAATTACCCTGTTCTGAGATGCTAGAAACCCCGTCAATCGTCCACACATGGAGCCTTAACTGCCAGCGGATCCCTGTCAGGGATACTGTTCAGAGTATTCATTATGTTACTGCCCACCCTGGCAGGCTCCAAAGGAGAATACCTTTGCTAAGCAAACCTGAACACATGCACAGCATCACCAAGAGGAAGATGGGCGCACGGGCGTGTGTGGCCTGTGGGTTTCTAACTACCTGCCACCGAAGCGGAAGGCTCCTGGATGCAGATGGGGCTCAGCCCGGAGAAAGTTTAGCTCAGTGCCGAGAGAGCATAGTCCCCACCGTAGTCCGATTACTCACCACCCGCTCCTATGCTCAGTGCCGATGTCTATAGTTTGAGATGAAAATTCATAGCACTATTGTAAGTAAGAATCTGCGAGTTAGCAAAGTGGAAGCACGTGGGGATCCCTAAAGGGCTGTATGTACCATTGGGTTATTGGCTGCCCTAAAGTCGTGGAGGCCCCATGCCCAGGCCTCTGGGAGTCAGACGGTTTTCAGTGGCTACTTTTTGGAAGTAGAAGAGCAGGTCCGCCTGCCTTGTCTGCAAGCTGTGCCCCAACCTAGTCAACATTGTCTTCGCTGCCTTAGAGTCGACTGCAACGCACACAAGTCAGCTGACACGAGGGCAGGGGAGGAGTGATGAGGGGCTGGACGTTGGCGGGAAATCAAACCCAGGTCTTCTGTGTACAGGACAGAGACTCCTACACCGGCACGCCCACCTTGCCCACGGTCTGCACCAACATGCCCACACTCAAGAGGCTGGCGGTGTCTCCTGCTGCTGGCCTCGTGAGGGTGAGGGCAGGTGAGGGAATGAGGGGGACACCTCGCTTGCGTCACTGACCCACTGAGGGCGAGACTGCCAAGGTGGGCTCTGGGAAAACATCTGGGCAATGGGCAGCACGTATTACATGGGGCAAGATGGGATGGTAGAGATTAAATGCTGGACTTTGGGGATCAGAGAGACCTGGTTCAAAATCTTTCTCTACCACTTGTGGTGTGACCCTGGGCAAGTTGCATGCCTGCAGGAACCCTCCATTTCCTGGACTGTGTAATGGGGACAGCTTTGATGTGGCACTGATTAAATGAAGCAATGAATGTTAAGTATTCACCGCGGTACCTGGTGCACGGTCAGTGTTAACAGCAAATGTTAGCTAACCTTTGAACTGTTGGGTCCAGAGCACACATCCACACAGTTCTATCGGTAAACACAGTAGACATTATGTGTTCAGTGAATCATTTGCCCTACTTTTCAAGCCATTCGAGTTCTTCATTCAGATATTGCCATATTTGAATATTTCTTGATCTAGCCCTAAGCCTCCCCGGGTTGTATTCCTTTAGGTATTACGATCAGGAACAACTCCGTGGGCATAGGGCTTGTGCAGTCACATAAGCTCTGTGCTCACAAGAACCTCTCCTATGGTTTGATGATCTCTTGTCATCATTTTTGAAACAAAGGACTTACATTCTCATTTTGCACTGGCCCTGGGAGATTATGTGGCTAGCCCTGGTTATGATTCTTTGTTTTTGCCTCAAAAAAAAAGAAAAAGAAAAAAGTCACTGAATTGAGTTATTCAAACTCACAATTATAACTCAATTCAGCAATCTTTTTTGGAATGACATTATGTCCACAGCTCTGTCCTAGGGGGTGAGCAAAGTTGATGATGGGGGTTATACCCTACAAGGTAAGTTAACAAATTATACAATTTATGAGACAGAGTTGAGGGGGACTTAGAACAGAATCTCACTCATATCCAGAATTCTTTCTTCCAAAATACAGCTCTTCCGTTTTCAAGTTTATCCCTTTAAGCTCTGTGACAGTTTTCTTCTGGGCAAAGTTCAAGTGTTCAGGCCTTTGTCAATCCCGTAGGATTGGCATATATTCACTCATAATCATTTGCTACTTTCACTAAGGAAGAACTTGAGACCAAATTAAAGTGTTTGCTGAGTAGGACATCCTTTTATATAATCACAAAATCATAGAATGTTTTTCTTTCTTATGAATGTAGTGGTAAAATCTTTTCTGGTTAAATCTCTTCTGATATTTTATTGATAAGTTCCTCCCAAGTGAACCATTTGTAAGAAGTTAGTTAGAAGAGTATTTGGACAAGAATTGGCACCTACTACTTCTGACAGAAATTACAGAATTCTAGAATAAGTAACCTATTGATTATCTATTTAAAGCAGATGCGATTACAGGGTCACAGGCTGGGCAGGCTCTGTTGTGTTAGTGAGACGCAGTCAAGGTAGTTCTGGCTCAAGGGAACAGTGACCCTGTGTACAACAGAAGGTAACCCTGCCCCGTCCTGTCCCAACCTTACCATTGTTGTTCTGTTTGAGCCCATGGTGGCAGCCAGCATTTCCGTTTGTCTCCTCAAGAGTCTTCCTCTTTTAAGCGGATCCTCCACCAAGCAGGAGGTCCCTCTCCATGCACTGATCTCTCCGGATCATGTGTCCAAAATACGTGCAACAACGCCTCGCCATCCTCATTTCGATCAAGCATTCTGGATGGACTTCTTCCAAGGCAGATTTGTTTGTTCTCCCATGGCATGGTTCATATGCTGCACCAACACCATAATGAAAATGCGTTGATTCATCTCAGGCCTTCATTATTCATTATTCATCTTTCACATGCATACTAGAAAATTTAAAGTATGGCTTGGGCAAGATGCACCTCAGTCCTCAAAGAGGTATCTTTTATTCTTTGACACTGGACAGAGGTCTTTTGCAACGAACCCATCCAACACAATACATCATTTGATTTCTTGAATACTGTTTCCATGATTGGTGGTTGTGGATCCAAGTAAAAGGAAATTCTGGGCAACTTCAATAATTTTTCTGAACATGCTCTAAAAAGTCAAAAAGACAAAACCTGAAGAAATACGTTGTGCAAGAAGATGACGGTAATAACTTTTCTAGAAAACAAAGTAGGAAGAAAGGCCTGGTGATCGATCTACTTCTAAGCTCTAGTCTGTGAGAACCTATAAATCACTGCAGAACATTGTCTGATTGCTTGCTTTGGACATCTCGTCAGGAGGGATTAACTTCTGGAGAAAGGCATCATGTTTGATGAAATCAAAGGCTAGTCAGAAAGAGGGAGCCCCTCGGCGAAATGGGTTGGCCAAGGAGATGCAACAGTGGACATGAACATGCTAGAAATTATGTGGATGATGCAAGACTGGACAACATTTTGTTCTGCTGAACATAAGGTTACCATTCACCAGAGTTAACTCAGGCAAACTATTTGTATGTCTTTTGTAGGTGACCCTGTCTCCAAATCTGGAAAACCCACATCAAAAAATTTTTCCTGAGATCTATTAAGATCCTTTGGGGGAGTGAAACATAAGATGTTAATCCAGGAATTTGACTTGGTCATTTTATTCATGATAATTGAGATACAATATGTATATCTGTGTACCTAAAAGTGGTTGAAATGTACCAGCATCTGGGATCCAGACACAAGTGCTCCTCACACTTCCTGTCTCCTCTTAGCCACCCTCAGGCACTGTTCTTCACCCGTGGCTGCTAGTTCTGACACCTCTTCATTCAGAGTCCCAGTTCTTCCCTCTAGGAACCACACGCATAGCTAGATAAAGGCTTCATTAGTGGCCTTCATCACATGTTTCACCTCATTCAAGAGTCTGCTTCAAGGTACAGTTGGCATCGCTCCCTCTCCCAATTCCATACCCTCTTCCTACAGAATAAAAGCCACTTTTCAAATTTACAAGCCCTGGTAAGGGTGGAGTACCCAGTAAGCACAAACCAGTACCCATTGGTTTCACTTTACTGGTCTACCATGAGCAATATTGTTCAGTAAGTGTGGTAGTTATATAATTGCCAATTTGAGAGGATTATGAGTGAAGGGGTGGAGTCTAGTTTGTCAATCAGGTCATAGCCAATGAGGCTTCTGTGTGGGCATGGCCTTCTCCTGAGAATTCTGGGAAATCTGGTATTTCCTCCTTGGAGGTAGGAGACTTTCTGCACACACCCTGGGAGACATAGCAGCTGACAAGACACATGGACCCACCCTGATGCAGAGACCCCTTCCAGTACTGAGATGTTTCCAATGACCCTGGATCCAAAGACTTTCTACCCACTGGCCTGTGATCTTCTACATTCGGCGTCATTGCATGTGTTTCTTCGTGAGTCTGAAGAGGACTTTATAGATTGGTATCAGACATGTGGGCTAATATCAGACTTAAGGACTTGATCTGGAAGGGGCTGGGATGTTTTCTCAATGTTTAATTGCTCTTGTATATAAATCTCTTTCTTATATACCTATGTGTGTCCATGGGTTTGTTTCTATAGTCTACCCAGACTAACACAGTAAGTAAGCACAAGTAAGTGTTATGCTTAGTGGGTGCTCTGCCTCTGATTGGTGCAAACCACTAAGTAAGATGCTTTCTGCTTCCAGCATCAAAGCAACATGCAAGCCATCGTGGTATGACAAACTGACAGATGGGTGGTGGTGAACGTGGATAGGGAAAGAGAATAAAACCTAAATGACTCAACGGAGCTGTATGTCAAAGGTCCCATGAATTTGAAGCAAAAGGTTGAGTACTCCACCATGCAATGGAGAGCCATTGAAGGTCTTCCATCAGAGAAATAATATGCTTGGAGCTGCCATGGGAGAAATGGAACACAACAGAGGTGCACAGAAGATTGAAGCAAAATGAGGCGAGGAGCAGAAAGGCCAGTGAGCGAGCTTATGTGATAGTTCTCCACACTCACCGCCACCCATCGATGCCGACTCACAGCGACGCCCCTGCGGGTTTCTGAGACTAACTGTGTATGGGAGTAGAAAGCACTTTCTTCTGAGGAGCTGCTGGTGGCTTTGAACTGTTGACTCTGCGGATCACAGCCCAACAAGTAGCCACTACACCACCCGGGGGAAAAAGAGAAGCAGGGTATCAATGAGAATAAAGAAGAAAAACTTAAATGTATGATCTTAGAGACTGAATAGATGGGGGTGGTTCAGGGGCGAAGAAGGATTGAAGAAGATGGGAATTTGAGCTTTCGTGATTAGGGACCAAAGGTGTCGGTGACTCGGTAGATGGAAGGTTCCGGCATGTGGTGTTCAAGATGCTGGAGGCAATTGGAAATTGGCAGAAGATAGATATGACTTCATCTGAATTATATTTGAGATATTAACTCACCAACTGTTCATATTTTGTTTCTTTTTTACCTACCAATATTTTTCAAAGAAAATATGTTCTGGGCCTGATTTCTGAAATTTGGGATAGTCTAGGCAGCATTTAGTCTGATTCTGATCTATTCCTATACATTAAAAGAGGTGTTTTCCCCAAAAAAGACTCTGAGTGGAGAAGGTAACATCTTTGTACCACAGGCTACTTACAGAATTAGTAAAATATTTTTATTAGGCTTTTTATTCACACCCCACCCTCTGGCCATCTCACCCTTCCAATTACACAGATACAGATAAACACACACACCACAGTATTGGGGTTCTATGAGTCAAATCCAGGGTCAACAACTCTGAAGGTGAATGTGACACTACTCCTAACTCCATAGGAGCTGACAATCTGGTGAAGACTCCAGAGATCAGCTCAGCTTCTGACGACTGAGCACCCTCCCTGTACTGCAGACTGACTCAGAGGCCCTGGGGGGCTAGTGGGTTATGAGTTGGGCTGCCAACTGAAAGGTCAGCCGTTCAACATCACCAGCTGCTCCGTGGGAGAAAGGGGGTTTCTACGCTCATAAGGAGTTACAGTTGTTACAGAAACCCACAGGGGCAATTCTACCCTGTCCTATAGGGTCGCTCACTGTGAGGCAGAATGGACTCAATGGCATTGAATAAGGAGGCAATATGAGGAGCCCTGGTGGTGTACTGGGCTACCCACTAAGCTGCTAACCACAAGGTCAGCAGTTCAAATCTACAAGGCACTCAGGGAGGATAAGGCTGTCTACTCCTATAAAGGTTTGAAGTCTTGGAAACCCAAATCCTGTTATACTCTGTCTGGTAGGGTTGCTATGAGTTAGGAACAACTCCACGGCAGTGAGGACCTAGTGGCACAATGGTTAAAACACTCAGCTGCTAACCAAAAGGTCAGCGATTTGAACTCACTAGCCACCCACTGGATGAAAGATGAGGCAGTCTGCTTCCAGAAAGATTTGCAACCTTGGAAACCCTATGAGCAGTTCTATAATGCCATTATGAATCAACATATACCCAATAGCAATAGGTTTGGCTTGGGTTAGGAAGCAGTGTGAAGGAACTCTGGGAGCATGGTGGCCAAGTACTCAGCCGCGAACCAAAAGTTAGTGGTTTGAACCCACCAGCTGTTCTGCAGGAGAAAGGTGTGGCAGTCTGTTTCTGTATAGATTACACTCTTTAAAACCCCATGGGGCAGCTCTACTCTGCCCCATAAGGTCACTGTGAATGGGAATCTATTAAAAGAATGGGTTTTAAGAGAACTCGAGCTCTGGTGGTACAGTTGGTCACACCCTGGGCTGCTAATCACAAATCCAGCAGTGAGAACCTATTAGCTGCTCCTCAGGAGGAAGATAGGCTTTCTGCTCCCATAAAGATTTCTAGCCTTGGGAATCCTAGGAAGCACTTCTATACTGTCCTATAGGGTTCCTATGAGTTGGAATAGACTTGATGGCAGTGGTCGTGATATGAGTCTCTAAGTAGTTAAGCACTCATCCACAAACTGACATGTTGGTGGTTCAAGTCTACCCAATTGTCTCTTGGAAAAACAACCTGAAAATATATTCATTTAAAAATCAGTCATTGGAAACCCTATGGAGCAGAGTTCTATTCTGACACATGAGGTTGCCTTAGTTGCAACGGACACCACAGCAGCTGGTTTAAAAGATAATATAGCCTAGAAGTTAAACAAAAATTATAATGTTTAAATATATAGATTCTGGAGCCAGATTAGAAGAGTTGCAAATCTTGCTCTACTGCTTATTCATTGTGTGTACTCCAGTCAAATATTTAGGCTCTTGGTGCTTCGGTTATCTATTCTGTAATAGGGGAATGGTAATAATTACCTCACATGACTCTTTGAAGATTAAATAAATCAATAAGCATAAACTGTGACATTAAATGTTAGGAACAGTACAGGTTCTTAGCACTAATTAGCATTCAATAAGTATTAGCTTTTATTGTTAGCTGTTGTCTTCATAAATATGACCTCATTGAATCCTTGTGCAAAACCCATATCATTTCCCCACTTATTGATGAGGACACTAATAGCCAATTGTCTTCATTAAATGGAAAAGGCATATCACGAACGAAGGTAAACCCAATGCTTGTCCAATAACATACTGCGTCTTCTTACAGGGTGGGGTGAATTAAAGAAGGATGATAAGTCTCAATCTAATGAAAATCTCAAAACTGGACATCATTTTAAAATGTCTAATAATTAAAACAATCAATAATGATTAGATTATTCTACAAATACCATTTAACTTTATTTTATATGATAAAAAACTAGATTAACTAGGTATTTTCCTGTTTGGTTTTTCTCTCCCTAAAGAAATGACTCATTGAAAAACCAGATTTTGATTTTCTGTAGCTTCATTCAATAACTTTACTAAAATTAATAAGCAAACTAATTTTTCAAAGATGAAGGAGCCTCTGTAGGCTCAGTATAAGTGGAGGTGGACAAGGTCAGTTATGAGGTTGCAAACAGTTAGTTGGTTCCAACCCAACAAGCCCACGTGGGAGAGTTAACCAGACTGGTTTGTGCTTTCCACTCCTCCACTCTTTTAGTTCCTTTTGTTATTATTATATAATTTAATAATTTTCTTTAAAGGGACAAAGACAGCACAAAGATACAGGCGCATCATCCAGATGAGAGAGGCCATTAGCATGAGATCCTAATGGCATCTGAGGATTCAGAGTTATGACACTAGTTAAATAAGGCATGGAACAAGAAAAAACATCGCCGATTCATGATTGATGGCAGATCACTGCCTCAGTTACAGGTGGGACTACAGAAGCAGAAGCACGGCCATGATTGTCACATGTACATTATGGTAGATAGAAGAACTTACAAGATTGGTCCAGGGTCGTTAGACCACGGCAGCCAGAGCACGACTGATAGGGTATGACTGATGGGGTATGACTCCTGATCATGCAACTCCTGTACTATCCTCGTTAAGGTGATCTCCAGCAAGACACACCCAGGCAAGCCTCTAAGACAGTGGTTCTCAACCTTCCTCATGCCACAACCCTTTAATATAGTTCCTCATGTTGTGGTGAGCTCCAATCATAAAATTATTTTTGTTGCTACTCCATAACTGTAATTTTGTTACTGTTATGAATCATAATGTACATATCTGATATACAGGATGTATTTTCATTGTTATAAATTGAACATAATTAAGCATAATTAAAGCATAGTGATTTATCACAATTATATATTGTGAAATATTTGTGTTTTCCGATGGTCTTAGGTGACCCCTGTGACAGGGTCATTTGACCCCCAAAGGGGTCACGACCCACAGGTTGAGAACCGCTTCTCTAAGAGAAACTGCCCCTCCCTGGGATGGCTGGAGACAGGTAGAGGTAATCCACGTTCCAATGTACTCTGCCTGAAGGTAGTAAGATTATCTACATCCTTGGTCTAACTTCAGTTTGCCCAACTGTCTAGATCAGTGGTTCTTAACCTTCCTAATGCCTTGATCCTTTAGTACAGTTCCTCAGGTTGTGTTGACAACAGGGAGCAGGTCACATATAGTTCCTTATACCCGGTTCGCTCTTTCCAACCCACTCTCCCTCTACCCTCCCAGTATCACCCCTCACACCACTGGTCCTGAAGGGATCATCCATCCTGGATTCCCTGCGTTTCCAGTTCATATCTGTACCAGTGTACATCCTCTGGTCTAGTCAGACTTGCAAGGTAGAAATTGGATCATGATAGTTGGGGGGGGGCAGGGAGAGAAGCAAGTTGTATTTTTCATCATCGCTACATCTCACCCTGTCTGGCTCTTCTCCTTGCTGAGACCCCTCTGCAAGGGGATCTCCAGTGGCCTACAAATGGGCTTTGGGTCTCCACTCTGCACTCCCCCCATCATTCACTATGGTAAGATATTTTGTTCTGATGATGCCTTATACCTGATCCCTTCAACACCTCGTGACTGCACAGGCTGGTGTGCTTCTTCCATGGGGGCTTTGTTGCTTCTGAGCTAGATAGCCACTTATTTACCTTCAAGCCTTTAAGACCCCAGACACTATACCTCTTTTGATAGCCGGGCACCATCAGTTTTCTTCGCCACATTTGCTTATACACCCATTTGTCTTCAGCGATCGTATCATGGAGGTGAGCACACAATGATATGATTTTTTGTTCTTTGACGCCAGATAACTGATCCCTTCAGCACCTCGTGATCACACATGCTGACATGTTCTTCCATGTGGGCTTTGTTGCTTCTGAGCTAGATGGCCAGAAAACTGATCCCTTTGGCACCTCGTGTTCACACATGCTGATGTGTTCTACCATGTGGGCTTTGTTGCTACTTCTTAACTGTAATTTTGCTACTGTTATGAATCGGGCTACCCCTGTGAAAGGATCGTTCCACCTCCAAAGGAGTTGTGACCCACAGGTTGAGAACCGCTGGTCTACATTAACTTGGATCAGGTTCTTGGTCAAGCTAGTGCAATTAAGATACTAACTTGGAGTGGTTCCCCCAAATCACATACTACAAATGGAGAATGTCAATCCTAACACAAAACAAAAGCAAGAGATAAGTGCCAAAACAATTGTATCGAGTACCAAGACAGAGAGACAAAGGTGAAATTGCAAATGAAAAGTGGTGGGAAAGCTCCAACCAAATAGATCCACAATGGTTCAAGAAAGAGAATTCTGGTGTATCCAGAGAAACCATTCAATCCATGCAGCAGAAAAGCAGACCCAATCTTATTGGATGCTAGTCTGGACTCACACAGTAGGGTAGTTATTTATGTATGTGTCTTCTGCACTACACTCTCAGGGGTACTCATTATTGGTAGATTTGAACTTTTGAAGTCATTATCTATATCTTGTCATGTTTATGTTCCCCTAGGGCAGTGGTTCTCAACCTGTGGGTCCCAACCCCTTTGGGAGTCGAAGGACCCTTTCACAGGGGTTGCCCGATTCATAACAGTAGCAAAATTGCAGTTATGAAGTAGCAATGAAAATAATTTTATGGTTGGGGGTCACCACAACCTGAGGAACTGTATTAAAGGGTCGAGGCATTAGGAAGGTTGAGAACCACTGTTCTAGCGTTACATGTTTGGCTACTAACCTCGAGGTTAGCAGTTCAAATCTACCAGCTGCTCCTTGGAAGAAAGATATAACTTCCACAAAGAGTTACAGTCTCTGAAAACCACAAGGGCAGTTTTATTCTGTCCTATAGGGTCACTATGTGTCAGAATTGACTTGATGACAGTGAACTTGGTTTTGGTTTGGGGAGTGTCTGACATATGGCAGATATGCAGTAAATGTCTCTTGAATGAATGAACAAATAATGAGTACCCCTGAGAGTACCACGACCACCAATACTTATTCTACTCTCTCAACCACTATACCTTTCATTTACTGAACTTTTACTATATGCCCAAAATTGTGCTAATCACTTGACATATATATATTCTAATTTAATCTTCACAAAAGTAAAACAACTTATTAAGCATTTGCTATTCTTAGCTCATTTTATAAGTGAAAAAAATGAAAGCTTATGAAGTTAACATTCTCAAAAATGCATAGCTGACAAGTGACAGAAATAGCATATTAATCCCTATCGGTCTGTGATATTGATTTGGAAGTTCTGCTTTGTTTGGACCTGAACTCAATTCTAACATTTATTTGCGACTCCTCTATCCTCCTCTTCAACGCCCACCACCCAAACTCAGTTAAATGTCACTCTCTGTGCTGTCTACCATGTCCTCAGTTCCTATAGCATATCTGCTTATGAGCATCTTGAGGACAGGCGTTGCAAAAAGTAGTTTCTCTTAGAAAGATGAACACAAAACTAGTCCCATCGAGGTTGCGATTAAATAAATCCCCAAATCTGACTTTTCCAAAATGCGCTCCCACTCCATTCCCTGATATCAACCACGACTGCTCCCCTTATTACATTCCCTCATCTCCCCATTCCACAACTCACTGCACCGTCTCACAGAACTCATGGCCCACGTGGTTGTGGGCACATCAGATTAGACGTCCATGTGGAAGGCCCTCCTCATTCACAAGACTGTGGAAGCTGGTGATCAGGCCAGGGGACGGGCCACAACCCAGGTCTCAAAAACCAGAGGTCAGACATAGCATCTAGAGCAAGAGAGCAAAACATCCCAAAGTACTGACAGCAGCCCGCCCCCTCCCCCTCCATGCTTAGCCATCCAAATAGCATGAAGGAGCTCGTGTCAAGATAGGATCGGCGTCTTGGGCTAGTAGTCTTTGGGGATGGTAACTGGCTTCTAATTAGTATTTGTCACCAGTGATATTCAGCACTAATCTCTCAGGAATGCTCAGACAGGAAGAGAGGTCTTTTTTTTTTTTTTCTTTTACTCTTCTTTATTAGCTTCCCATCTCTCCCCAACAAGGAACCACCAATCTAGTTACTGGCTTTATGGATTTACCTATCCTGGATTTCATATACAGAAAGATATTAAAAATAAAACCAAAACACCCAACAAGAACATCAATCAAAAAACAAAAGATATTAATACATAGAACAAATTTAAATAAGGGAGATCAAATGATAGGGTGCTACATTTTAACCTAACTGCATCTGCAACAATTCACTTTCAATATATTCTGCATGTTAGCAAGGCTATTCACATCCCTGGTCCGTGGTCCCAGGGGCTTAATCCAAATGTATTACCCCTTCCATTTTTTTTTGTTTGTTTGTTTTGTTTTTGTTTTTGTTTTTTTTTAACATTTTATTAGGGGCTCATACAACTGTTATCCCAATCCATACACACATCAATTGTGTAAAGCGCATTTGTACATC
>NW_022111324.1:78067014-78125057 GCF_000313985.2 Echinops telfairi | reverse complement strand
CCCACACTGTGTTCCTGGTGTTGTCCCCCACAGGGCCATGGGCCAGTGAGGAGCATCTCGTCTCATAGTGGGGTTGGCCATGTGGTCCTCTCTGGACTGGCTGCTCTATTTGGCCTAGTGGGTCAGGATGTGCTCCAGTCTCTCCTCCTCCCCCGTCATCTGTTCCTGTGTGCTCTGGTCAGATCTATCCTTCAGGAAGAGAGGTCTTAAAGAGGCTTTGATGGAAGTGTGGTTTTTGCCTTGTGCAGATCAGACCCTGAGGTAGTTCATATTGTGCCAACCTGGCCGATAAACACATGTGGGGTTAATTGAAGGGCTGAGGGATTAGTGGCTCAGTGAGCCTCGCCTTTCTAGTTCTCGGGTCTCTTTGTGATGGTCAGACCAGGTTACAGCTGCCTTAGCCAGCTAGTTCTCTGCTTCAACTGCCAAGGTTCACTTCCTGCAAGACATCCCCAAGGAGAAGCTGCATGGACCTACCCCAATGCAGCCCTGGGTGCTAGAGCAGCCGTGTGGAGACCCCTGCCAGAGTTGAGATGCTTACACATTCACTGATTCAGCTTTCCTCCTGCAGTCAGCATCATAGTGTGTGTATTGTGAGATGGAGAAGGACTTTATGGATTGGTGTTGGACATATGGGTTAATGAGTTAATGTTGGACTTGTGGGCTTGGGCAGCACTGGGTTGGGATGTTTTCTTGAGGTTCACTTACCCTTTAAATAAAACTCTCTCTTATACATGAGTTTCTGTGGATTTGTTTCTCTAAAGTACCCAGACTAATACCCAAAGGAAACAATGGGTGGTGATTTGAGTCATACCCTCTAGTAAAGCAAAGACTCAAAAGCTATCACACCTTAATCCTGTCTTATTAGCACAACAGATAACACCCTCTAAAATGGGATCATAACCATAGCTATAGACTAGCCTAGAATTTACAAATGGGGGACTATGGCTAGAAGGGCTATATTCAGTCATTCACTACATCTTAAGGTCCCTGTTCACTTATAGTCTTCCATTGTGGAATAGAGTGCTAAGTAAATGTTCTTGGAGTTGAACTCTGAACAAATAATAATTATTTAGTAGCCCAGTGGTATAGCCGTTATAAGTTGGAATGCTAACTACAAGGTTAGCAGTTCAGAACCACAAACTGCTCAGCCAAAGAAAGACAAGGCTTTCTACTCCTGTAAAGAGTTGATAGCCATCTTTAGTTTGTCTGAGAACACTTGAGCCACACTAGAAAAATAAAACCAATCAGCTGCCTCCAAGTCAATTATAATCCATAGTGACTCTATAGGACCGAGTAGAAAGCCACTGCAAGTTCCCAAGTAAACTGTTATGGGAGTAGAAAGCTGCATCTTTCTCACACAGATGGGGCCAGTGGTTTCACTCCTGACCTTGAAGTTAGCATCAGTTCTACCCTGACATGCAGGGGTCTCTGCGTGTCAACCTTGACTCCATGGCAGAGTTTGCAGACTTTACTTGATACCACTTTGATTTTGACCCATAGATCCCCTCAGAGAGGTACAGGGGGTCTGAGAGAGGGGGCCACTAAATTGTCACAGCCAGAACTTTGACCCCTAGATGAGTATTTGCCTTTCCACCCAGATATACTAAATCAGAAACTACATGTATACACAAATATCACTGAGGAATCTGTAAAAATCAACTGGGGAAAATCTTGTTCCACTAGGATTTGGGTTCGGTATACAATACAAATTCTCAACACAGGGTCAAACCAGACCAAACTGGCTCAAACCCCGGTTTGGGGACCTCCCAGGAGCTACATTTTCAGCTGAATTTATTATCCTCTTGAGTGTAACGCTGACCCTCAACTCTGCTGAGCTCTCGGGGACAGTGATTTACCTTGTGTTCTTACAGGCTTATTTCTCAAGTCCGTAGTAGCAGCTGGCAGTGGAATGGGAGATTGATGAGGAGTTAACGGGACTTCTGGGCCTCCTAGGAGGTGGGGCAGGGGAGACCAGGAGAAACAGGGAATGCCTTGCTCCCTTAAAATTGAAGAAATATTATTAAAAACTTTTATTCAAAATACAAAGTTTTGGATTTGAAAAAGAAAGAGCCTTCTGGAGTAGTGGGTAAGAGCACGAGCCTTGAAATTAAACAAATTTGTTTCTGATTCTGTAGTGCTAGTAGTCTGGTGGGTTACACATTGGGGCCCTAAGCCTTAAGGTGAGTAGTTCTAACCCACCAGCAACAATACTGAGAAAAGATGGAGCTTTTCACTCCCACAGAGGTTTCCAGCCTGGAAGCCCAAAGGAGTCGCTCTGTCCTGCCCTGTGGAATCACTATGAGTGCTGACTGACTTGATGGCAGTGAGCTTGGTAGGTTTCTGAGTTCCAAGTGCTGATTCCTTGTTTCGTAGCAGTGTCATACAGGGAAAGTTATCAAAATGTCCAAACCTGGTTTTCCTCCTCTAGAAAATGGTATTGATAATGTTTACCTCAGATGGTGGCATGAGAATTAAATTACGGAATACATGTAAAGTAGTTAGAATTTTAAAAACCACTTGCTGCCTAGGCGACTCCAACTCAAGGCAACTCCATGTGTATCAGAGTAGAACTGTGCTCCCTAGAATTTTGCACGGCTGATTTTTCAAAAGTGGAGTGTCAGGCTGTTCTTCCCAGGTACCACCAGGTGAACTTCCACTCTGTCAGCTAGCCTCAACCTAAAAAAAAAAACCAAAAAACCCAAAACGCACTGCTACTGAATCTTGATGTTGACTCGTAGTGCCCTTATAGGTCGGCGTAGAACTTCCCACTTTGGGTTTCCAAGGCTCTAACTCTTTACAGGAACAGAAAGCCTTGTAGAGCGGCTGGTAACTTTGAACTGCTGACCTTCCAGTTAGCAACCCAACCAGTAACTCACTGTGCCACCAGAGCTCCTTGCTAGCGTAAGGACTCCAAAGTACTTAGAATACCACCATCCCCACCAGCACCTCCCTCCAAATCAAACTTGTCACCAGGCACTCGGTTCTGACTCATCAAAACCCTGAAGAACAAAGACCTTCTCCACAGTGTGGGGGTAATGCTTACTTGTTGGACTGCGATCTGAAAGGTCAGCAATTTGAAACCACCATGCAAGGAAAACGAGGCTTTCAACGTCGGTAAAGAGCTGCAGTCTCTGAAAGCAACAGGAGGCAGTTCTACCCGTCGTCTAGGGTCACCCTGAATTGGAATCAGACCAATGACCGTGCGTTTGGATTTTGGTATCATTATGGAAGCAGACTACCATATCTTTCTCTCACGTTGCAACTAGTGCATTTGAACTGGCTGCCTTTTCGTTCATAGCAGAGCACTTACCTAACCACTGTGCCGGCAGCACAAAGGCTCAACTAAAGGAAGTGGTTGCTGAAATACAAGTTCATTCCTTTACTTGACATTGACTGAGCACCTACTACGTGCCAGGCATTATGCCATCTTCTTGGGCATAGAATAGGGAGCAGGGTCTGTGCCCTCATAGAGATTGATGGAAAGTGATAAAGATCATCACCAATTCTCCTCCCTGTGTTCACCCCTGGAAGTGTCTTTGAGTAGCCTCCCACTTTGACTCTCAGGTCAGCCATGGACTTGTTTTCATCAATGGGATGTCAGCCGGCTGAACGCATGCTGGGCTTGGGAAATGTTTGCACTCTGAGGCTTTGGCTCTCAACCTGCTCTTAGAACCATGGCTGCCATGACCATATAAAGAAGCCTGATCAGTGCCTCCACTTAGTCCACCTGTGACCATAGACACATTAGCGATGCCCGGAGAAATCAGCTGCTCAGGTCTAGACCAGTGAAGCTACCTAACCAGCCTATAGAACTGTGACATAAAGAAATGGTGACCTTTTAAACCATTAAGTTTTGGGTTGGTTTCTTATGTAGCCAGCACTAACTGATACAAGCTGACAGCCTAGCACAGGGTGAGTGTGGTCGTCACACAATTGTTTGTCAATGTGAGAGGATTAAGAGTGAGGGGGTGGAGTCTAGCCTGTTGATCAGGTGATTGCCAATGAGGCCTCTGGGTGGGCATGGCCTTCTCCTGGGGATTCTGGGAATCCCTGTATTTCCTCCTTGGAGGCAGGAGACACTCTGCTCACTCCCTGCAAGACATTTCTGAGGAGAAGCCACATGAAGCTACCCTGAGGCAGTCAGAGTTTTGGAGCTGGAGGAACCACATGGAGACCCCTGCCAGCACTGAGATGCTTACAACACCACTGGATCCACAAAACTTGCCACCCACTGGCCTGTGATCTTCCTGCATTCGGTGTCATTGCATGTGTTTTGTGAGTCTGAAGAGGACTTTATAGATTGGTATCGGACATAGGGCTTAATATCAGACTGATGGACTTGATCTGGACTGGGCTAGGATGTGTTCTCGATGTTCAATTGCTCTTGTACCTAAAGCTCTTTCTTATACACATATGTCTATGAATGTGTTTCTCTAGTCTACGCAGACTAACATAGTCAGCGATGTTTTTCAGCAAAGGACTAGATAGTAATATTTTGGCTTTTTCAAGTCCTAGGTCTTTTCTGAAACTCCTAAACTCTACTACTGAGCCAAAGGCCATTTGTAAACGACTAGTCATTGCTGGATTTGGCCTGAGGATTCTAGTTTGCTGACCTTTAGGCTAGCATAAGAAACAGACCTTTCTCAACTAATCACAAAAATAAACATGTGATATACATTGTAAGAGCTGCTATGCCCTCAGAGTTCATCTTGCTACTAGAAAAACTAATCAGAGAATCCATCCCAAGCTGCTAAAATATATCAAGTATATAGATTAGGCTTTCTCAGAAGCACCCTGAGACAAGGATTTGAATGCAAGCGGCCCCTCTGGGGAGGTCCCTGGGTGATGCGGGAGTGCCAGGTAACATGTGGCTAAAGCAGTGCCTATTAACCAATAGGTCATCAGTTTTAAACCTACCAGCCACTCCAGAGGTGAAAGATGTAGCAGCCTGTTTCTATAAAAACAACAGCCTTAGAAACCTGATGGGGCAGTTCTGTGGGGTTGCCATGGGTCACAGTGGACTCAGCACAAAAGTGGGTTTGGGTCAGTTTGGTGCTGGGTGGCACAAATGGTTGTGCTCAACTATTAGATGGTGAAAGATGAGGCGCTCATTCCTGTAATGACTTACAGTCTCAGAAATCCACAGGCAGCAATCCTACCCCAGCCTATAGGGTCACCATGAGTCAGAATCAACTCCATGGCAGGGAGTTTTCAGTTTTTATTTTTGGGTATTAGCCTGAAGGATCCCTGGTGGAACGATATGTTAAGCATTGTATTGCTAACCAAAATACTAGTTGTTTGGATCCCCCAGCAGCATCTCAGGAGAGAGATGTGGTAATCCGCTTCTGTAAAGATTTACAGCCTCTGAACAATAATAGTCCAGTTCCCTCTCGTATAGGGTTGCTATGAGTTGTTCTCAACTTGAGTTTAAAGTTTGGTGGTTAAAACTCACCCGGTGGTGCCTCGGAAGAAAGGCCTGGAGATCTGTTTCCGTAAAACTTTATCGCCAAGAAAATCCTATGGAGCATCTTCATTCTGTAACACATAGGGGGCTGTCCTGAGTTGAAATCAACTCAATGGTAGAGTAGGGAAGTGAGATGAGAAGGGTTAAAAAAGAAAAAGCCAGCATGGAGTAAATTAATGAGCAAGTTATAATCCAAGCAAGTGAAAGTTAATCCACTGGGACCCCCGGAGGTCACCAAGGGGCAAGGAACCAGGTTGTTGATCCTGGAACGGGCATCTGTCATTCTTTCAGGACTGCTCCTGGAGGTGTCAGTCCTACCATGTTCTGGTCTGCCCCCACACACCCTGAAGCCAGGGAAACCACTTAGGCGGAGAGTAGCAGCTTGCAATAAGAAGCTGTCGGCAGGTTCAGAACTGGGAATAAGGAGAGCCAAGGGATGTGGGTGGGCACCACCAGCATCTGCCACAGAAGGCTGCTTCCTATGGAAGTAAGGTTTGGAAAGTGAAAGAAGCCAAGGTTGAGCCACAGGTGGGAAGGTTGCCTAGCGAGGATGCTATGTGGAGAAAGGAAGAGAAGGGGGTCCGGGACTAAGTCAAGGTAAACCTGAATCTGAGGTCTAGTGGGCATGGAGGGGCAGCCACAGAGACAGGGGGGGCACTGGAGTGAGTTCTGGGGACCAGGAAGAATGGGATGTGGGAAGGCCGTGCTCGTTATAATTGAGACAAGGAGCAGTTGGGTTAAAAAAACTCACAGTTCTTACCAAGAACTGTTTCCATGGAGAAATGGGGAAATAACCAGAGTGAACTGGAGATAGTGAGCATTCAAGTCTCTCAAGATGCTGGGTGATACAAGAAAGAAATGGATTGAGTCAAGTGCATCTGGGCGTTATAAATTGAGTCCCTTTAAACTAGGTGTGTGCTGAATCTTAACCCATTTACCTGTAGGTTAAATCCGGTTTGGAAATAGGGTTTGGGGTGTTAGTTTTGGTTTTTATCTAAGTTGGGTGGGTTCTCAATCTAAGCATTTCTGAGCTTTAAAAGGAGCAGATTAAAGACAGACATGCAGGGGAAGACAACTACTGTGTGAGCTTCATCTCTAAACTAAAGGACATCCAGGATTGCTAGCAGACACCCAAGATGAGAAGCGGATCACAGAAGGAATCACAGTTTTCAAGACCCTATTCTGGACTTTCAGCCTCCGGGACTGTGGGAAAAGAAAACATTTGTTCTCAAAAGCCCTTCACTCGTGGTTTTTCTGCTGCAGTATCACGAGGGAAATAGGTCCGGGAGGTTGAGGGCGGCAAAGACAGGCTGTCCATGGGCAGGTTCTAGTTTTGAGGATGAGGTTGAAGACTTAGGCAATGAAGATACAGCAGAGGATGGATTCTTGGACCTGGTGTCTCTGTTGTAAGAGAAGTGGAGGGAGAAGGAGGCCCCTGGCGCCTGCATTTTCTTCCTGGGTAATAATTACGTTAGCCATGGAGCTGCTACCTGCAAGGTCAGCTGTGAGAAGCCACCAGTTGCTGTGAGGAGGAAAGATGGGGCTTCTACGCAGTCCTGCTGTCCCATGGGGCCTCTATGAGCCTGGATCGACTCAGTGGCAGTAAGTTTATTTTCATTTGTTGTTTTGCTCTAAACCCTATTCTTCCTACCAGATAGACCACTACTAATAGTCCACTTGGGAATAACTATCTGACCTCAGAAAGAGCGATTGCTTCACATTTTCCGTGTGTGTGTGTGTCTCGGTGGGTGGGTGGGTGGGTGGGTGTGGGTGTGTGACTCTTTAAGGCTATTTATCAATAAATATCTTTTGTGTCTACCAGGGCCACTGTCTAAAAAGAATGCGCCGTGAGGAGGAAATAAGAGGATGGGGTTTTTACTATCCCATGGATCTTGAAAAGACACCCCCACACACACCGGGGAAGGCAGGACAATATTCTTGTCTTTCCATAAGAGGGAACTGAGTTTTCAAGATGCCCATGTGGATGCCAACCCACATCCCTAAACATGTTGAATTTTGAATCTTGGATATGTTCCCACTGCCATGAGCAGCCTCCCTCGAAGTGTTATTAAGGCTGATTTAAAAATGACATCAGAACAGGAATATTGTCGTTTACAAAAGAAACTTGGTCCTCCTGCCTCCCAACACCCCCTCCCAGAATGTGAGCAGTAACAAGAATGATTGCTTTGTTCTCCCAGGAAAGATAAAAAGGAACTAATGTCTTAAGAACAAAATGTATCTCCTCTAAGGATGTCCACCCCACCAACTGAAGTACAGGAGCATTTTCTCCTCACCTTAGAGTATAGATGCCCAAACGCATTTGGCCCACAGCCCTCTTTGTAAAAGAAAGTCACGCAGTCCCCACCTGGCAATTCGAAACTATAGTCCATCATCCAGGACAATGCGGAGGTATCTGTTTTTGCAAATCCCCTTGGATTGTTCCACCCTCCACCACCCCCCACCCCCAGCAGAGGACGGCATCACCCCCTTTGAGAAACACTGCCTCAGAGCATTATTTATGTTCAGCAAATATTTGCTGAGCTCCTACTGTCTACCAGAAATTGTTCTGGCCTGAAGAGTAAAAATAAGTTGGACATCACCTCTGTTCCCAAGGACCTAAGGATCCGGGAAGGACAGACACACATGGAAGGCTCATGCGGTGATGCCAGAGCTGGCAGGCCTGGAAATGCATGCATGTATAGGGGGGCGGGGGGTGGAGGAATGAGGATACCTCAAGAGAATTCCTGCAACAGAGCCTGCAAGGAGAGCGAGGAGGGGCCCCAGGAGAAGAGGAGAGAAAAGGCCAGGGAGGCAATAATAATATCAATAATAAAGATGATTTATGTGACATTTACAGTTTATAAGGCACTTTTACATAATTTTTTTCATTTAATCTTCACAACAGCCCTTTGAAAAGTAAACAGAAAAGCGCTCCCCCACCCCCACCCCACCCCCACTGGTAGCTCTGGGAAATGTGCTTTCCCTAAGCAGCAATTTATTCAACATGAATAAAGTACGACACCAACCCATATTATACTACATATTCATTAGACTCATCTTCCTGGATTGCATTTGACAGCTTTCGCCTAGTTTAGGGGTACTCTAATTTATCATATTTAGCCCAAGCCGTGTTCCACAGACTTTCTTATCTTAAAGGTTCCCAGTGCTACCAGCCAAACTCTGAAAGTTGGTTTCTGTCTCCTCCGCATTCTGCGGCCTCAGTCAGTTCTGGGTTATCCTCGGGAAGCAGTGTAGGCCTCCCTGTTCTTTTGTTAACTGATCATCCACGTGGGCACCAAGGACTGGCGGCTTCCACTGGAAATCTCATTGAGATGGAGTTCGAAGCAAGTCTCCTAATGATGAACGTCCTTCTTAATTCAGTGAGTTATACAGCACAGTTCATCCATCCATCCATCCATTCAGTCATTCAGTTTACTAAATGCCCATGGTAAGGTTGCTGTGAGTTGACGTTGACTCGCTGACAGCGGTTTTGTTTTTTATTGTTATATTTTATTCATGCGACATAGTGGTAGCGCCTGTACAAGATCCAGAAATATTGAGACATGCTCAACCTACGTGGCATCTAATTGGAGGAGAGAGAAGATGAACTAGCATGAAGGTAGATGCTCTCAAATCAGTAGCTGGGCTCACCCTTGGCTTTATTTCTTCAGCAACCACGTAGGGAGCACCAGGGATGGGCTCTCTCCCACCTGCTGTCCGGTGCTGTGGAGTCAGCCCTGACTGGCAGCCACCCCAGGTCAACAGAAGGAAGCCTTACTGGACTCTGTGCCATCTTCACAATCATTCGTATGTTGGGGTCCACTGTTGTCCTCACTGAGCTTTGAGCGCCTTCCAACCTATGGGGTTCACCTGCTAGCACTGTTGTGGCCCTTGTTATTGTTAGACGCCACCAAGCCGGACAAGCCTGGCTGTGGCACAGAATGAAACCCAGCCTAGCCCTATGTCATTCTCCAGCACGAACGGTATCAGAACTCTCTGTTGGGGTCCATAGGGTTTTCAAGGGCTGCTTTTCTGATGTAGATTAACAGGCCTTTCTCCCTAGTTTTAGCCCGGAAACTCCAGTAAAACCCGTATACCACAGACAGCACTTCTAGCGTCCGGACAACACGCACGTGGTCACATTGCAATAAACTAGCAGATGGGTGGTGATCTGGCCCCATACTCCCTATTTTAATCTTCATAAGCAAGGAGGTAGACGCTCTCAGCTACGTTCTAGTGATAAAGCAGGCAGGGGTCTTTGCCCTTCCTTCCTGAAAGAAGCTTTTTATTTGTTCAGTTGGGTTTGTTGTTTTTTCCCTTTGCTTTAGGTTGGTTTATTGTCCCTAAATCTAAAAGTTTGGATAATATTTATGCATTTGAATTGGAGAGGTTTGGGGTGTTTTTTAAAAATGGCTTTCAGAGTATTAAGTATGTTCCCTTTTTTTAAATAAATGTGATGGGTATAGATAACAAAACATTGGCCAATTAATCATTTTTTTACTTGTATGATTCAGTGACATTAATTTATAAATGTTTCCATCACCCTAAATAGGAGCTCAGTCACTCCCAAGGAAAGACTCCCTCTTGCCTCAGCTAACCACGAATAAATAGACTTTCCAAAACCACGCTCACTGCCTTTGAGGTGCTGCCCTTTGATATGGACACTGTAGGACAGGGTGGAACGGTCCCTGTGAGTTTCCAAGACTGTAACTCTTCACGAGAGTCAAAAGCCTCGTCTTTCTCCCAAGGAGTGACTGGTGGGTTAGGGTTGCTGACCTTGCAGTTAGCAGCCCACTGCAAAACGGCTATGCTCCAGTATATTTACAAATTCTAGACATTCTACAGGGAGAGTTAACATGAATCTCTCTCAAGACGCTGTGTGTGTGTGTGTGTGTGTGAGAGAGAGAGACAGAAAGCCCAGTGGTGTCATGGCTACACATTTGACTGTGATCTGAAAAATCAACAGTTCTAAACCACCAGCAGCTCCCAGGGAAAGAGATGGGGCTTTCTACTCCCATAAGCAGTTCAAGTCTTAAAAACGAAAAAGTTACCATATCAAAACTCACTGGGGCAGTTTTACCCTGTCCAATAGGGTCTCTTTGAGTCAACACTGATTCAATGGTAGTGAAGTGGGAACATGTGTATATATATAAATATGTGTATGTGTGTTTGTGTGTGTTAAGGTGACCAGATTTTAACATTGGTAAAGTGGGACACCATTGATAAAATGCATATCCTGGTAAAATAGCCACATAGCAGCTGACAACCGTATACCCTAGCTTGTCGTGCATTCTTTCCAAAAACCAGGACTTTTTTAAAATACTGCGGGACGTGGGGAAAATTGTTAAAAATCGGTACTGTCCTCTTCCTTGTCAATGAGAGTGGCGCACGATGGAGACCCAATGCCCATCTCTAGACAACTGGACATACCTTGCAGAGGGGGAGTGGGGAGATGAGTCACTTAGGGTAAAGTATAGCAATAATGAAACTCACAACCTTCCTCTAGTTCTTGAACGCTTCCTCCCCCCAACTACCAGGACCCCAGTTTCGCCTTGTAGACCTGGTTAGACCAGATGATGCACAGCGGTGCGGATGGGAGTTGGAAGCGCAGGGAATCTAGGACGGAGGAGCCTCTCGGGACCGGGGGTGACAGTGGCGATACCAGGAGGGAAAGGGGAGGTAGTAAGGGGGAATGGATCACAGGGAGCCACGTATGGCCTCCTCTCTGGGGGACGGACAGCAGCGGGGTGGGTGAGGGGAGGCGCCGGACAGTGTAATGTAAGATACAAAAATAATTTATAAATTATTAAGGGTGCATGGGGGAAAGGGGAGGAGGAAGGGAAGGGGGGGGGAGGAAAATGAGCGGATTCCGGGAACCCAAGAGGCAAGAGAATTTTGGGAATGATGAGGGCAACAAATATATAGATGTGCTTTACACAATTGATCTATGTATTGTGATGAATTGTATGAGCCCCAATAAATTGATTAATTAAAAAAAAACAAAACAAAATTTAAAAAAAACAAAAAAAACATTTGCTTTCTACTTGAAAAAAAAAAAAAAGCGGTACTGTCCTGCCATAAGCAGGACGTTTGATCACCTTAGTGTATATGTATATAGTTGTTGTTCAATTTGACAAAGTATACACCTTGGCATTTTTTTTCTCCAAAAAAGACTGCCTACTTTGTATACATTTCAATTTACAAAAAAATTAAAAGGTCCCTCTGCATTTGACTATAGAGTGAAGGACCTGACAGCAAGAGCAAACAGGTAGAAATGTAGTGAAAGGGAGAAAGGTGGACACAGATGGGAAAGAGCCTGGTGATACAGGGGGCTAGGGGTTGTTGCTAACCAAAAGGTTGGTAGTTTAAATCCACCAGCTGCCTTGTGGGAGAAGTGTGAGGCTCTCTGCTCCTGAAACAATGGGTGAGTTGTTTTGTTTTGTTTTTTAATGTGGGAGGGAGCTGTCTAGATGCACAGGAAAAATTCAAGCCAAAGCTAGAAGGACAGGGTGATGACTTCCCCAGTTACTCACCTAAAGCCCCAGTCTAGTCTGCGTCAGCCCTCCCTTTCCTGCATCTGACGCAGACTTGTCGGTCGCAATCACAATTTCTTTATTGAAAAATTTCATTCTCTTTTAATTCCATTTGTCCACAAAGTCTTGAGACCCCCTCATAGGTCTCCCAGGCACCTGAGCTGACCTTCTCCTCCCCACTCCACCCCTCCCCAAAGCTGCCCTTCCCAGGTCCCTGTCCAAGGGACTGGCACTTTCACCTGCACCCAGTTGCCCAAGCCGGAAACCTTCTAAATCAGCTTGTCACCTCTCTCTCTCCCCCTAAATAACAAAGAATTGCCAAGACCTTCCCCCTCCAAATCTCAAAATTCCTCACATCTGTCCATCTCTCTCCATCCCTGGCACCCCATAATCACCTCTTGCCTAGACATTGAAAGTGCTTTTTAACTAATCTCCTTGCCTCTCTTCCTTCTCTCCATGGCAGACAGAATGATCTCTCTAAAATGTAAATCTAACCACAATCCCCTTCTGCTCAAACCTTGCCAGGATCTCCTATTAACACAAAGGAGTAAGACCCTCGGTGAGATAGCTGCAGCATACCAGTGATAACGGAGATGGCACGGGACCAGGGGCGTGTCCTTGTGCATAAGCTCACTCAGTTCAATGGCAGCTAAACAACAGCATTGTCCTCCAGATTAAGACTGAACCCCCAGACAGACCTTTTGTTATCTCGAGTCATTCCGCTTGTCACTGACCCTCTTCAATATGACAGGCATAGTGAACTGGTTTGGTGATGGCCACATTCTTTTTCCCTGTGAGCCCTTATATGATTCTGGACCTTCACCTAACCTACCAAACCCGGACCCCATCTTTGATTCCTTTAAGTGACTTCAAGGGACTTTAGACAAGTTATGTCTTCCAAAAAGCCTTTCCTGCTAACCGGGGACTGCATGAGCAACCGCAGTTATGTATTTTCCGAGTGCCTGGTTGTGCTCCTACTAGCCTCAAAGGTTCTTGAGAGAAGACCCCAAGATTTTGCTTCCCATCACTGTATTTGCTATGGCACATAGAAGAAATCAGTGAATGTGTGTTAAATAAGGACTATATGAAAAGCAGGATGAAAGTAATCACTATGTGGACGGGATGTCAGGAGTTCGTGTTTTTCCTAATGGGAAGTGTACCCTGTACAGACGTGGGTTTTCACAAAGAGGATGTCCTACATCCTAGTTTGGTGAATATCAGCTGGGGTCTAAAAAGTTCCTTAGCAGTCACGTAAGGCATTGATATGGTGGAAAGAGAAGTGATAAAAATCGGGGGGACAGACATGGACACAATTAGCACAATGGACTAATGGGCGACACCAACATCAGTCTCCACACCCATGAAACCAGATGGGGCCCCCAAATCCCTACCAACTGCCATGAATAGGATCCCATTAGAATGCTCTGGATATAGTGGGAGAGAAGTGCAGAATACAACTCAGAATCATGAAAGAGATCAGGCTTACTGGTCAGATAGAGATGAGGGGGACCTGCAAGAATATGGCCCACAGTTACTCTTCGGATCTGGAGCTGAACTCACCCCCAGGTTAGAATAATCAACCGTTTCAGATCAAAAGGTCAGTATTTCCCCAGGACAGATAGCTAGGAAAGGAGATATGGAAACAGGAAACCCTGGAGGAAGTGGGATAAGCAATGGTACATTGGGGGAATTTAAATGGATGCATTAGGGGGGGGAGGACGGGCAGTTATAAATTGTTGAATGAACAACTCCAGATCTGCTTTATAAACCGTAACCTAAATCAAAACTAAAAAATGTTTGAGAAAGGAAAATTCACAGTTGTTGTAATTCATTTACAAGGGAACAGGTTTCCCATTATCATTAGATGATCTGTTTGGTTCTTACTTCTATTTCCTTATTTGTTGCTATTGTTGTTGGGTGTTTTGAGTCAGGTTTGACCCATAGTGACCTTATGCATGACAGAACAAAACACTGTCCGGTCCTGCACCATCTTCTCCATCCTCACAATTGTCCCAGCCTTGAGCGCCTTGTCGCAGCCACGGCGTCAGTCCACCTTGTTGAGGGCCTTCCCCTCCTCCACTGCTCCTCTACTTTCCCAAACATAATGTCTTGCTCCAGGGACTGCTCTCTCCTGACAACATGTCCAAAGTGTGTAAGAGAATGTCTCGCTATTCTCGCCTCTAAGGAGCACTCTGGCTATACTTGTTCCAAGACTGATCTGTTTGTCCTTTTAGCAGTCTGTGGTACTTTCAATATTCATCTCCAGCACCACAACTCAAATGCATTAATTATTCAGTTTTCTTTAGTCAATGTCCAACTTTCATAGGCATATAAGGAAATTGAAAATACCATGGCTTGGGCCAAGGGCACCTTAGTCCTCAAAGTAATAGCCTTGCTTTTAAATACTCTAAGGACCCAATACAACTCATCTTTGGGTCTCTTGTTGTTGCTTCCATGAGGTTTGATTGTAGATCCAAGCAAGACAAAAACTTTCAAAATTTCAAACGTTTCTCTATTTATCATGCTGTTGTCCAGTCATGAGGATTTTAGTTTTCTTTACATTGAGATGAAATCCACACTGAAGGCTGCAATCCTTGATCTTCATCAGTAACTGCTTCAAGTTCTTCTCACTTTCAGCTAGCAAGGTTGTGTCATTGGCATATCTCAGGTTGCTAATAAGCCTTCCTCCAATCCTGATACCACGTTCTTCTTCATATAATTCAGCTTGTTAATAAGCCTTCCTCCAATCCTGATACCACGTTCTTCTTCATATAATTCAGCTTTTTAATAAGCCTTCCTCCAATCCTGATACCACGTTCTTCTTCATATAATTCAGCTTTTTAATAAGCCTTCCTCCAATCCTGATACCACGTTCTTCTTCATATAATTCAGCTTGTTAATAAGCCTTCCTCCAATCCTGATACCACGTTCTTCTTCATATAATTCAGCTTATTAATAAGCCTTCCTCCAATCCTGATACCACATTCTTCTTCATATAATTCAGCTTCTATGATGATGTGCTCAACATACAGGTTGACTAAGCATGGTGAGAGGATATAGTCCTGGTGCACACCTTTTTCTGATTCTAAACCAACCAACCCCTTGTTCTATTCACACAACTGTCTCTTGATCTATGTACAAGTTCCACAGGAGCATAGTGAAATGTTATGGAATTTCCATTCTTCTCAAGGTGATCCATAAAAATTTGTTGTGATCCACACAGTCGAATACCTTGGCATAGTCAATAAAACGCAAGGAAACATCTTTCTGGTATTCTCTGCTTTCAACCAACATCCAGCTGACATCAGCAATCACATCCCTTGTTCCACATCCTCTTCTGAATCTGCCCTGAACCTCTCTGGCAGTTAGTTCCATGTCAGTGTACTACTGAAACTGTGGTTGGATGATTGTCAGCAAAATTTTACTTGCATATGATATCAATGATTTTGTTCTATAATTTGAGCCTTCTGTTGGGTCATTTCTTTGGAATGGATGCAAATATGGATTTCTTCTAGCCAGTTGGCCAAGTAGTTGTCTTGCAAATTTCCTGGCATAGACAAGTGAGTGTCTCCAAGGCTTCAGCAGCTTCTTGAAATATTTCAATGGGCATCCCATCGATTCCCGGAGCCTTGATTTTGGCTAATGCTTTCAGTGCAGTTTATTATTTCTAATATCCTTACTTGTAAGTTTATTTGATTTTGTAAGGGATTTAATTTGTTTTCATTCATTCAACAAATGTTTATTCAGCCATTATTTCATACTAGTTAATGAAGATAAAATGATAGACAAATGTTCGTTGGATTCATAAAATACTACTCATACAAAATGGTAGACAAATGTTCATTGGATTCATAAAATACTACTCATATCTATTTATGTGGGAAAAAAACAGGCAAGGTCAAGGAAAATCTTAACACTCTCACCCTTGGAGAATAGAAGAAATGACAGGGCAGTCATCTCTCTCCTCCTTTGGCTAGAATGCACGAGAAAGCCTTCACCGTCCATCTTTCGTTCATCCTATCCTAACCCCAATCGTTCCTCCCACAACACTGCACTTATCTGTTGAGTTCCATTATCTACTACAATGAACACATAAAATTCAAGATGATGCCCATGATTACAGGTCTTTGTTAGGGAAACTAAAGAGCTCTGGTGGCATAGTGGTTACACATTGAGCTTCTAACTGCAAGGTCAGCAGTTTGAAACCACCAGCCACTCGGAGGGGAAAAGATGAGGCTTTCTACTATAATCGATAAAGGGTTACAGTCTTGGAAACCCACAAGGGCAGTTCTATCCTGCCCTGTAGGGTAGCCCTGAATTGGAACCTACTCGATGCCAGTGAGTTTATTTGTTTCTTTGTTTATTTATTAGGAAAATTAACAAGTTACCACCAGCCAGGTTCAGAAAATATTAAGAATATTGTCACTGGTCCACAGTCCCACCTCTTCTCAGTTGACAGCCAAGTTTCTGTCTGGTGCTTAGCTTATCAGGCACAAGGTCTCCTGGCCTCTGCCTCCATGGGCCAGGAAGCCCACCTGCTGTTTTGCCTCGTGCTATGTGGTCTTAGCAGCCTGGTGCCTCTGCTCTGTGGCCTCTACTACCTTCCCCATTTGAGACAGGGATTTCATACTCACTACACTGGTGGCTCTACTTTGCTAATGGTCCAGCATTTCTCTGTGCTACTTCCGATCTAGCTCTCTTAGACCCACAGGATGACAAAACTGACCAGCTCCTGAGTTGGAGTGCCACAGTGGGGTACACAGCTTGAAACCACCCACCATTCTGTGAGAGAAAGCCCACAGGGATCTTCTACTCTGTTCTATTGCTTCACTGTACGTTGGAATTGACTTGATGGCAATGAGCTTGAGTTTGGGGTTCTACCTTATTGACCTGACCACAGCCACTCCTTTGGAGTTATAGCGAAATAGAAGAGCCATAATAATTTCATTTCACCAAAAGAACATATAGATCATGAAAAAGTAATTTAAAGTGAGGTAAGGGTGGCAGAGTAGTGGTGGTAGAGGTTCAGAAGGACCACTGATCTTTTCTGAGGATAGGGAAGGACTGGACAGGACCTGGGCTCTGACTTGAGTGTGAGATAGTGTTATAGGTGGAACTGTGTCCCTTCAATATATCTGTACAGGCCCTCGCCCATGAACCTGTGAATGTGATCCTGTTCGGAAATAGGATGTGTTATTGTTATGTTAATGAATCACACCAGTTAGGGTGGATCCTAAACCTAATCACACTAAGTCATCTCTTAGTAAATGTGTATTGACTATTGAATGTAGAACTGGCGATCTGCTCTATAAATCTTTACCTAAATCACAATAAACAGTTTTAAAAAAAATAGAGTGATTTGCACTGTATTTCTTCACATAGAAAGTACATAATTCCAACCACACCATTCCTTTAAGGAATATCTATGACTATTGTGGATTGGAATTTGGGAAGAAATCAAATCCCACTTCTCTAACATCAAACTGTAAGGATTAATTCAAATCAGTGCAACTTATTATATTGTATTAGAGCAGCGGTTCTCAGCCTGTGGGTCACAACCCCTTTGGGGGTCGAACGACCCTTTCACAGGGTCACCAAGGATCATCAGAAAACACATAAATATTTCACAATATATAAGTATATATTATTTTGTGATTAATCACTATGCTTTAATTATGTTCAATTTGTAACAATGAAAATACATCCTGCATATCAGATATTTACATGACGATTCATAACAGTAGCAAAATTACAGTTATGAAGTAGCAACAAAAATAATTTTATAGTTGGGGTCACCACAACATGAGAAACTGTATTGAAGAGTCCCAGCATTAGGGAGGCTGATAACCACTGTATTAGAGCTTAAATTCTGAGCACCCTGGTTTGCAAAAGGGTAAGGATGGCAGTATCAGCCTAAAGTCCATTTGCAAAGTCCAATTGCAGAGAACCTCCACTGATGACTTTCTGATCATTAACTCGGGGTGTAGATCATCTTGCCCTCAGGCAGAATGCCCCGAAGGGTGAATTGCCTAGGTGTGTCCTTGATGAAAGTCACCTTACTAGGGATGGAACTGGGGCCATAGTGCTGAGTCATGCCTTATGAGTTTGGTCCTGATTGCCTTGGCCAGAAGGCCTGGGACCAATCTTGTAAGGCCTTCGATCCAGCAATGTACATGTCCCAATCATGATCTCATTTCTGCTTCTGTAGTCCCACCTATAACTGTAATGTATTGATCAGCTACCAAGCATGCTATGTGACCATTTCCTTTGCCCACCGTACCCTCTTTATCTCAAGTCTTTGTGACCCCTTAGATGCTCTTTTTAACATGTTGGTCTCCATCCAGATGATGTCTTTGTGTTGTCTCTCTCTTTTAAGACTTAATAAATGTTCTCTTTAAATTATATTTGAGATGGGGCCTCTTTTGTATCCTAAAATAACAATCTGATTGGTACTATGATAGGTAAGTGTTTTGAAGGTCACTTGTCTGGAGGGCGTCTCATGACAGTGGGGATCAACTGGTCAAGAGCGAGGAAGGGGATGTTTTCTACTGAGTGGCTGCCATGAAGTCTATGATGAGGTCCCCCCACACAGGTGGACAGCCCTATCAGAAGAATGAGGGATGCTGATGGGGAAAGCAATGCAGCAGAGGGGAAAGGAGCAAACACATATGGGGGAACAGAAATGCATGTCTGTTGGTAGGAAAAGAGGGAGAAATGACCTCCAGTTGGGGGAAAGAATGACTGAAATGTTAGTTCTCTCGAGTGAGAATACCTCTACCTAGGTCCTTGGCTTCACACAAGAAAGAATTCACACGGAAGCCTGGTTTGCGATCCAAGTGAATTTTTATAAAGGATAGAAGGAGTGTCAGGTTTGACACAGGCACCCTCAAGGCACTTCACACCCACACGTGGAAAACTGAGGGCAAAGAAAAACCACAGCCTGGCCCAGAGAGCAGCCAGAAAGGAAATGCAGTAGGCTTCAGGATCCTGGTTTTACAGGTCCTCTGCTGGGAGGCGTGGTCGACTGGTACTGGTTGATCCCATTGGCTGAATTAAGCTCACCTGGCCTAGATAGGACCAATCCAGGTGTACTGCCCCTTCCTGGCTCAGGGACTGAATGTAAGCCTGCCCTCTAGCCTTAATGGCTGGCTGGGCTTGCCTGATTCTCTGCAGCAACCTCCTGTAGGGGCGCCTTGACCCCAGAGAGGGACAACTCCCTATCTGGCTACCTAACACAAGTGCTTTGGGGGCGGGGGGAAGTGCTTTGGGGGACTCTAGTGGGGGTAGTGTTTTTGGTGATATACACCAAATGGGCCACATTGTCCTGGGCTTCCGGATGCATCCCGGGGACCCAGGCCAGGTGTAGTGGAACCCTGGGACACTGAATCCTGGATCTTCAAGGAGCACAGCATGCTCCAGAGGCTGCATCAGTGAGATCCCATGAGGAAACTCCACTGGGTGAACTTCCTCAGACACACTTGTAACCTGAGGACTTAAAATGGAAAATACATGGTGCCTGAGGAAGCAGGAGACAGCTGTACCAAGATTGTTGAACTGCTGGTAGGTGAAGAAACATGGTGTGTTAGACAGGGTTCTCTAGAGAGAAAAAACCAGAACACTAATAATTTTATATAAATTTATACAGATAGATATAGAACATAAGAAATAAACAGTTAATCAAATTATAAAGCAGTACAAATGGCTCAGTGCAACTTACTCCCGTGAGACAGTTGTGAGACACTGGCAGTCCTTAAGTCTTGAGGGCTGCCAGGTAGTCCTCTGTAGAGCAATTCAGGCTAGCTGGGCACAGGCAACAAACAGCAAGGCAGGTCACCAACAATCAGCCAGATGACAGGGTCCGACAGTCCCCAGCCCAAGAGACGTAAATTCCAATGGTGTGGCGAAGCAGGTCTTGAAGGAACCTCAAATTACAGTGACACAGTCCACGGATTAGGTGTCCCACAGGTAGTGTATCTTGCAAATTGAGGCACAGAACAAGCAAGGCAGTCGCACACTGGTCTGATGATCAAAGAGCAAGAGACAAAAAAGGCGAGGCTTGCCGAGCCATTTATCTCTCCACCCTTCAATTAATCCCACGTGTTTATCGGCCAAGTTGGCACAATAAACTAACTACCTCACGTGGTCTTGCTACATCAATACCCTGTATGCTGTATTACGATATGAATTATTCCGGCACACCTGCGACATTCTGTTTTATTTTGTTTTTGTTTGTTCATATAAGGGTATATCTTATTGGGGTTCAACCTCTTGAAATTTTGTTATATGTTTTTCAGTAAATGAAACCCAGGATTAATGAACCTATGGGGGGAACTGGTAAAAGGGAATCAATGTCAAGGAGTCCAGGAAGAAAAAAATGTTTGGAAACTGACTGTAGTAGTAATTATACAATTCTGCTTGATGTGATTGAACTACAGAATGATGAGATATGTATTAACCTCCAATTAATAGTAATTTTTAATGAATAATAATACCAATCTGATACAACTAAGAAAAATCACCCATTGTTCCTTAAATTGATATCTTTCCACATGGAATGATGTCTTTTATCAGTGAGAGAGACCATGAGGCTTCCAAGTCCAGGGTCTTTATTGGGCCCTTCATCTGAAACATGCCTTTCCCTATTGAGACAAGCTGATATCACCAGATGAGCCTTTCTAGCGTGACCAGCCTGAGTCACCTTATTAGCATAACCAGTCAGGTCAGATCTGGAGCTCTTCAGATAAAAGACACTTCAATCACCAGGAAATTCCAAGGTTTTAGAGGTTATCTCTCAGGAACCAAGAACAAAGACCAAATTCTTGGAGTAAAGTTAACCGCACAGGCTCTCTATTATGTTTTTCACTTTAGCACCTTCCCATTGTCTCTTCTCAACCTCACTTGGTAGCGTTGTCTCCTTGTTCACCTTTTGGGGAAGGCCAGTGGTGATCACAGTGTGTGCTGTTACACAACAGCTGGCCAGGGCCAGAGCCAGACCTTAGTCCGGAGGTCTTGAAGTGCCTGGCAGGCGTGCCACAGGGTGGAATTTGCAAGGATCTCATGTCTCCTCAGCTGCTTCCTACCAAATGCAAGCATCAGGGCAGAAGGTGAATTCGATCATGATTTGTCATCATCAGGCACAACCTCACTGGGGTTCCCATGTTCAGCAGTTTTGCCTAGCTTGGTATTTCTGAAGCTCTTATCCCTGTGGGACAACTATTGTTGATGAAAACAGGAAGGGACGTTTTTGCCAAGTATAATCAGACTGTGCTGACACTCACAGGGGAGGGGTCAACGATGGCCATAATTAAGAATGTGGACCTGGAGGTTAGACACCACCCCCTCAGCCCCCCCCCACCCCTCAGCTTCCAGCTTCTCCACTTCCTACCATGGTGACATTGGACTAGCAATTTCACCTTTCTACAGCTCAGTTTCCTCGTCTGTGAAATGGATTTAATAAAAAGAACTCTTCCCAAGTGTATGATGAGCATTTGATAAAATAGTCCACATAAAACCTTTAACATTCAGCTTGGGACATTTTAATCCTTAGAATCCTTAGGTTGTATTACTTTTCACCCCTTCTGCCCATTTTGGTGGATACCTAATTCTAACAGCTATCATTTCCTTCCATTCTAGGTTTTTTGTGTTCTCCATCCCCATGGTCAGAGACTTTTTTCTCCTTCCCCTATCACTTCTTATCTACTTCTTCTTCCCATAAGCAGCATTATCACCGACTATGTTCTGTTGTAAACCATAATGGTTATACTCGGAGCTGCTAACTGCAAGTTCAGCACTGCCCCGAGTTCAGCCACTCTGAGACTTTCTACCCCTGTGAAGAGTTACAGTCTCTGAAACCCACAAGGGGTAGTTCTACCCTGCCATCTAAGGTGGCCACGAATCAGAATTGACTTTATGAGAGTGAGTTTATTTTTGTTGTTGTTTTGTTTTTAATTTTCAGAAGCAGACCAACAGGACTTTCGTCCTAGTCTGTCTTAATCTAGATGCTCCACGGAAACTTCTCCTCCATGGGTGACCCTGCTGGTATACTTCAAATCCTTGTGGCATAGCTTCTAGCATCACAGAAGCATACAAGCCACCACAGATTGGTGGTGAACCATAAAGTTTATCATTTGTTCAAGGTAAGTCATTATCAAAATTGTGCAACCATCACCACTATCTAATTCAAGAATATATTTGTGTTAGTCTGGGTGCACTGGAGAAACAAATCCATAGACACACATATGTGTATAATAAAGAGATGTATATACAAGAGGAATTGAACATTGAGAAAACATCCCAACCCAGTCCAGTCCAAGACCATAAGTCCAATATTAGCCCACATGTCTGATACCAATCCATAAAGTCCTCCTCAGACTCACAAAACACATGCAATGTAGCCAGATGCAGGACGGTCACAGGCCAGTGGGTAGAAAGTCTTTGGATCCAGTGGCGTTGTAAGCATCTCAGTGCTGGCAGGGGGCTATCTGAGGCTTCTCCGGCTTCTGAGGTCTGGTTGGGTCCATGTGGCTTGTCTTCTGCAATGTCTCCCAGAGAGTAACAGAGCGAGAGGTGTCTTCCACCTCCAAGGAGAAAGTACCAGATTTCCCAGGATTCTCAGGAGAAGGTTATGCCCATACACAAGTCTCATTGGCTATCTCCAGATTGACACCCTAGACTCCACCCCTACACTCTTAATCCTTAAATTGACACCAGATTAGGTAACTACCACAATATTCATTCCCTCAAAAAGCAATCCCATGCCCATTAAAAAGTCACTCCTTATGCCCCAAACTTCTAGCCCCCAACAAGCACTAATCTGTCTCTATGGATTTGCATATTCAGGATATTTCTAGAAATTGAGCATATTTGGGATTTTTAAGACAAAGTGCCTTTTCCATTTGGAAACCCTAAGATTAGTGGTTAAGAGCATATCTTTGGATTCAGGTAGAGCTGGGGTCTAAGCCAATGGTTCTGCCACTTATTGATTTTATGAATGTAGAGTGAGCTATTTTACATTTCTACAACTCAGTTTCCTACTAAAGAAGACACAGATGATAAGAGCACCCTTGCCCAGAGTTGTGAGGAATGAATCAGACCACACACCCAGTATTTGTGAAGTGCCCAGCACTATGAGCAGTCATTCATATTATTTTCAGTTACTCAAATAATGGTGGAACATCAAAAGAGATTTGAAACACACACACACACACACACATACACACACACATATTTGCCATGGAGTCAGTTCCAACTCATGGAAACCTCATGTGTATCAAAGTAGAAGTATGCTCCATAAAAATATCAGTGGATGATTTTATCTATTCTCCCTTACACATTAACCATTTGTACTACCCACACTTTTAAGAAAACACAAAAATGTATAAATAAGAAAAGCCAAAATAACCATGTCCCCAACTGCATCATAGTTGAGGTAGGTGACCTTTCTGACCTTGGTGCTAGCCAACAAGGTCTCTAGAATTGGGCAGGCCTGAGTCTTCATCTGCACACCATCACACATAGATGACTGCAGCACAGTGGAGTGTTTAGCAGGTCTCTCACAGCTATCATCATTGTAGCTTCCAAATAACTTTTTTTGATGGTCTGGGTACAAGAAGTAGAGAATGATGCTGATTCAGTTGTGTGTGATTATTAACAGAGATAATTGTAAAAACTTGGAGCTCTAATGTGGTGATTGGTCAGTTTTGCCATTTTGCTGGATATAAAATGAGTCACTGTAGCAACAGGGAAGGGGGTTTCACTACCATCAAGAGAAAAGAGCCAGGAGTAGAGCATGTCCCTCCTCGATCCAAGTACAGAAAGCTGTGACACCAGAGAGTAACAAAAGAATAGCAACAGCAGAGCCAGAACGTGAAACAGTGGGCTTCCTGGTTCATCAGACAAGTAAAGCTGAGTACCTTTGGGCAGGTGGCTTGCTTGTAAAGTAGAGCATCTCCTGATACCTAGTTGGGGGAGCTAGGTTTGCGGGCTCATGGAAGTAGATCAGAAAGCTGAGTACTTTCAGGTTGAACTTTATGGCAAAGAAAAGTACCCTTTGGGCATTTATCTTCAAAACTAAAGGAGCTTTGTAATATTACCCAAGCAGGGAACAGACCAAGGGCCAGAGAGAAGCCTGCTTGTTGGATGGCTGAAAAAGGCTGTCTTGGCTAGACAAACTGCATCCTAAGTATTTCTGAACCTAACTTGTAACCTTTTAAATTCCCTCACACACACACACACACACACACCCGTAGGGGGACAAACAACAGAAACATCGATCAAGGGAGACAGCAGTTGGTCTAAGATATGAAAATAATAATAAGGTTTATCAAAGGGTCACAATGGTGTGAGGTGGAAGGAGGGAGGGAAAAACGAAGAGCTGATACCAAGGGCTCAAATAGAAAGTAAATATTTAGAAAATGATGATGGCATGATGTGTATAAATATGCTTGATACAATTAATATATAAAATGTTACAAGAGCTGTAAGAGCCCTCAATAAAATGATTATAACTAAATGAAACAATTAGAAAAATAAATTAATTAATTCCCTAACCAAACCATAAGCATTAGTATTGTGAGTTCTGTGTGGCCATTGTAATGAATTGTTAAAGCTCAACAGAGAATGAGTGCTATAAGGACAGTTGGTGTCAGAATGGATAGTAAGGTTGGAGGCTGGAGACATGCTGGATCCCCACAAGAGCCAATTTCTGTGCACATCAGACACAAGAAAAAACAACTCCTTAACTGGGATACATACAGATGTGGATCTGAAGGAGGGCTCAGAGGAGGAGAAAGCTTTGGATACTTCCATGAGGGATATTAGGGTGATGATCCCCAGCTGCTTTAAGTGATTGGAGGATATTTTTGATAGAAATGAAAAAAAACAACAACAAAAAACCCCAAAACACAAAGGAACCTATACAGGAAATCAAGAAGGCCCTACAAGATCAAACCAACAATATAAATGACAAATTGGAAGTAATTAAACAACTCCAAATAGAAATTCAAAAGCAAACAGTAAAATATTAGAACGGGTTATATGTTGAAAGAACAAAACAAAGTCTGAAGCAATGGAACCAAGAATCGGTGATCTCGAAGACAAGCTCAAGACGAAAGTACAAGAAGAGCAAGCTATACAAAGACCACAAAACCCTGAAGAAAACCTAATTCTATGGGATACTATTAAAAAAAACAACAACTATGTTTTATAAATATCTCAGAAAAGAGAGAAGAAATATTAACCACCAAGAAAATAGTTGAAGTATTAAAGGAGCGTTCCCCTAATATTATGACAAAACACAAAATAACTAGTCAAGAAGCCCTGAGAACTCCAAGCAAAATCAATCCTGAGAGAAAGTCATTATGACATATCATATTCAAACTTTGAAAAAGAAACAATGCAGAAAGCATCATGGGAAAAGAATCATATAAAGACCAACCAATCACAAGAGGTACAGATTTTTCTATTGAAACCATGCAGGCACGAAGGCAATGGATTGATATATTCAAAAATTTGAGAGGAAAAATCTGACAGCCAAGAATCCTATATCTAGCAAAATTATCTGTCAAGTATGAAGAAGAAATAAGATCATTTTCTGATAAGCAAAAAATAAAGGGCTACTCTTAGAAAAAATGTTAAAAGGATTTCTTTGGACAGGGAATCAGGAACAAAGCAGCATCCTAAAATTATCATAAAAGGCATTATTTTGGAGAAAACTTATTTAAGTACTACACAAAACTATATAGAACTATTCAAACTAAAATAAGGTAGCACATAAAATTTCCACAATGAAGAATAAAAATATAGAGAGAAAGGAGAGGAGTAGATAATTAATAGTCAAACAGAAAATCTAGTCATTCACAAAACACAGCAAAGAAAGTATTGACAACAAAATCTTAAAAAAGGAATGCAGCATAAAAAAATTATCATGAACATTAAAACCAATATCAACATTTTTTTAAAAACACATAGCAACATGATGACAGTACTAATCAATAACAATATTGAATGTACTGGATTGAACTCACTAGTTAAGAGGCAAAGACTAACAGAATGGATAGCAGAACACAAGTCTTTAATATGCTGCTTACCTTTGATATAAAGAGAAGCATAGATAAAAGTCAAAGGATGGGGAAAAGATATCAAGCTAATGACAGTCAAAAGGAAGCAGGAGTAACAATATTAATCTCTGACAAAACAGACAATAAAGTAAAAGGCATAAGAGACAAAGAATGTTGTTATATAATCTGAAAGTGTTACTCAAACAGGAATTATAGCCATAATTAATATATATGTACCAAATGAAAGACCTTTAAAATAAGGAGGATTAATCAAGTTTCATAGACAAATAGACTACAAAATGGAGACTTCTATGCATCACTTTCAAGGAAATATCAATCAACTAGAAGGAAAATCAACAAAGATACAACACTAATCAGTACAATTAATCAACTTGATCTCTTAGACAGATGCAGAACACTTTACTCAATGAAATCTCATTTTACTTTTTTTTTCTAGTGCACATGGAACCTACTCCAGAATAGGTCATATTTTAGGCTAGGAAGCAAACATCAATAAACTCAAAAACATAGAGATCCTAAAACTAATTTTCAGATCACAATGCTGTAAAATTAGAAATCAACCATAGGACAATCCACCTGCAAAAGCCAAATGTATCGAAATTGAATAAAACTCGACTTAAAAACCACAAGATAATGGAAGAAATTTTTTGAAAAAAAAACACAAATTTAAATGAAAACAAAAATCCAACAAATCAAAATCTCTGGGACCTGGTAAAAGCAGTACTCAGAAGGTTTAAAGCAATAAATGCACACAGCAAAAAGGAAGAAAGAGTTAAAATCTACATCTTAACGCAATTGGAACAAAACCAGCAAAACAAACCCTCAGACACTAGAAGAAAATAAATAATAAAGACGAGAGCAGAAATAAAGGTATCAAAAGTATTGAAAGCTATAGAAAAAATCAGGAAGGCAATAAGTTGGTTCTTTGATCTAAAATTGATGGCCAGGAGGGCATATAATGCCTGGTGGGGTTTAATAAAGCGCAGTGTATCTGAGAGGAATTACTGAGAGCTGAATGGAGGGTGAGCATGATAGTGGGATAGGATCAAGGTGAAAGGAAACAGAGGCAAGAACTAGGAGGCACAAGTTATTTATAGAGGTATAGCTATCGGCATGTATATATGTAAATATATTAATTTATAATGAAAGGGATAGAGGCCAATGTACATATATTTATATGTTAAGTATTAAGATAGCAGATGGACTTTGGGCCTCTACTCAAGGCCACCCGTAACACAAGAACACTTTGTTCTGGTAACCTGGCACTCTGATATTCACCTTCCCAACAAAATGGGTACATAAGCAAATGTGGTAAAGAGAGCGGTTGGTGCCCGGCTATCAAAAGATATAGTTTGTGGGGTCTTAAAGGCTTGAAGTTAAACAAGCAGCCATCTAGCAGGGAAGCAAATAAGCCCACATGGAAGAAGTATACCAGCCTGCGTGACCATGAGGTGTTGATGGGATCAGGTATTAAGTATCAAAAGATCCAAAACAAGCAACTATATAGATGCAAACGAGGCGAGTTGGAGTGGAGACCCACAACCCATCTGTAGACAATTGGATATCCCCCCACAAAAGGATTATAAGGAAGGGATGGTTCAACTAAGGTGTAGTATGGCACTGACCAATCATGCATCATTCCTCTAGTTTCTGAATGTTTCATCCCCATCCACTACCATGACCCAGTTCTATCTTACAAGTCTGGCTAGACAAGAGAACACACATTGGTACAGATAAGAGCTCTCAACACATGGAATCAAGGACAGATAAACCCCTTAGGAACAATAGTGAGAGTAGGGATATCATGAGTGTAGGAGGATGGTTGGGGAGGGAAAAGTGGGAGAAAGGGGGAACACATCACAAGGTTGAATATATAGCAGCCCCCCCAAAGGGGACGGATAACAGAAACGTGGGTAAAGGGAGACAATGGACAATGTAAGATACAAAATAATAATAACAATATGTAATTGATCATGAGTGTGGGAGGTATGGGGAGGTAGGGGAACAAAGAAGAGCTTATACCAAGGGTTCAAGTAGAATATGTTTTGGAAATGATGATGATACATATATACCAATATGCTGGATACAATTGATGTATGGAATGTTATAAGAGCTGTAAGAGCCCCAAATAAAATGATTTAAAAAGAAAAAGAAGTTGGTTCTTTGAAAAGATTGAAAAAAGTGATAAACCACTAGCAAACCTAACAAAGCAAAATAAGGAGGAAAAGGAAAAAAGAAATATTACAAATAAGAAATAAAATTAGACTAAATATAGTGAAAATGTTAATATTACCAAAAACACTTTATAAATTTAATGCAATTCTGATCCAAATACTAGTACAATTCTTCAAAGAACTGGAAGTACTAATCACCAAACTTATATGGAAAGGAAAGAAATCCAGGACAAACAAAATACCATTAAAAACAAAACAAATTAGGAGGCCTTTCACATCCAGATTTTAAAGCCAATGGTAGAACCATGTTTATCCAAACAACTTGATGTTGGCCTAATGATAGACATGAAGACCAATGGATTAGAATTTAGAACCCAGAAATATAAGCAAGCACTTCAGACACCCAGCCACTGTAGTGGTCACGTATTGGGCTGTGAACTGTGAAGCCTGCAGTTAGAAACCACTAGCCACTCCTTGGAGAAAGATGGAGTTCTCGACTCCCGTAAAGAGTTACAGTCTTAGAAAGTCATAGGGACAGGTCTCCCTTGTCCTATTGAGTCATTATGACTCACCATCAACTGGATGCAGTGAGTGATGAGATGAGTGATCTTTAATAAAGGACTAAAACACACTAACTTGAGAAGAGATAACCTTTTCAATAAATGGTGCTGGAAAAAATGGATCCACACCTACACAAGAACGAAACAAGACCTGTACTTCACACCTTGTACAAAAATACATCCAAGATGGATTAAACACCTAAATATAGATAGATAGATAGATAGATAGATAGATAGATAGATAGATAGATAGATAGACAGACAGATAGACAGACAGATAGATAACTGTGACTACCGCCCTGTTGGAAATAGGAATTTCTTTTGCAATCTCAATGAGGTCTTGATAGAGTAGGGTGGGTCTTAAACCTAATCTCTTCTGAGTGGTGTCTTGTAAAGAGAGTACAGACCCAGAAACACACATATGAGGGCAGGGAGAAGATGTCATGTGAGAATCTAACTAAGAGCCAAAGAATGCCAACAAGCACGTGGTGCTGCCAGAAGCTCCAGGAGACAAACAATGGACATGAATTCAGACTTCTAGTTTCCAAAGCTGGGAAATAATACAGTTCTGTTCTCCATGGACCAAGAAGCAGCCATGGGAACAGACCCATGGAACACTGTGTAGTTTAAAACCATGAAAGGTGTACATCACAGTTGTATCTTTTCACCCCACTTATTCAATCTGTATGATGATCGAGTACCTGGACTACAGGAAGAAGAATGTGGCATCAGGATTGAAGGAAAGCTTATTAGCAACTACAATATGAAGATAACCCAATCTGAAGCGCTTGCTGATGAAAACCAAAGCCAGTAGTTTTTAGTGTGGATTACCACTCGGTAAAAGAAAACCCACAGCCTCACAATGGAAGCAATAGACAACATTCTGCTAAGTGGACAAAAGATGGAAGTTGTCACGGATTTCATTTCCTGGAATCCACAATTAATGCCCTGGACGCAGCAGTCAAGTAAGCAAATGACAGCTTCTCTTGGGAAAATCTGCAGCATAAGACCTCCTTAAAGTGTTACAGAGCAAACAAGTTGAAGGGCTTCAAGGACTAAAAGGCAACCCAACCCATGCCAATCACCTGGATGCATTTGAAAACTGGACAGTAAATAAAGAAGACTGCAGGAAAAAAAAAAAAAGATGCACTGGAATTCTGATGTTGGTGAAGAAGATTGAAAGACTCAGCAGAAGAAGCAGACCTGTTTTAGAAGAAGTACATCCAGAATCCTCCTTCAAAGTAAGGATGGCAAAACTGGCTTACGGGCTCTGGAAATGTTTCAAGGAGAGTATGAGGAGAGACTAGTCCCTGGGGAAGGACATCATCCTGGGAAAGCGGAGAGTCAGGGAAAAAGAGGAAGGCCCTGAACAAGATGGATTGATGTTGTGGTTGTAACATTAACAAGTGTGAGGATGGCCTAGGACCAAACAGTGTTTTGTTCTGATATACAAAGGATTGCTATGAATGGGGACCTAAAACCAACAAGGCCACTAACTTCTGGTATCTCTGTTTTGGCAGCACATGATAACGATGTCAGTCAGGATTTCCACAGCCAGAGATGTGAGGAAGGACATTTTAGGCCAGAAGAAGGTAGAGTAAGGAAGGGCGGGGTGGGTTGGGGGTCTGGGGTCTGAATGGGCACTCTAGTTCCCTAATGAATCTTCACACTTGGTTACCTCGATCCCACTGTCCCATTCACATTTCTCCAGGCCACTCTGTTCACGGGAAAGTAGCTTGGCGGTGGTGCAGAAGAGGTAGAAAGTAGTGAAAACCATATCAACAATAACAATAGCAATCACTGGCATTTACTGAGGGCTTGCTGGGCACCAGGCATAGAGCCAGGCACTTTGCATGCCCTTTCTCACATAATCATTAAATCCAAGAGAGAGGGCTGCGGAGCTGTCAGGAAACTTCTCCTCTAATCCCCTAGGCCTGGGATGGGAGACTGAAAAGGGGCTACAGAAATGGAGCCAGGCCTGCTCTCCACAGGCTGGGGATCTCCCAGTCACACCTCCTTGGAGTCAGAAGAACTAGACACTTCTGAGAAAGGAACAACAAAGAAGGGAAATACACAGATTTTGATGTTCAAGTAAGAAAGACGAGAGAAAACGTAATAGGTCCGTTTCCCTCAGGGTACTGGAACTTACCACATGAAATGCAAGTCATAGGCCAAAGCCACGTGAACTTTTCAGAAAGCCAAGCAAGGTTCAGAATATGCCAAACTGCAAGTAAATGTAAATTGATCCCTAGCTGTATTGAGGAGATGAAACAGAGGCTGAGCTTTGGGTTGGGTCCACATGGCACCAAGGAAGTCTTACTCCTGGCAAAGGAAACATAGATGGAATGTGGGTACCCTGCGCACGTAAATAAGTTGGAAATAATCGCACTGCAGTTTCTTCCATCAAATGAGAGGTGTCTTTGATAGTTCCTATTGCTTCCATGAGCCACGGACAACTTGTAATACAGCCATCTTTTTACAATGCCAGATGGCAGAAGCAGCACTGGAAAAAAAATTAAGTCTCATCTCCCCACTACAAATCGGCTGGGTGACCTTAGGCAAGTCTCTTGAACTCTCTGGTCTCAATTTCAATACCTGTAGAATAAGAGAGTTGGCTGCAAGAATCAAAATCTTCTTCTGGCTCAAACAGTCCTTCAAAACTTCTCACCCACATGTTTGGAATCGCCAAAGGATACCCAAAACAAAACTGTGATCATATGCTGTTGTAAACTGAGCAACAAACATCTCAACAAGCAAAGGTTGTGCAACCCACTGGAGTACTCCTGAAGTTGGTAGGCAAGTTAGATTATGGCAAACCTTATAAAAGTTCCGTAATGACTCAGCATTTAAAGGAGTGCAGAACTGGATTGTTTTGTAAAAGAAAGAGTACTTGCCTTTCTCTCTAGTCTCTTGTAGGCCCTCAGAAGAGGGAGCAACTTCTTACTCTTCTTAATGAACACCCAATGCCTTGCACCAACCTTAGTAGATTCTTAAGTGAATTCATCAATTAATGAAACTATTGCTTTTTCCTCCCGGAGTGTCTATCTTTCCAGAACTCACACCATTTCACAATCCATTGTCTCTTCCTTCGCTGTGAGGTGGTAAGTTTAAATTCATCTCCCCACCAAACAAACCAAAAACGTACTCTGAGTCTTAGGTTCTGTTCCTTTAGGGAAAGAGGTGCATGTTCCTGGCATATGCCCCACATCAGATCACACCCATTTGCCTAAATGTTGACACTGAGCATTACAAGACCCCAGAGAGAAGCATGTGCAACCCTACTATCCAGCAGCGCATGCCAAGTCTCCCCAGGTGGTAGACTCTTTCTCCTTTGTGTCTAGTCAGTCCTAGGACACCATCAGGATTTTATGCATTGTTACAATACAAACTTAGTCCTACCCTGATCTGCCGTGCCCCAGTTGAATAAGAGCTGTAAGCATGTGTGAGACAGGGGTGGTGAATAATGGGGTGGACAAGAGAGAGCATCCACTCATGTGAGCACCAGCACCGTGTGGATCTGCTTTCTAAGAGAAGATCAAGGCTGCATCCCACCTCCCGGATCTCTGATTGTATTTCCTAGTGTCCTCCTGTTCCCAGCTTAGAGTTGAGAGTGTAACTCATGCTTCTCCTGGCTCTCTCCTCACTGAACCATGCCATTAAATTAGGATATCCAGAAAATCCATTACTAGAGAGAAGGTTGACAACGTGGTGGGATTGGTGAACCTCGTAAGGTGGGAGCTACACGTACAATCTGTTTTGCCAGCATTGTTCCTGGCCCACTATGAGGGCGTGGTGAGAGTGTTTGCAGAGCCAATGCAGTAAGTGAGCAGGACTAAAGGAAACCGGCACCTCAGGTCCCTCCTCGAGGTGCCGAGACAACCCGTTGCACCGCTTGTTGCTTTCACAGCTCGGACCTCATTTGAATGAAAAGTGAGAGCATCTTTGTGGTGGGTTCCAGGACATGAGAGAGGGCAATTGGTAGGCAGGTCCCTGGAGAGAAGGGCTGCTGGTGGGGTGGAGCCAGCTGCCCAGGAAGCAGAAGGGAGAGAAGTGGGTGGGTGCAGCTGTACCCTGGAAGGAAGTCAGGCAGGAAAGGGGTTGGGCCAGGAGGGGAACTAGCCCATACTGAGTTCCCACATGGTACTGGGCCCTGGGCCAAGTGTCTCACTTAGGTCATCGTGTATTTTGTTCAAGAACCCTGTCTTAGTTATCTAGAGCTGCTGTAACAGACTTACCACAAGTGGGTGGCTTTAAGCAACAGACATTTATTTTCTCAACGTTTGGGAGGCTGTAGGTCCGAAGTCGGATGCAGGCTCTCAGGGAAGGCTTTCTCTCTGGGCTGGCTCTGGGGAAAGTCCTGGACTCTTCTGAACTTCTGCATCTGGGGGCTGGCATCTCTTTCATCCCCATCACTGCTTCTTTCGCTTTCTCTTATATCTCAAAAGAGATGGACCGCACTAACCCTGTCCAGTAATGTAACAAACACCAGCTATTCTCAAATATGGTTATAACCACAGTCTTAGAGGTTGCTTCTGAGGGACACCATTCAATCCGTAACAGCCCCACTCCTGTGCTATTGAGGAGAAAACTAAGACTGAGAGAAAAGAAGAAAACCTAACCAAAGTGAAAAAGCTGGAGAGTGGAAGAATTGGGATTTGAACCTAGGTTGAGCCCAGTCTGAAGTCAACATTCTTCCCTCTTCCCAGTGCTGTTTCCTGGGGAAATGGTTCTGAGAGGGTATAGCCTAATGAAACACACCACGCACAAGGAGTCTTGTGCTTCCATCATGCCCCCTGCCACCTCACGGCCAGCCAATCCCCAAGTCCTGCTGATGAAGTTTCCTCTGTAGCTCCAACATCCTCCTTCTTGGCCTTCTTTCCCTCTTAGCCCGGCCCCCATAAGCTCTCTCTTGGACTTCCAGAGCAGCGCCTCTGCTTCCAGTCCCACAGCTCACTTCCACTGTATAACCATGGTGTTCTTCTGGAATTCACGTTGAACTGTCGTGGCCCTGCTCTTGCCGAGTGGTCCAGTCCACCTCTCACTTCCGCTTGCTCCTCTCACTTGCACATAATGCTCCAGCACATGGACTGGGCTGGGGGAAAGGAACGGATGGATTCCTCAGGACTGCCAGATTTCCTTCAGAGCAATTGCCCATGTTGATCCCTCCGCTTGTTACAGCCTTCCCATCTCCCCCTCTAGTACACGTCTGACTCCAACTCAGAATGCCTGGGCACCACAAAAAGTTCCTGGGCTCAGCTCCATCCACGCCTAGGCACCTGGTCCAGTTCCCCAAACATAGCCCCATCAAAACCCTACGGGACACAGTTCTACTAGGACACACAGGGGGGTCACCCTGCATCAGAAATTACCCAATAGCCACTGCGAACTGGAACGCCCAGTCCTATCACTGCCTCTCAATTGCCTCCTCGGATCCAGCATCCAGGTTAGACCCCTCTTGCTGTGCGCTCTGACTTGCTGTATGTTTCTCTTAACCCAACACTCAGGATACTTTATTGAAATTCTTTCTTGCTTTGCTTATGCCCCCATTGGCTGGTGGTGCAGATAGTCCATATGTTCTGCTGCTATCTGAGAGCCTGGAGGTGTGGAGACGCCCAGGGGCATCTCAGAGGAAAGGTGTGGCAATCTACTCTAGAAAAGTCAGCCTCTGAAAACCCTGTGGAGTACAGTTCTCTTCTGACCCACATTGGTCACCGTGCCTCAGTCAACTCGACAGCAACCAGTTTTAAACTCCATGAGGGCAGCGACTGCTGCCTTCCCAGGGTCAAGTATACTGTCCTCACTAGATAAATATTTGCCTAGTTCTCTCTCCCATGTTGCTTTTTTCGTACCCTCCCACTCACAACTCAAATATGTTCTCCTTTGTTTAGAGCCCTCCAAGCTTTCTACTTTTCAACGTCCACCCTTCGAAAGCTTGGATTCAAATGTGTGCCGATCATCAAGCTAAGGCAGCTATTACCTTGTCCCCAGAGTGGCTCAAGGACAGCATCCCATTTCCTCGGCCATTGCGGTTGGTTTGTGTCTGATGACGTTGTCTAGGTCAGGCCAGCGTTCCTCCGCTGGAATTGGAATACAAATGCTGAGGGAGCTTCCCGCAATCCTAACACATCTCTAGTCTGCGTCTGTTGTATCTTTAGCATTGGGGCAGTTAGTGGCTCTGGAGCAAGGAGACACACATCCAAAAAGCTTGTGTGCCGTTTGAAGCTATTCATGTAGAATGGGGATCACTAGCAGGAGCCTAGCACCATCTTCACCCCTGCCCAGTGGATGTAAGGAATCTCCATTTCAGCTGGACATACAGAAGTAAGCCCAAGAAAATGAGGTGGAGAGAGACAGACAGAGGGAAGCTCATCTTCAGACTCTGAGTCCCTGAATCCAGTCAACCCTGACGCTAGCACTCCCTCCAGGCTACCAGGTGACAAGAATTAAGAAATTCCCTTCTTTTTGTAAAGCAATCAGAGTCAATTTGGGATCACTTGACACTGAAAGTCTTGCCAGGTGCAATGCTTGTGCTATCTTAAATGCATCAGCTCACGGAGCCTCACAGTCCTCTAAGACAGAGTTGTCGTCTCTGTTTTCAAGCGGAAACCACACACAGCAGCCCCTTGGTGCCCAGGTTGACACCGTCCTTAGGTATTGATGTCAGTGACCCCAACCTCAGAGCACACGCTCCCACCAGACCTGGCTTCCTGCCAGAAGGCAGAAGTGAAGGAAGATGAACAGAGATGGGGGGGGGGGGAGAAGTCCCCAAATTTCCCTAAATACAAATTGCAATCATTTGAGCAAAAGCAAAACCAACAAAGTGCATGGTGACTGAATAACCCCTACTTGTCTTCTTCAAATGACCCTTGCCACACAGAATCAGTGAACTTTGCATTTCTCCACGGTGACCTCGTGGGCTAACTACGCAGAAGCTTCCTGCAGTCTTTACACACCTCGAGTCTGAGTATTTCGCACCTCTAGCCCTGGGAGCGCGGGTGCCTGTGGAGTGAGGAGCCACTCCGTCTACCACTTAAAAGTCTGCGTGCACGGTGGGAGAACAAGGTGAAACCAGCCTCCAAGGCAGAAGTGAGAGCAGGCTTAGTAAGATACCGATGGTTCTGGCCCTTAGTCACCCATCAATCAGGTCTGGTACTGAACTCATCCCCAAGCTAGAGTAATCAACCAGTTAAGATCAAGAGGACGGAGTTCAGAGTGTTAGGAAAGATGCATGAATGGAAACCGGAAATTCAGGAAGGAAGTGGGTTACGGGATGGTACTTGAGGGGGACTGCAATAGATGAGTTGACACAAAATGTGTATGCACTGTTGAATATGCCACCGGTGATCTGCTCTGTAAAGCTGCATTGAACCCTGGAAACACAGGGAATCCAGGACAGATAATGCCCTCAGGACCAATATTGAGAGTAGCCATACCAGGAGGGGAAGGGGAAGGGGTGGGGGAGAGGGCACTGATCACAATGATCTACATATAACCCTCTCCCAGGGGGATGGACAAGAACAAAGTGGGTGAAGGGAGACATCAGTCAGACATGAAAAAATAATAATAATGTATAGATTGATTATCAAGGGTTCATGAGGGAGGAAGGGGAGAGGAAAGGGGGAGTGAGAGGCTGATACCAAGGGCTCAAGTGGAAAGAAAATGTTTTGAGAAAATGATGATGACAACAATTGTACAAATGTGCTGGACACGATGGATATATGGGTTGTGATAAGAGTTGTACGAGCCAACAATAAAATAATTTTTTAAAAAGGTTAAAAAACAGTAGATCAAGAATTTATCTGTGAGATACGTCATGGTCTTAGCTTCTAAAATAAAATAAAACTATGCATGTGTGTCTCTTCCTTAAGCTTAGGAGAACCATGTGTCTCCTCCCAAGACAGGTGTGACAAGACAGCTTCATTCGTGGCTAACACCCTGCCTGGTGGTCATTAGGCACACAGGCTCGTACGGCCTCATTCACATTAACCACATCCTCAGCTCCTCTTCACTCTACGCCTGGCTCAAGGGTTCCATTCCTAAGTCCCGCATGAAGAACACACTCCTCTCACCAGCTGCAAAGGAAGAGCCCTTCCTTGAGACGCCTTCCTAGGTTTCAAACAAGGAACACACAAGAAAAAAATCTATTTTTTCAAGTTTACTGTGCTCTGTTGCCTGATCACCCACTGCCTGGTCCATGGAGCACCTGGAACAGTATTTGATAGCTGAGAGCTAGTCAGTGATTAAGTGCTTTGGCCTCAGCAGGTTGGGTTTTTATAAGAATTTAGGACATGCTCTGAGATTACAAGATCTCAGGCATCTTCAGGGAGATGGTTGTTAGCTGCCCTTCGATGGGACAGGCTTGGTGTGATTCATCAGGTTCTCATTGGCTGATTTGGGAATGTGACTTACCGGGCCTTTCTTTCTTGTTCATCTTAGTCGGGAAGCTCTGTTGAAGACTGTTCAGCAGCGTGGTAGAAGCGCGCCTCTACTGTCAGGTGGGTGGTGGCTTCAGTTGACGTGCACCTGGCCAGGAACTGAACCCAGGCCTCTTCCCTGAAGTCCTGATGGTAAGTGATACGGCATTTGACTATTAAACCAAATGCTGGTAGCTTAAACCCATGCTGATGTGGCAGTCTGCTTCAGTGAAGATCGACAGCTTTGGAAACCCCATGTAGCAGTTCTATTGCTCTGTGGAGTCACTATGAGTCTGAATTGGATGCAACGGTTTTTGTTATTGGTTTTCTTCTATGTAGAAGGTAGGAATTTTACCAGTAAACTACTGATGCCTTCTGAGAGAGACTTAAAAATACATTATTAGTTATAATACATGATAAATGCACAATAACTGCTATTAGACCTGTATTATTCTCATTTCCAAGTAAATAATAGTTTCTCCTATTGTTGCCCATCTTTGTAGAGGAACATAAGGGTCCTTGTTGTTGTTTTGTCAGCTCAGCACCAGTCTCTTCTCTCAAGGAGCCATCTCCCCATCTTCTGGCAAGTGCTCCCCTGGCCTCCACACTCATTCACACATATGCACTTGCACCACCTGTTTACTCCCAAGGGCTGTGATGTCGATTCCAGGTGGCCTTGACCTCAGTACAGACCATTGGCCCAGAAGTGAACACTTGATCCTAGCAGGCCAATCAGCTTTCTTGCCCAAGATTTGGGAACTGCAACTGACAAAAGAAGTCAGTCTCTGTCTGGGTGTCTGAAAATGAAGACATGAAAATGCAGAAATAGTTGGCAGGCCCGTTCCACCATGTGGCCTGAGGAATAGAAAATGCCAATCAGCAGAAAGGGAATCAGAGGCAAGGCAAGGAGAGCAAATTCTGACAGTCTTTGAGCTCTTAGTTCGAGCTGCTTGCAGGGCACGTCCATATTTCTCTCTGGGATTTCATTGAATCTAAGTCGCCTTATGATAAAATTCTTTTTTCTTTTTTTGGCTCAAAGTCCTTTAAGTTAGATGTCTCTTCCTTGCAACCTACAGAGTTACAACTAATGTAAGATTGCCGTCTTAGTGCTTACATATTAATCTTGAATTCTTCCGCAATCTTACTTTGTGACCTCAGATTGGAAAAAAAGAAAGAAAGGAAGTGGAAAGGTGTGAGTTAGACTCTGGTACAAACTAGTCCGTGTTCATTCTCTTGTTTCTGTTTTTCACATCAAACTCTGGTAGGGCTTTCCTTCGTGCTGGAAAGAATCAAGTACACACTTGGAATCCAGGTAAGGAGCTCTGGCTGCCATTTGTAGAGCATGCCGTTATTATAATGGGCAGGAAGACTTTGTTCTTCCCTAATTTTAGATTCTATTTGCAAGTATGGTGTGTTCCCTTATGATGACCTATTTAATTCAAATGATCTCTGACCTTAGGTTTAGTCACAATGCCCTTGGACACTCTCAATCCCAGAAACCATGTAGTGGGTCTCTGATCTTCCTGTGGATGCTGCCTGCCCACCAACATTGGATCCACGTGGATTCCAGAATTCTCAACTTCCCTCTGGGATCAACTCCCAGCCAACGTACCTCACACACATGCACCGCGCGTCTATCGGTGGAAGCTGGTGCATTGTTATGATGCTGAATAGACTTCTGAAAATCAGTCCATGAAAACCCTATGGATCACAGTGAAATCAAGGACCGGGCAGCACGTCATTCTTTTGAGCCTGGGGCACCTCAAGTCCACCAACAGCAACCACCTCTCAGAGTGAGCTCTTTCACCAGCTAAACCCTGTCATTCCAGGAGGCAGGGAGCTGTCCAACGGAGCAGCAGGACAAGCAGAAAACCACTTTGCAGAACTCACAGGAATGACATCTTTCCTCTCTGCTCACCAGCGAGTTAAAATAACTAAACAGGACAATAACAAAGGTGACATTGTGCCTACCCACTTTCTCAAAAGCAGAGTGCTTGGTGGTAAGCACCCAGAGAGAGAGTTAAGAGAAGTTCTCGGCTTCTATGGTATTTGGTCAACTTCTCTCGGATCCTCCTGTTAAAAAAAAAGAACAAGTTAACCCCAAAGCCACTAAACCCGATTGACTTTACTGACATAAACAGCGTGATCTTACGAACGCCAAGGCCAAAGGCAAAAGCTCCCCACCCCACAGTGCTCGCCCAGGTCAGTGTGTGCACCTTTGCAGTGAGGGCTGAGCAGTACATGTGTAGCAGTCACCTTTAATCTTTAAGGCAATCCCTTTGTTTCTGCTCAAGTTCAATCAGCATCTCAATGAAACAAGTTAAAGCCAAACAGAACATCAGCTTCAGAGCCAGGAAGAACTTCAATGCCATGTGGCCCCAAAGACTTTATTTGAAAGATCACGAAAAAGCCGCCCAGAAAGGTTAAGTAACTGGTTTCCAGACCGCACAGCTACGTTAGCAGAGCCCTTGAGAGGGTGCTGAGCATCCCCTCGAGGCTTCTGGAAACGAGGATGTCTACCGAGGGGCTCCTGGGCCCTCCCTGTGACCCGTGCTACTGCTGGCGCACTCTGCCAGTGTCCAGGCTGTGGAGGGCCAAGAAACCCAGTCTAATTTCTTCTCAATTCTCCAGGGAGCCAGTTCCAGGGCGAGGGAGGCCGGTGCAACAGGATTTTTCAAAGGACTGCAATGGGATGCAGTCCAGGTGTCCTCAAATCCCCTCTGTACGCTGAGGACCTGCGTCGCCACAGTCCATGCCGCCGCTGCGGGCACAGTCCACGCACCCCTGGCCGTGGGCCCGGCCTTCCCGCCTGGCTGCAGGGCTGCGGCGATCCTGCTCCTCCAGGACCCTGTCTTTCTCCGCTGGTCACTGGCCAGGACACAGCGGAAGATCGCCATGAGATTGCAGGGCCAACCGGGACCTCGCCAGCCTCGGAAGCAGAGCCCAATTGCTAAGCAGCTTGCGTGGGGATATGAGAAAACCACGGGGTTTTCACAGAGCAGGTGGGGGGAAAGGAGGGGTCTGCGCAGAAAATCGGGAGTGCCTGGCTCCTCACCAGAGTCAGCACCGTGGTTGGATTTCAGGGACACTTTCCTCCCTTGACAAAGAGAGCACGCATGTAATAGGCATTTGTTTACACTCAAAAGGTGACACAAAGGCCAAACCTTTTCGGCTCTGCAGCTAAGGAGATGGCTGTGTCAGGTAGCTTCACCTGAAGCAGCGATCTGTTGGTAAACGCACACCCTTGTCCAGAAAGGAGCCTGACCAGGTCCGGGGGTCAGGGCAGCTTCGAGATCCACACCACCCCAGGGATTAAGTTGTCCCTCGCTTGCCACTGCTGTTCTATCGGATACTGGACATGTGGAGTTTGAAGTTCTCGTAAGGATGTTGGGAGGATTTCTGGATTCCTTGATTGTTACTTCTGTGTCCAGGATGAGGTTGCTACTGCTACCTGAGCAGAGGCGTCATCCAGAGGGTGGTCAAGATAAAAGAGGTCTTCTCACCCGGGTTCTATAAATCCCCCGTGTTCTCACTATAATATCAGGTACGATATATATTAAAGTGCATGGTTTGGTCTAGAATCAATTTGGAAGGCTGTCAAATAAAAAACAAAATAGGAAAATAAATCCAAAGGAAAATTTATGACATGATTTTACTCCCATTACATTCCGCTTCACAAATGCATATGTTTTACAATATCTTTAATAATAATTATTAAACATCGTAAAATACTTCCAAACTTGGCTCATTGTATAATTGTACTTCAAGTGGAGAGAGAGAAAAAAACCACCTCAAAACTGAAGCCTTGTCAATATGCCACTTCTTCCCCCCCCTGGCTTTTAACAGAAGCAGCCGCCAGTGGGATAATCCAAGCTGTGTTCAAGAAGTTGGCAAGTAGGTCCAATTAAATGTGGTTTTACTGTATTCTGGCGTTTGCATATCTAGTTTGCCAAGAAGTAATCTTAAAAAAAATCTGTACTGGCCCAGACGCAGCCTGGATGGTGCAATGCATCCCATAACTTTGCCCCATGACTAAGATCATCTATTTTCTCCTAAATAGCTGTGCAAAATGTATTGTACATCCATCAGACTTCTACATGAATCACAGAGCACTGCCCCCAGTGGGGCTTTTTACATTTATCCATGATAAACTGAAAGTCATCTTAAAAGCTCTGTTTTATTTTCATTATTAAACTCAAAAGGGGCTAGCTGTTAGCCACCTGAGTTGAATGTATTTATTCAGGTGTCCTCCAGTTGGGTTACCTGCCTGTGGTTATAAATAAATGATCCTAATGCCTATTAAATACTGAATTGTCAAAGCTGTCGCCATGCACATTCACAAACCTAGGGACCTGGCCTTCCAAGTAGGCAATGTCTCCCTGGGTTTGGTAAAGGCACTTCTGTTCTGGTGTTTTCCAACCTCCTGGTTCCTGCTGGCCCTGGCGGCACAGTGGCTAAGTGCTGGACTGCTAACTGAAAGGGAGTGGCTCCACCCAGCCACGCTGTGGGAGAAAGATGTGGCAGCCTGCTTCCATAAACATGACAGCCTTAGAAACCCACACGGACCATTCTGCTCTGTCCTATAGGGTCACTATGAGTCGGAATCGATTCCTTGGCTAGGGGTGGGTTTCTTTAGAAGGAACCGACTTGTATGACCTCTTTCAGCTAACCAGCGCCAGAGTAGATCTGAAGGATCAGCCTTATCTCAAGTCCAGATGGAAAACTGTCCACAAAGGCGCACCTTCTGCTCTGCCTGCTGAACGCATGATTCAGCTCTGATGTGAAGACAGCTCAGGACGGCCTCGGCACCTTGACTTCCACAGGTGACCCAGGGAAGGACATCAGGTGCTCACTCCCCAAGGCCCCAAATGCTGCAAAACGTACAACCTGGCCGTTGTTCATAACCATCATGAGCTCGTTAAAAACACATGCAGAAATGGTTAAACAAAACCCTCTAACCTTTTACAGAAGTGCCAGTCTATTAGAAGGACTGAGCTCCCAGCAAACTCTCCCTCCCAATGTGTGCAATGAAGCAGTTAATGTCCTTTGGACCCTGTCTATGGCACCAAACAGAAGCGGGGGTGTTGGGGGGTTTGTTTGTTTTGGGTTGCTGTTGGTTTTTTTAAACATCTTAAAAAAAAAAAAAATCAGGCTATCTACCAACCAAAGGGGTTATCTCATTATACATGTATTATTTGTCATTGCTATTAAAAACAACGATGATGTTTTTACAAAAAACATGATGATTTTACAAAAAATGTAAAAAGAAAAAAAAGATTTGTGTCCTATCCAGGGGAGAAAGAAGCAAAAAAAAAAAAAGCAATGACTCTGATCGAATGCTTTGGGGAAGCGGCATTGTGTCAAAGAGAGAAGTGGACAAACTGAATGGGGATTCTGAAGCCATCCAACGCTTGGCCTCGCTATGTGAATACGTTGGCCCTGACAGTGGGTCCTCTCAGTAGTTACTCGAAAGGCCCTTTTATTGAGCATGGCAGCTTCCAATTGTAACATGCAGTGGACCCTCACCGGGGACATCTCCTTCCAACGGCATACGTTCACTGTGGTAGTTTTCCTCCCATACGGCATTCAGACAGGATCTTCAGATCAATATCCATCACACAACAACATGGCTCAAACTGCGACACATAAAATAGCGCATAGATGACGGGAGACCTGAGATTGAGATGCTCAGAGCTCTGATCTGGCATGTGCCACCTTCTCCTGGGGAGATCTGAGTAAATCATTTACATCTCTGGGAAAATCACTTAAATCTGTGCGCTTCCCTGGGGAGTTGGGCCTGTTCGTTATCATTATATATATTCATCATACTGTCTTTTTATACTCACCATGCAGAAGTAATCTTGGAGCGAAGCTTCCAGTCTTGGTGCCTCCAGCCTGAAAGAGAAAAACATACAGACCTCTTTCCAGTGTAGGTCTAGGTCTGGGTTAATCCAATAGAGATATGAAAGGGCTTTGAGCGACATCTCAAAAGGAGCAAAAAGTGTGATGCAAGTTATCTGAGGTTTATGTACCTAAGCATGTACACACCTCCAAACACATCTGAGAACATGGAACGTTTTGCCTTCTTGGGCACTTCAATTTTCAAAAAATAAAGTTGAGTCTATTAGTGCTCAGTGAATATTAAAAATAAAAATCCACATTGGGGGTTTGCGTGGGGGGGGAGGGGGGATCTACATTGGTAGGATGCTTTCATCCCACAAATATGATCTATATCCTCACATTTACGGAGCACTGTTTCCAGTGAGCAAATGCTTGTGCGTGTTCATTTTCCAGGGCGTTCCAAGACCGGTGGTTCATTTGGATTTCATTACCCTGGTCTTACAAAGGATCACGTGAAGGCGTTAAGAATGGGCGGTAGCCCTTCTTTTCAGGGCATGATGCTGAGAGAAGGAGGTGAGAAACAGTTCAGGCCAGTTTTCAGATTAAGCGGGAAAATATTCCAATCTCTCATTTCAGCGGCAAACAAGTTCTGAGGTTCCTCTTTGGCTTCCATCCTCCGACGTGCCTCTCGGTTTCTTCTCTCCCTCTCTCGGGTCCAGCCACAGCTCTGTCAGCCTTGCAGTGACTAGCCTGCAAGAAGCAGTGCCTCATTGTGGTTGAACAAATATCGTGTTGGAGAAACTCAAGTAACCCTTTCAGGGCTGGGAGTAGAGAGTGTGGTAGTCATTAGAATTGAGCTAGGGTTTCAGCTTTTGGTGGGCCAGAGACTGCCTGTTCTCTTAGAGCAGGTGCCAACTCATGATAATCCCATGTGTTAGAGGGCCCTAAATTGTCTTTCTCTGACACCGGGAGAGAGTGTTCTGAGACACACACACACACACACACACAGATTTGATAGAATTAAAACCAGGAATTGTGTACCAGGAACACTGGTTCCAAATTCCAGTCTTAAGCTCAGTTTTTGAATAATAGCATACAATGTTAAATATAATCTTGGTAAATACATATACCCACGGACTGCAAATGCCATCACTTAGGCATAACCAGACTTTTGATATCAATTTCAGACTTGGTCAAAGATGAGAGGTAAGCCTCGTCCCTGGAACAGCAGGCCCCACAGATCGGGTGAGGGAAGGAAATCTGCGTCCCTCTCTCTCCACCATACGTGGCCTACTCCGTGGCCAGCCCTGAGGCCGCTCCTCCACCTGCAACAGGTGAGGATGCATCAACTGGAAGTCACTGTTGTCCCTTCTAGCTCTAAGGTTTTGCCATTTTAGATTAGTCTCTGTGGAAGAACATATGAAATAGCAATCTGTGAGGAAGGAGTGTCGGACACACACCCTAAGTCTTCAAATACTGGGGAATAGTTGGGCCAGTCAGAGCATTAGATTTTTGCAATTCGAATAACAAAATTAGCTCTTTATTTCCAAAGCAATTAGTCCAGAGAGTCTTAATTTTTAAATTCAGGATATAGAGGCAAGCTTGAAATTGGTTTTGTTTAGAAGGCTGCCAAGGGATGTTATTTTAGGAAAGAGAAAAATGATATACGTATTACTAAATAAGAAGAGCAACATAAGGATGGAGTGCTTCATTCCTTGAGGGCCATTGTTTGACTGACTTTTAAGCAGCCACGTTTCAATCATTTAAAATCCGTCTATACTGGTTGAGCCTAAAAACTGCCTGTCGCATTTTGATTAAAGTATTATTTTTACTGCAAGATAAGCCCCTTTACAAGGCAAATAAACTGCATGACAACAAACTGCTCTTCCCTCCCCCTTTTGCACCTCAGTGATTCTAGTACTGCTTTGAGGCCGCCCTCAAGTAAAATAACTTATAAATAGAAAGTGAGAAAGCACCACATTTTCTAGACTTCACACTTTACGAAAAGCAAAAACTCCATTGTGCCCTAACATAGTGCCTGATACTTTTCTCCCCTTATAACCTCAGGGTGTCACTCAGTCGGATGTTGTTTATTGACATGAGGCCTGGAAGTGGCTCCGCACTTCGGCCGCCTCCTCAGCCCTCCCTCAGTGGAGGCTCAGTTTGCTGGTGTCGGGTGTTAAATAGGGCCAATCTCAAAGGTAGTTTTCATTTCCAATTTGTTTCCATTTTTTTCAAATGGTAGAAAGTCAGACACAAAAACAACTTGACTGGAAAATGTAGTTGTGCAATGATGCCAACGTCACCCAATGCCTACCACGTACCCTCCTATAGTAAATAAGGGGCAGTGAGAAAAATAGATCAATGATACAATCTGGATTTCGTTTGAGGTGCAACCAAAACAAGAACTTAAAGGAATATTCCATCCCCCAGACTTCGCTATATTTATTCTGTTGCAAAGTCTCGGGGCGTTCGAAGCAAGCTTAAGCAAACGCTTCGTGGAGGGTTCATGCAGAATGCCTGGGCTTCGAATATAAACCTTTCTCCCTCCTTTCGCACACTCAAACAACCCTCTTCCTCAACGGTGGTTCGTTACAAAGAGAACTTTATCAATTAGATTGGGGGCAGAAGTTATGACTATGCTTTAATTTCCTCTACCTGATGAGGATTTTAAAAGACAGTTACAAAGAAGAAGAAATGGATTTTTTAATATACTAAATACAAGTAAGTGGCACTGACTTCTATGGGAACTATAATGCACAGCCCAGAAATTCCTTTCTTAACTGCTGTCATGATGGATCATTATTCATTTCTCCAAATTATCTAAATAGGTATTCTTCAGAAGCATAGCTGTCTGATAAACACACATGCAATAGGTACTCAAGTAATACCAAATAGCTAATTCACAAGATCCACTTCTGAAGAATGCACAAAAGGAATACATGCACACATATCCACATATGTATACATATATGGATACATGTATTTGCACACACAAAAAAGGAAATAAAAATTTTCCATTTTTTCCACAAACGTTTTGAAGCCCTCTCATATATGATACTGAGTTTCTTTTAAAAAACAAATTTAAGAGATTCATATAAAACCTCTGAAAACTCTTACATTGACCAGAATTCATTTTAGAGCATTAGTCATTGCGAAAATGTTAGGTGCCTTAATGATCCTGCCAAAGTTAAATGAAATACTGCACTCAGTGTAATTATTCCAAGGGAAGTGACTATGTCCTTATTTATAAATAGTGTTGGGGTTTTTTCAGTCCTAAATGGTTAAGCTCTGTCACATATCAGAAGCTAGCTCTGGCTTTTGCCATCACACATAAGTATGGTTTTGCTGTTCTTTTAAATTCTGTATCTTGTATATGCATTATGTATTGAAACAACAGTTTTAACCTATCCTAGAAATCTTTTCCAATATTCAAATGCATGTTTCATGCTCTATTTCTTAATAACAACAAATAAATTTTTTACAAACTGGAATATATGGGCCAATATGACTTTCTAAAAATTCCTATGGTCATATCAGGCATGAATATTGACATTTAATAAGAACTACTTGATTTAATAATTAACTACAGAGATGATAACAAACTGTAAATAAGTAATTTCCGTCAATGGACTCTCTGTGGGCATACACGGCCTTTCCAGGCCATTCTGAATATCCTCACTGAAACTGTTACTGACTAATGTGCAACATTTTAAAGCCAAATTGGGCTTTCACACCTCTCTTGCCAAACTAACGAGAGAGTAAAATTCAAGCTCAAATGCAAAGCCATTCCTGCAGAAGAATTAGAAAAGAAGACACCTTATTTGAGAATAGGTACCCCAAATTCCAAGAAAACACAAACAAAACTCATTTTACCAAACTCATTTTACCCTTAAGCCAAAGGAAAGTACCATGCTACAGACACTTAGATAGTAGGCTCAACAATAAACTAATCGATGTTAGAATAAAGAAAATCCTGATTCTTTTTAGGGAAAAGTTATTCTGTGAGTCAGAATTAGTTGGATAAATGAGTTTACAATTTTAATGTACGTAGATACACTCTAAAGTATCTCGGGTTAATTTTTTTTTCTCAAATCAGTTTAATTGGAGCCTACCCTCAGCTAACAAAAACATTTCCGTGACCTCACGTTTGCTTGTTACATTTTAAATTTGGTGTTGAACTACACTTCACAAGAAATTCCTTCACAAGAAATTTAGCAAGTCGCTTCTGAAGATATTTTAAAGGGATTGCTTTTCAAAAATGCTGTTTTATTTCTAAACTGTCTCTGAAAATGAATTAACATTGCTGAACATTTACAACGATCAGAGTTTAGCTAGCCTTTGGGGGAAAATTAAAAGCAAAAATAATTTCCTATATGTAACTAGTTTTAAGTGAAATCAAAAGATCAATGGTTTTTACATTTTGAAACAAAGGATTTCATATAAGCATTTTTGCTGTTTCTATATGTAAAAATTAAAAAAATTTTTTTTAAATGAGGGACAAAATCCTGTCAGTGTAATAAACTTGGCCTACAGCCAAAATGAAGCTCCTAAAAAGCTATTTGTGGTACTTTTTTTTAAACTATTGCTTTATGTTTCAAGATGGTATTATCTCTAGCATGTTAATGGCAAAAGAATGTAAAGACAAGGACTAAGCTTTTCTGTCCTGGATTCCATATATTCACATGTATCAATGCATTGCACCTTATCAATAGTTTCAAACATTTCAGCCTACAATTTCAACACAATTTTAAGTATATACAAATTAAATGAGTTTTCTCTCACCCGGTGGTTTGGTATAGTTTTGAACATCGTTGTACTGGCAAACAAGAGTGTCTGAAGCTCTATAGGAATACAATGTACTAGTACAAGAAATCTTGGAAACTTAAGACAAAATATTTTTAAGAAATATCTGATGCAATGGGAGTTTATTATTATTACACCTTGTGTGTTTTTAGCACTAAAACGTGGAAGATACGTCTTAATAGTAATACTTCTTGGGTTTAAAAAAAACCCTATCTTTGCTATTAGTTCAACATGGCAGATTTACTTAGTAAAATGGACATTTCAGTCATTTTAATATGAACTATTAAGTATCTTTAATATAATGTTCACTCTTTTCCAACCTTTCAAAATCCTGTTTTTTGATGTTCCTGACAAGTCTGTTGAAGAAAAACTTGATTTGATCCACCTATTAATCTGATCCCATAATTAACTAGAAAGGAAATCCAAAACCAGGATCCTTAGCATTTTATACTTCTTGGACATACCCTAGGGTACATCTAGCACACAATGCTGGGTCCACATGATTTAGGACATAATTGATTATCTAAAAGAAACAGATGTTTTCCAAAGGACATGAAACCACATATTTAACATATACTTATGTATCAGCCAGATGTCAAAGGGGGGACCAATTTGAATGGTTTCCAACATGACTACAGGATAAATTAGCTAATTTTAATGTAGTGAATAAACAACTAATTCGTTCATTCCACTTATCAAATGTGGCAATTTGTGTAATTAATTTCCTAAGCTTTGCAAAGAATGTTTAAAGAAACAATTTCTTCCAAATTACATGTCAAAGTAGTTTTTGTAATGATAGCCAGTTAAATTTGTTAATGTTCTACATTAAAAATTGAGATGCTAGATTTTTAAGTGAACCCTCAACATATTCAGGAAGATTTGAGATATGTTGACCAGTTACTCGTGGAACTAAAAATGTAATATACAAAGCCCTCCTTTCCCAACTTATTATTTTTAAAAAATATTTTTTCTAAGCTTGTAATTGCTTGAGAAATTATTTTGTGGAGGCCAAGTGTGCATTCCTCTTACACGAGAAACAATATTCAGCTGGTTAAAAGCAAATTGAGCTTCATGTAATAGAAATTTTTTCATCGACAAATAAGGAATTAAAGATCCCGAACTGAAAACAGACGTTGCTCTGATACAATCTTGACCAGATTCCCATCCAAATGCATCAGCAAGGGTACGCATGGTACATTGTCAGGCTCGGATCCTCTGTTCTACTTCTACACGAGTATTAAACTCCCTACATGACATTTACTATGAATGCACATTCTTTTTATGATCATGCAGCAAACTGTGTATTTGTATGTTTTTGAAGTTGGAAATTATGGACAATTAGCTGTCAGGATGTGAAGACTCCCTAGGTTGACCCTTTTCTGTCCCTACTCACTCTTGGGACCGCATGAGACAATTCTACAGAACTCTTCAGCAAGTGTGCGTCTCCTGGTCAATTTCTTAGGTCAATAAGCAGTTTCTAACCCTAGTGTGCTCAATTAAAAAAAAAAAGCCGCCACAATAACAAAAACTGGGGAATAGATTTTGCCTGTTTGTTTTTCGATTCAAACTTCAGAAAACCTGAAAACGTTTGCCTTCTCTCAAGAGCAAAAATGCATAAAACTAATCTCAAATATGAATGCCTGCTAATTCCATTGCCTAGAATTAGTCATAACCCAAACAGTCTTCCAAATTAACACATCTGGTTTCCACTTTAGCCAGAACACAGAATAGATATAACCAATCAACTTAGGATAAATTGACACGTGAAAGGACTTAAGGTGTATGGACTAGGAGTTGTACTGCAGATTATGAAAAACCAGTGCAACCACTTGTAAGTTTCATGGGTTCATAAGTACCTAGGGAATTACCTCACCATTCTTGATTTTGATTCTAGAAATGTGCATCTCGTAGGTAGGAGCTTCAAATCATTTATGGAAAAATTCCAGTATCTTTTGATTCACTTTTTTCACAACCTTTTGAAGTCCCCTCGCATGTTTTTAAATGGCTTGATGCAAAAAATGTTTGCAACATTTTCACTTTGGTGATCTGACACTTTCTAATAATTGCAGACCTCCGAATAGAACCGACAACTAAAATAAAGAGGCAACATGCAACATACACTTAAGAGTCTGTGGGAGACCCGAACATTCAAAGAAAACACACGGCATTCTCAGTTCATATAATTTATTGCAGTTAGCACACAGTTTAAAAATTCACCAACACACCAATAGTACAAAACTAAACAGCATTATAAGTTATTCCCCCCTCAGGTAAATAAAACATACTATGATTGTCAAAGCTAGATGTCAGTCTAAGTTTTTAGAACAAAGGAAGAATGTAAAACTAAGAAGAAGAAAAAGCAATCACTCACAATGACCACAAAAGAAAATTCAAAAGAAAGTCCGTTTTCTCACAGACATTGATTGTCTTTCTCTAAATTAATAAAAATTATCTTAACATAAACTGCATTTAAAAACAAAACAAAACTAGAAACTCTTCAAGTAACTAAAGATAATGCTCCAAGGCCATTTTCACAGCTTTTTGTGTTTGTTTGCTTTAAATGCCATTACAGCCAAATTAACACACGTTTGACCAAATATTTCCAAAACAGTCCAGCAAAACACAATGGAGTTTTCCATTCAGTATCTTAAGCACAAAAATAGGCTATGTTTACAGTAGTTAAGGCGATCAAATGTTAAACAAAAGCAATGAAGAAAAACAACGGGAAGAACAGCAAACGTTTTCCATGCTACTCCCATAGACCTTATTTGTAAGTGCAAGACGGGAAAACAAACACTGTGCAAAATGCTCGTGCCCTGCGCGCCTGGCCACTAACCCACACGCCGGGCTGCAGCTTCTGCTGCCGGGATACACATGTCTAGGAACCCTGCCCCATGTCCGTCAAGGCAGTCCGGTCCATTCAGCCTGGGGCTTTTTCAGTCCATAGAATCTTTTCACGAGGGGGGGGGGGCGCAGGGAGGGGTAGACGGGAGGGGAGAAAAAGAAAAGGGGAGCAACAACAAAAAGAATGACCTATTGTCAATTTGTGCAGTAGTTATTCTAAAAATGCTCAACGGGGTAAATGTGTACACCTAAACTTTGAGCTGGCATGGGTTTTGTGCAATTAGGAGTTGGTTATAAATGCACACTGCACATGCAAATCTGGAAGCCGTTTGTAAACATTTATATTTTCCTTGTTACGTAGCGAAGTTATCAATTTGCAGCTTAAGTTTTTATTCAGCTTAACAGTTTCAACTTAAAAAGACAGTGGGAAAGTCAATTTAAATTATATAAAATAAAATAAAAAACAGTGCATTTATGTTCTTCATAACACCAGTTTCCAAATGGTGCTATTTATCTAAGGAAATTAAATAATTTTAAACTCACTCATTAAAGTTATACAATGCAAACAAAGACAAAAATATATTGAAACTCATGCATTTCTGTAGCGTTAATATTTACTTTTCAAGACTCAACTAAGAGCATCAACACAACCTTGTCAAGTTCTTTGACACCCACCCCCCCAGCCCATGTAATCAATTACAGTATACAACAACAGTAATTCACATTTTTAAACACACAGTTCAACACTGCTGAAGCTGCAATATCCTTTTTCATCTCAAGCAAACCTTCACAAAGACAGTTCCCAGTGATCCCAGTGTACTTTCAGATTTCTCTCACTGGGAACTGTCAGAAAACCAGAAGTTGCCACAGAAAGTTTTAAGTCAACTGCTTGTTTAAAAATAGATAATTCAGCATTTCAGAAAATTTCCATTTGGGTCTAAAAGCATTCAGGTTTCCAACAGCCAGAAAGATTCATGCAATCTGAGACATATAAAGAGGCTAATAAAACTATAGAGGGAATTTCTACTTTCAAAAAAAAAAAATGTGTGTGTGTGTAGAGGGGAGGGCTCAAAAGACAATACAGTGTCAACAAAATTAAACAGTATAAAAGCATTTTGTGATATGACAATTTGTTTAAAAGGTTCTTCTTGGCCAACTTCCCCTACCCCCACAAAAGAAAAACACCTCTCTATTTTCTGACTTGCGCTAAAGTTTCTTTATCAGAATGCTAAATTAGTGAGATTCTCATGCTATACTAAAGTGCAAAAACAAGTTAATATCCCAACTTTTTAGTTCAAGGAAACAAGACTGCTTTTAGACCGTACCACAACTATATAGAGATCTATTTATATATATGTATATATATTATTTATATTATTAATAATATAAAATTATTTCCAAAGTTCTTGAGAGCTATCTTCTAAGGTCCAGTCTCTGACAGTAGGTAAGCTCAGTGCTTCACTTTTAACAGACAAGGAGTTCACCAACTCACAGTGGAACTTCCGAATGTGTCTGTACAGGTCTCCGGACTGTGTGAACCTGCGCTCACACCACTTACAGGCGTGGGGCTTCTCTCGGGTGTGCACCACGGCGTGGCGACTCAGGTTGTGGGAGTATTGGAAGCTCTTGCCACACTGGTTGCAAGTGTAGGGCTTCTCCCCCGAGTGAGTCCTCTCGTGGCGCTTCAGGGTATACATGCAGGAGAACGTCTTTCCACACAGGGAGCACGTTGGGACATTGACATCGGTCGCAGGCTTGCTGCGGATGCCATCCTGCTCGCGGAAGTGCGTGCTGAGGTGGATCTGCAGGATGTGGGGGCTAGGGAAGACTTTGTTGCAAAGAGGGCACATGAAGATCTGGCCAGCGGGGCTGAGTATGTTTGAGACATAAGGAAGCAAACTGCTGTCCATGTTTCCTTCCACCTGGACTCGCTCACTCTCGGGGGTCATCATTTCGTCGTCGCTTGCTTTGTCCTCCCGCTCTAGCTCCCTCAAGACCGAGTCCTCCCTCATTGGAGCCAGATGGGCCGGCTCATACTGTACCCTGTTATGAGTGCTCACACTTTCTTTCACAGTGCTATGTTCCATGTCATAGTCATTAGTGCCAACATCACTCTCATCACAGGAAGCCTCTTTCTCCACCTTCACCTGCACCAGGTTGCTTCTCAGCACGTCCTGTGAAGAGAAATAAGAGCTGTTCAGATTTTCAACTCCTGACAGGCTGGACTTGACAGACAGGTCCAGCACACAGTCAACATCTGCCGAATCCCTCACGGAGGTGACAGACCTCTGGGACAAAGACTCTGTTGAGCTGCAGGGGCTGGCTACTGTTTTTCCAGCTGCTGCGGCGTGTGGCTCAGCCTCTCCGCCAGCCTGGGGGATGCCTGCTGAGTCTGAGGGCAATCGCATCCACATGTTCCCAGGCTCAGCCGCCAAGTCCCTTTTGCTGGGCAGGATGTTTAATTTTTCATCTTCACCTTCATCTTCATCACTGGGCAAATCGCCTGCCATGTGGCTGCTGCCATCCGAGAGACTCTCGACTTTGTCCGAACAACTTGAGGCATCTTCTTCCTTTTTTGTGCTGTCTGCCTCCGTGGTGGCTTTCTCTTTCAGCTTCTTTTTGCAGACTTTGACAATGTCATACATGTGGAGATAACTGGCAGCTGCTAGCACGTCTTCAATGGGCAAGTCTTTGAACTGGAGTTTCCCTTCATACATGAATTCAAGCAGGAGAGCGAAAGCTGGGGCTGTAACAATGTCGCTGTTCAGATGAACAATGTCTCTTTTGTCCAGCTGGTCCTTGTAAAAGAGGTGGAAATACATGCTGCATGAAGCCAGTACAGCGCGGTGCGCTCGGAACTGGGCATCTCCCACCAGCACAGTGCAGTCACAAAGGAAACCCTGATGCCTCTGCTCACTCAGACACTGCAGCAAATGTCTACTGTGGTCCGGAAACTCCATGCTGTCTTCATAACCTAGGAAGAGAGAGACTTCGCATTAGTACTTGTTCAAGAACAACTTTCAAACACTCTAGCCCCACATCAAAAGATAATTAAGCCCTGGCCGCTGTGGTACACATCCCTGAATTTTAATCAGGCCTGTGACCTAAGGACTTCTAAATCACTCACACAACCTAAATGTGAGAAGGAAAATGTGTGCCTTCCAAACTTCCTCACCCCAGGAAAACTCTCTCTGACACAGCCCTAGTCTTTGAACCTGAGTCGAGTTTTAGAAACCTGAGTTTATCTCCAGCCTCATACCGAGAGTAAGAATTTAGATCACCTTCAGAGCAAATGTGATTAATTCTACTCATGAAATTATGTCCTACAAAACCTACAACATAGCTACTGATTCAAAAGGAACAAATCACAGAAGGAACAAAGAAAAATCCTAAACACATCCTGGATGATTAAGAAAACTTACTCAGCCACCCTTTCTGTTCCAATACTTTTGATTCTCGACTGCACTTAGAAAGCACCATAAAAACCTACACAAGCATTTGGCTAAATCAAGAAAAAAAAATGAAATCACATAATTAGTCAAGAATTAGCAAACAACTTACTTTTAAAGTCAAGTGTTACAACAACAAAAGTCCTCTGTATAAAAACAGATGTTACTGCAGTAAGATGTGCAGGTATGGCACACATGCACGAGATCAGAAAGAACTACAACAGATGGAAAAGATCATCCTTACTATATACAAATCCAGAGGGGTTTTTTTCCTTTTCTTTTTTGATGGAGGGAAAAATGGTTATACTGCTTTGCAGAATCTGTACTTCTAGAATCTCAGGAACCAGAAGGGCTTTATCTGACTGAAAATTCCTATCTCAACTTTGATCTGTTGCAAAGCAAAATCAATTCCATATTAAAATTAATTCAAACTTTTAAATGCAGACGTGCCACTTGCAAATGAAACCCCAAAGCATTACAGGTTCAAAACTACCTCCAACACCCAAAAAACAGCCTTTCTAGAAAAAGAAACAAGTTTGGGTTTTTTTGCTGTTTCTTCTTTTGGAATCTGCTTTACCTTAGCCAACAGAAAATACTTTGTTTCATTATAACTTGATATATTTTGCTTCCCCACTAGCTTCTTCCTTTCAGATCTGCATTGTTGCCCTGGTTTCTGGCAAGGGAGGGCGCGTCAGTGGGAAAGGAAAGGCAAAGATGCACAAAGGGTCAAAATCCAACTGCATTATTAAAAAAATAAAGAAAACTCAACTTCCCTTTCCTGTGACCAGAAGCAAAATGCCACACCATGCACCTCAAAAAGTATATTTTGAGAATGGATATGTACTCTTTAATATTCATTAACTACTTCCCTTCCTCTTCTACACTTTACCCAAGACAGACTGAAACTTTCATTCTAACCCCAAATACATTCTGCAAGATGCCCCGGCTAGAATAAACTAAGACTTACAATACAATCACTTTAAGTGCCCCACAGCTAACATCAATCCTAATCCTTGCAAGGGCTAAAAATAAAGATTGGAGGGCAGCTCACAAGGTAGCTGTGATCAAATTAGGAGGCTGAGAGGACAGAGAGAGACGAAGAAGGAAGCTTATAAACATCTGATCCAGCTGACTGTGGCCATATGGCAGCTGCTGCCCAGATAAAGAGATTAAGAATAGAGGAGTGCGATTACAGCTGTCTGGCCAATTCAGGCAGCTCAAATCTACAAGTTCTAAATTAGTCGCTAACACAAAAAACTCCTGCAAATAATTATTGTTATGCTGAAATAAAAGATCTCTTAAATATATATTTGAAAGAGAAATGAGGAAGCCAGTCAAACTATTCTCCTGGGCACAGAAGTTTTTTTCTTCTTCTTAAAAAACAAAACAAAAAACCTGGTTTCAAAAGCACTACAGCTGTATGTTTCAGTAGTGCTGCTGAATGTTTTGAAGAATAAAGTTTCACAGTGGAATTATACAACAATCTAGCTTCTTAACTAGAATAATCTTCTCATATCAGTTTGAATGCATCCTAGATCGTTTACTATTTCTCTCCCCCAAAGCAAAAGGAATCTAAATAGCAGTGGGGAGGGAAAAGGCATTTAATCTCAAGTGCTCTAAAAAATAAAAAGCAGTATTTCAAAGCTCTTTCTTAACATTTCAAAACTTGAAATATTTCTGTGTATTAAAGTTACTTGCTCAAATAAAAGGGATAAAAATTAAAATTAAACAAGCCCAAGCCTTTCAACTCCAGTAAGATGTTCATTTAAGACTCAATTTCAGTTATTATTCCTTAACTGGGTTAGGAAAAGGAATGTGATTTAAAAAAATTAAATAAACAAAACACCCAAACAGAAATATGCTCAGTCTAATCTATTGCTACTCCTACCTTTAGGACACATAAACCTGATTAAGTCCTTTCCTCTGAGTCTTGCTGGCTCCAGGTCTGTTACATCGGTGGAAAAAAAGCAGACTAAGAGAGACAGATGCAAAGTGGAGATGATGTTAGAGAGGAATGAGATACCTTCTCCACCACAGATCGGCACACACTAACTCCCTGTCTGTGCGTTAGAATAAAAGGCTGAGGGATGGCAGGCTGTCAGCTGCTCTGACATCATGTTCAGATGGAAATGCTACCTCCAGCTGTGCTCCTTTTAATGCCATATGCTACTCCTCTACACTCCTGCCACCAGCTTTTTCTTAGGAGAACTTTCCTCTTCTGTTAGTATAAACAAAATACTTCAAAGTCTCCCTTTCCCCCCAAACTTTCTAACAGAAGAAATTGGTGGGGGGGGGGGGAGAAAACCTGCATATGGAATTCTACTGTATTTATGGAACAGCAACACTTCTGTGTTAAGTTGGTGGACTGCCTTACACACGGACATGCACACTCAAACCTCCATGCTATTCAGGAAATCCACTCATTTGGTGTCAGCGCCAATCTTTAGTTCTAAAGGCAGTTTACGAATATTTTTAAACCAACCACTTGACATCTCTAGCCCCATATTTCAACCTCCAGCGCCTCCCCCTCTGCTGAGAATGGGTGGATGCATGTCTCCGAAAGGTTGCAAGAGTGATTCCGAATTATTACTTCTACCTGGCTCACTACACTAGCTCACGCTTACTGAACTGTTTATCTACAAACTACCTTCTCAAGAAATTTTCTCAGACTGCCCAGTTAATGCAAATTTTAAGTCTCAGTATCAACAAGCTGAAACGGTACTTTCTGAAATCCTGGAAAGTGCTTCAGCTCAATGTGACAAATTAATAAAGTGATCCAACCTGCTAGGGTAACTTAAAATGAATGCTGCACCTGTTATCTGAGCTATCTGCTCAGAAAAAGGCAAACCTCCTTTTCCCCTGGAGCTGTGTCCCATAACGTTTGTTTGGTTGGTTTTGGTCACTCTGTAATGTTATGAGCACAACATAACCTTTTTCTTTTCGGGGTGGTGGGGTGGCGGTGACTAGTGTACAAAGCCGGAGCTAGTCAGTTTGGAAAACTTTCTCTAGACTTCGTGAGCCTTTTCGAGTGGCCGATGAAATGGCAACGCAAGGCCGGCAGGACAGACCAGAGCCCTGCACAGGGCTGCGGACATCTGGGAAAGGTGAGAGGGAAGGAGCCTGGGGCCTGAGGAGAGAGTGTCCCAGTCTGGCAGATAATCACTCCGTTCTCACTAGAAAATCGGAGCAAAGAGTTACAGAGTAATCAAAACCAACGAGTCTGCCTGTCCGACTCGTTCTCTCAACGTCACAAACCTAACTTTCTCAAACTTCGCGGTGAATGGTATAATTCTGAATGCCTGTGATCAGGCGGCACTCTTGAGAGAGAAATTCCTTCTCAACTACCCAGCCTATTCTCCACAAATGCCCTCGCCCCATTCCAATATATCAGACATTAATCACCCCATTTACCCAGTGCAGAGGGGGGCGGCGGTGCTGAATGACAGTTTAATGAGTCCCAAGCACCGCAACGGGCCAGCAACTCCGATTCCACAAATCAACCCCTTTACGTCTCCACACCGCGGGTCCATAGAGGTTTTGTGAGGTTGGGGTTTTGTTTCTCAAAGAGGTGGGGGTGGGGGTGCCGAGTGGGGAGGGGAGAAGAAATGCAAATCTCCACGTAGTTCTTGCATAAAACACACTGGGGAAAGAGGAAGGTGAAACCACAGGGACAGAGGTGGAGGGCGGAGAGCCGGTGCGGCAGTGAAACACCTTCAACAACAAACGAGAAAACAGACCCGGGTCACGGGAACAACAAAAGAAAAGTCGTAAGAAGAAGCCAGAGGGAGGAGGGTGTTGCTACCGCTTCCTCGACGCCTCGGCCCCGAGCCCCCAGGGCCTCCGGGCAACTGCACCAGCCGCCGCCCCCCGGGGCTGG
>NW_022111324.1:78054026-78066099 GCF_000313985.2 Echinops telfairi | reverse complement strand
GCACCACGCACGCACGCGGCGGCGCCGGCCAGATGTTACTCCCCCCTCCCCTCCCCTTCAGTCGGCCCCTTTCCTCCTCTTGCCTCCCGCCCTCCTCCAGTTGGGCTTTCGCGATTGACCGAAAGCGGCTGAAGCGGCGCTCCCCGCGCGCCCCCACCCCTCAGTCTCCTCCAATAGGAGGGCGGCTTTCCGGGAAGGTGGAGGGGGTGGCGGGCTCTCTTCGGACTGACAAGCGGGCGCTACCAATGGGAGAGGCGACCCGGGGCTGCCGCTTACACGCGCCAATCAAGGACAGAAGCTGTCAGGGTGGGCGGAGCCCGAGCCGGGCGGGGCCGGTAGCGAAGCGGCGCGGGGCGGAGTCCAGAGGCGCGGCGGCGGCGGCGGCGGCAGCGGCACCCCTCTGGGAGACTTGGCCGTGAGAAAGTGAAAGGAGCCCGCAGGCGGCGGCGACAGCTGCGCGGGGAGGGGCTTGTTTCCTGGCGCAGAGGCTTCTCGCGCTCTGGGGGTGCGGAGCAAGTGTTTGAGCGCGCACCGGGACAACCGTGAATGCACTTTAAGCCTAGTGGGTCGTGGCTGCTCTGAAGTTCCGCAGGTATCCTCGGGAGGCAGGGCAAACGGGGACACAGACGACGAGTGCTGCGTTAGGTGGCTCCCTCCGCTCTCTCCTGCTGCCGAGGGCGTCCAGCCCTCGCCCGCAGAGCGCAGGGGGGCCGGACCCGAACGTGCACGCCGCGTCCCGCGGTGTCGGCTCGCCAGGTGCAGGTCGGGGCGTCCAGCCAGCGGCCACCCGGAGCCCGACTCCGGGCAGAGCAACTCGCGTACACGGCTCGCAGAACTGTAAAGATCCCATATGTACTTACAAGTAAAGACATTCCCAAGTGGCCAAGTTTTAGAGAATTAAGTACAATTGATACTTTAGATGCCCTAGCCTGATTCTTTAATTGGTTCTTAGCAAGCCACAACTTTAAACTACGAAGGAAGACGGGTTGCTTTTCCTGTCCTTCCCATAAACTTCTCAGTACACACCGCAGCCCCAAAGAAAGGTGGAAATAGGCTCAATAAATTGGAAATTTGTGGAGGCAAGAATTAAAAGTCAAAAAGTTAAATAACAAGGAAGAATGAGTCAAGAGATTAGAAAACTATGTAGGAAGGGAATCAATGCCTTGTTAATTGTCAGGTGTAATGTGTTTATTCTTTGCTAACTGAACCAAGACAGGGAAGCCTGTTGCTAACCAACTTGCCAGGAGACTTTTCAACAGAGCCTAAGTTGTTTTTCACTTTGCTCCAGATCATGAGGGTAGAGTAAGTTTAAGGAATTGTTTGGCAAATCAGACGTGTTGAATTGCTAATAAAGTACAAACTGGAGCATATAAAATTCCTGGCACTGAAGTGCCATTGGCATATTCTGTTAGAAACAATAGTGATGTGCTCGACTCCTCATTCAGCCTTCATGCTGATGTGAAGGTCATCTTATAATAACTGAAGGGTTTTACACCTTGAAATCTGTTGGATCCTGCTTTTGATGAATTCTTCGTCTTTTCAGTGTTTTGACCGGAGGCCTAATTCCGCTCTGACCTGTTATAAACTAGGATGACACTATTTTCAACAACAAAAAACCAAACATGTAAAAAGGACATGTTTTGTTAATCAGTTCAAGAATAAAGAGGAAAGGGAAATGTTTGAAATTTCATAGCTGTTTCTAACCTGAAATAAAAAAGATAACAGCTCTCTGGAAGAATCACCTAAGTATTTCATAGTGCTCATATTATTAAACAGTAAATGCATGAGAAAGAAACCATTTTGTATTATACGCAAAAAGCTTAGAAACTTGGCTCTGTGCATACAGAGCAGAACCACAGCCCTAAAAACTGTTTTACAGGCTCACCCACAAGGAGAACCGCAGCAGCTCTTAGGAGACAGGCAAGGGGTCATACTGATGCATCCAAAGTGATAGCGTTTTCCCTGGTCCTAATAGCCATTGCTAGATGCCATTTTGAGAGCTGATTAGTGCTGCCAGGCAATATATATAAAGATTACACATATATTTCAGGAAAAAGTGTGTCCCTCCACAATTGTATAAAAGATTTATAACTATGAAAATGCATGGAACATCCATGCACCATTGAGCTCAATAGAACTGTTTTGGAGGCATTTATTTGTTGCAAAGAACATACTCTGCTAGGCACACAGGAGACAAGAACAAGGTGTCACACAGGGTCTCTCCCACCTGGGGTTTAATTTTAGTTGGGAAAGTATATACACATTAACATGCCAAACAATACATACCAAGTAACATAACTTAATTTCACAGCTAAATTTAATGTTCATTTGCTACAGTGGTCTTATACCCAACCCCTGGTGCATTTGTACTTTCTCTTCTTTTGCATTTTAAAAATAGTTTTTGTGCTCTGACTTTGAAATGTTTTATTATAAATGATAACCTTTAATCTTCCTAGGAAAGCCATCAGCATACAAATGTCTTTTGTAAAGGTCAGACTGATATAAGAGATATTATAGTACAGAATGATTACTATTTTCCTTCAGCACCCACTGCAATAGTAGCAGGCACTAAATCCAATGTCCCCCTCACCGAAGTTCCTCAGTAGGCTTGGGAAATTCCCATGATACAAAACTACTTGGAAGACTTTTTTTTTTAATCATTTTATCGGGGGCTCATACAACTCTTATCATAATCCATACATCTATCCATTGTGTCAAGCACATTTGTTGCCATCATCATTCTCAAAACATTTGCTTTGAAAGACTTTTTTTAAAGAGCCAGTTATCTACTCTTTCCCCTCTGCTTACCCCTCTTGCGTCCCCAGTGGGGGCAATAAAAGGACAAAAAGTACAAGCTCTAGCTACTGGAAATATAAAAAATTATTTTTCCTCTGGAGGAATCACAGTTCTGTATTCAGTTAATTTGTGCTCTTCTGGGAGTCCTGAAATTAAAAATTATACAAGTGAAGTTATACTCATGATTAGATGTCTGGCCAGAGAACAGTTTTGTGTTTTAATAACACACAACTTTTGACCATTAACAATCTAATACTATAAAATATTGCTGGGCCAATTCAAATATATTCTGCAAAAGTATGCATGGCCTTTAAATGTGAACCACAAGTCAAATACTTGATATCAGTTTTTATTACCTTGTGCAATAGACACATTGAAAACATGACCTATGAAATTAAGTTTTTAGTATTAGCTTTTATGACCTCATTAACATAAGTTTTTTCTTTAAAAATTAGAAAACAATAATAACCTAAGAGACCTGGTTTTCCAAGGTGTCACTTTTTAAAATTACTAGTAAAATGTAACAATCTGAGCAGAGGTTAATAATGTTTTGAATCTAGGGAGGGGAATAAAATGAAATAATTTGTTTAAGCAACTATGAAGCCCACTCACTTTCAGTACCGTGAGATTCTCTTGTCTCCTCTTTTTCAAGCTTCTGGATCTCAGAAATGAACAGGTTGCTATGGCCCAAAGGGAGGAGGAGACACACAAACGCAGCTGAGACACTGACCAAAAAAGTGAGTGAGCAAACTGACGCACACACCACCACAACAAAATGAACAGGGACTGCATTTCCCAAAGCACAGTTTTAATAATAAATATGTTAATAATTCTATAAAACCCATTAAATCCCAAGCCAATTCCCTGGGTTATAAATTCTATGTATTAAATTTCTAAACTCTGATAAGTCATAAATAGGGACGAAGTCTGCCTGATTCTCTGCCTTAAAGACAGAAATAATTTACCATAAACCCCGGAGACAATCCTCAGCAGATTTACACCGGGATTGGGGAGTATACCTCTATGCTGAGCGAATGAACGTACACCAGTAATTCAGACCCATTTGAGGGTTAGGGGCAGAAAGCTGCAGAAGGTAACCCTTTCCCAGAACTATGTTTTCCTGTGTAACCACTTTTCAGATCCTTCCTGTAATGAGTGCTTTTACTTGACCACCATAAATCCAGAAATGGTCTCACAGCTGAAGGAGGCTGATAGCTCAGACTTCTTGAGAACAAGACTAGCCACTGTGATGAAGAATTTAGGAACGAAGCCAAAAGATATTTTCATTAGCTATCCACCACAACTCTTTCTCTCAAAAAATGCATTATGCCTTTTGGCATATGGAAAAATGTGTGTGTGTGTGTGTGTGTGTAGTGGTGCTTTTTGTCAGCTTTGTCTATAGTCTCAGGCAATTTTTTCCAATCTGAGAAGTTCTCGTTCTTGCTGCACAGGTCTTCCTGCCATTCATTGTGCACTCAGTCAATTAAAAGTCCTTTCAGCACTTCCCTAAATAAAAGGCAGATTTAACTAGGGAAGGCTATACTCCCTGAAAATTTCACCACGTCTCCCAAAAATCAGAGTTTGGATTTCTGTCTGTTGTTTTGGAAACTGAGTTAATTTGGAGAACTGAAAGATATTTCACCAATGATTTTTTTTTTTAGATTTGATTTTTTAAGATAATCTAATGAAGCATATGACTTTTCCACTTGAGTAGATCTGCTAAAGGAAGGTTTCATATAAAGGCATATAATATAAATTATTAAAGAGTCCCAGTGGAGGCTGTTGGGTAAGCACTGGACTGCTGACCACAAGATCGATAGTTCAAACCCAGCAGCCACTCTGCAGGAGAAAGATGAGGCTGCTGCTCCAGAAAGATTTGCGGACTGGGAAGCCCTTTATAGGGTTGCCATGGATCCAATGGACTTGATGGCAATGGGTCTGAAAGAATATAAATCATTAAGGAGTTTTGATTGCTCTCAAATTTGGGGATCTATGTAGTGAAAAGAAGTAGTTTATGTCCTAAATAATAAATTCCCAAGTATTTAAGTGCTCAATATCTTAATTCTGTTCAGTTACTCACATTGGGATTAGAAAGTGTGGATGCAAATGAACTCAGAAAAGGTGAAGCGAAGCAGAGAGCTTACCAGCAGTTATTGATGCTGCACACCTGCTACGTGGTAAGCGCTGTGCTTCTTGCCTAAAGAGAAGAACATCATCTGTTTGTCTCCCAGACAGGGAGAGTTTTCCCTTTCTTTCATGCTTGCTTCAGTCTTTAATGCAACATCTTCTCAGGCTTAAACAGGCAGAAAAGAAAATGACAGATCCAAAACCTGCCTACTGAGAACTTACAATATTAATTAGAGAATTATGGAGTGGCATTCTTGTGATTCTTCAAAACAGCAGTTCTCAACCTGTGGGTCGTGACCCCTTGGGGGTCAAACAACCCTTTCACAGGGGTCACCCGATTCATAACAGCAAAATTACAGTTATGAAGTAGCAACGAAAATAATTTTATGGTTGAGGGTCACCACAACATGAGGAACTGTATCAAAGGGTCACGGCATTAGGAAGATTGAGAACCACTGTCGTAAAATTTCCACGTGTGCTAAGTGCCAACAATACATAAAATAATATCGTTCTTCTTATGTTTATGAGTTCATTATGTATCAATGCCATTGTGAGCCCACTGGACAAGATAACATTTCATTTTTCTTTAAGTGGCAAATATATTGTTAGTGTTTAATAAATGCATATTAATCTTAACTGCTGTAGCATAATATAAAAGTATAATCAAATGTAATTTAATATATACAACATAATATAAATTATCTTAATAAAAATTATTATAAAGAGAGTCTATAAACTTAACACTAAAGTCTCGACACATGTCGAATCCAAACTATTCCTAGTAACAAGAGCAGACAGAAGGTTAGATCTCTCTCCAGAAATGTGCTTTGCCCTTAGTGAGAACATGCCACTCAGGAAGTTGCTTCCCTTACAAAGAACTAGCGTTTATGCTTAAGACTAAAATGATTATTTTTAAAGTATCCATTTTACAATGCAAATGTGTGTCTAAATTAAACTCTGTAAAAATAAGCATTTTCAGTTGAAGCTACAGTAATGGCTTTCTGGGAGACAATAGGAAAACAGTTCTTGAAGATGAAGTCAGGAAACAGATTCCGAATTCTTCCTAGTTGCCTTGACTTTTGTTGTTCCAGCTCTGTATGTTACTGCCTTGGCTTAACTGAGAACCCATTGCTCTCTAGCTCCTTCACAAAATCAAGGCTCTCAACATGGTGGTAGCAAAAGGAGAGAGGAAAAAAAGGTCGAGTCACAAAGAAACAGACTGACATCTAGTGTACAATGCCAAGCGCCATGCCTCAACACTGGGAGCATGAGACTGATGCAGCAACCAGGGACTGCCTAACGAAGACACGTGCATGCTAGCACATGTTACAGACAGATGTTGAGAGAGGCACCGTAAGGGACAAGAGTTTCTCAGCGTAGTCGGAGTGCTTTAAAGGATACTGAGAAGATGGTGACAGTATTCAAACCAAACAGCAAACTCACTACCATCAAGTCACTGCCGACTCACAACAACCCTGTAGTGCAGAAGAGAACTGCCCCTGTGACTTTCCAAGGCTGTAATGCTCCTGGGACGAGGTGGGTTTGCACTGTGGACCTTGCCGTGAGCAGCCCAATGCAGAACCACTACTCAAGCCACCAGGGCTTGTATACAAGGAGGCTTCAAAGAGTTCATGGAAAAATCGCATTATCTTTTCATTCCATTTTCCCCACAAACTCTTTGAAGCCTCCTCGTAGAGAATCTCTGCCTGCCGTTGGGTTGATTCTGACTCATAGCCTTCCGATAGGATAAGGTAGAACCGCTCTTGTGGGTTCCTGAGACTGTCAGTCTTTATGGGAATAGAAAACCGCGTCTTTCTCCTGAGGAGCAGCTGATGCGTTTGAACTGCTGGCCTTGCAGTTGGCAGCCCAATGCAAAACCCATTACATCACCAAGAATCCTGAGTAGAAGACACAATACCTAAAGAAGTGGACTGACGGAAAGATCCCAAAGGGAGGTGTTAGAGGTAGGGGCCGTGGGGATAGAAGTGGTGCTGACCCTGGCTGATAGGGCAAAGATGTCAGTGTGCCTTCCTGAATTCTGCTGATCTTTTCCTTCAATTTCTTGTGAAAAGGTATCCTGCTCAGAGTCCTGAAATCAATGCTTTATGAGATAGCTAGTCCCAAAGTAAAGGCAGGACTAGAACATGCTTGGTATTTAACCCCTTGCAGACAAAAGTTGCTGTAACAAAGGTGCCCATACATGTACCCAAGTAATTAGTTGGTTTGGCTGCTTTAACAAGACCTGCTGGGTCTGAACTAGATTTTCTGAGTCTAGATTCAGCACAGTCATTATGTAATTTTAGATGGACCTTATCAGGAGATTGTGGGAGTGTATGTTCCTCCTTTGAGGAATATGAGCTATTAATTAACCACATTTTGATGATGACTTCTATCCATTCAGCAGTCACTGAACACCTTGTATGCATAGGACTCAGTACTAGGCACAACAGCTGCTAGACAAAGCATATGCTCCCAGTTATAACAAGATGCATGAGAGTGAGTATTGGAAAACACGTGTGAGCTCCTCAAGTGAAGCAGCAAAATTCTGATGGTTCTCTCTTGGTAAACTAGAATCTCCCTCAGGATGGGGACTTTTTCCTTTGACATTCACGGCTAGAGCCGTGACACCTAGAATAGTGCTTAGAGCACAGTAAGTACCCCAAACAATCTTTTTTTTTTTTCCGTTCTCTTTTTTAACATTTTATTAGGGGCTCATACAACTGTTATCCCAATCCATACACACATCAATTGTGTAAAGCACATTTGTACATCGTTTCTCAAAACATTTTCTCTCCATTTATACCCCCGACATTAGGTCCTCATTTTTCCCCTCCCTCCCCGCTCCCCCCTCCCTCATGAGCCCTTGATAGTTTATAAATGGGTATTTTGCCATGTCTTGCCCTGTCCGACGTCTCCCTTCATCCACTTTTCGGTACCCCAAACAATCTTGATGGAAGGAAAGAGAAGCGGGAGAGGGAAAGGAAGGAGGAACAGGAAGCAGAGGAGAGATGGAAAAATTGACTTTCTCATTTGTGCAGTGGCTAGAGGGAGTAGCAGTGCATTCTCCAAACCCAGGAGAAAGTGAAAAGTGGAGTCTCTTCTGTGGACTACCAGAAAAGTGTGTATTTACCTCCTTGGGGTACGTTAACCCAGGACAGAAAGACCCCAGATGAAAAGGGTAGAGACTTTACTGCTGCAAAATCACAGCACTTGTTAACATGTGAAGAGTATTTCTTACTCTGAAGAGTATTTAGAAATGAGTTTTTCTCCAGAACGTCTAGACACAAGACATGTTACTATTGTCGTCACTCGGCAGCGAATGTTGAAACCAACCAGTTAGGTGATTTGTCCAGGGCCCCAAATTAAGACTAGCCAATTGCAGAATTAATTCATCTTCAATTCGCTGGAATCCTTGTTCCTCGAACATTTAGGTGACTGAAAATAAAAGAAAAACATACCATTAAAGAAATTGTGTATGCTGTGCTTCTTCATAAGGAGAAAGCCCCGATCTCAATTTAACTACACAAGCAAGCTAAAAATATAATGAAAAACATGATTCCTGACTTTTCAAATGTAGCATCAACTAAAGACATCAGCCTTGGTGGATATAAATGAAGATGCCACTAAGCAAGAGATGTGTTCCTTTTCTGTAGAACCTGTCAGGGCAGGGCGGTTCTAATAGTGGTAAATCTTGTAGGGAAGAATCTGTATCTATGGATGCAAATAGTGACTACGAGATATAAAAGCTTATATTTTCATTTGCATGGTTTGCTGAGTTTTATTTGGCAGATATATAAACACCAGCTACACAGAGCCCATAAAGCCAAGTGAGGGCAGCAGCTCATTTGGTGGCAGAATGTAATGGTTATGGCTAAAGGGCTTACATAATTCATCTCAAACACCAATGCCTATATTTATTGTTATTTAAATTTAAATTAAACTCTCATGGCCATAGGGAGGTTTCTCGGGTCTGGTCAGAAATGTGTTTAGTTCCTTTCTTCAGATACAGCTCCTGATATTGTCAGTCCACAGACTTAACAATAGCTAGAGAACTATCCAAGAATGCCCATGCCTTACCTGGGAATCTTAGTACTTCGTTTCTCCAACCCAGCTAGTCTAAACAACTCTGTAAGTCTGGGAAAAGAGAGTGAATGGAGATAGACCAATCATTATTTCTCTTAGGGTTCCTAGTTAGATTCAGAGCAAACTCAGACTAATTGTAAGCCAATGTTAAGAGAGAATGTCTAGCATTCAGATAATGCTCACTGAAAGATAATATTCTGAGGGGGGAGTTGAGAACAGCAGTCCAAAGAAAGGCAAAGACGTGATATTGGCCAAAACCATTTCATACTGTCTTTTAATATTATTCATATTGAGTCTATAGAAGTAGTCCTATAGACTCATGCTTCTAGAAATCTTAAATTGATCGTTTTTAATCACTTTATCCTTCATGCGTTCCAACAGTGAAAACTTTGGACTTCAATTGTGAATGCTCAATACAGGATTTTTTTTTTCTAATCAGCCCTGAGATAATAGTCTGTTAAAGAGAAATCTGTATCATATTATTAAATGCACATCTGTATAACATTAAAAATATCAAAGATAACATACTAATTTGGTAAAAAAAAAAATAACTGGTAGCCTATACTAGGAATGTAAAATAACATTTTTATTTTCTACAAATCTCAAGGGAATTACATATATGAATATTTTATAATATAAAAATCACGATATTCAAAGAGAAATGTTTAATATTCCAAGGCTTTTGCAATATTTCTAATTCAAGAAGTCTTGAAAATGAAAACAATGTTTAATTGTTATCATCTTTTAAAAGACTGGCATGTTTTCTTTACATATGACAAATAGACCTGAAAGTAAAGCATATGACCTAAAATGTATCCCCCTGAGTGCACAGGTGGCTGTGTTGAAACTGGATGATCTTTCCCTTGATTTTAGAAATTTTGTATTGGTTTTAGGTAGGTTTGTGTGGATATTGAAGAAATTAACCTAACTTCCTAAATTTTAAAAAAATTGTCATTTAAGTTGTTAAGATAGACATTCATTGACCAATTTGGAAGGAATTTTTTTAAGTTGGTATATATCACTGTTAAGTGAAAGGTAATAATTTTATTTATTTATTTATTTTGACATTTGGACAAAAGGAGCAATGTTTAATAGCTGAGTGTTCAATTTGGGTAACGTTGTTTTATAAATACATAGCCAGAAGGTAAATTTTTCTAGCTTTCAAGATTCTTTTTTGTTGGTTTGGTTTGGTTTGTTATTATTATTTTTTAATCATTCTATTGGGGGCTCATACAACTCTTATCACAATCCATACATGCATCACTTGTGTAAAGCACATCTGTATATTCGTTGCCCTCATCATTCTCAAAATATTTGCTCTCCATCCAAGCCCCTGGCATTCAGCTCCACTTTTCCCCCCTTAACTCCCTGCTCCCCCCACCCCATGAATAATTTATTTTCTAATGAAATACTTGACTGAGTTCATATTGCTTTAGTATTAAGACCAAAAAGCTTATGTGTGCTTATGAAAGCACAGCGTTCATTGCACATGCCTAAAGTTCAGTAGGAATACACTGTAAGCTAAAGATTAAAGAACATTCAGGAACAAACAAAATGTTATACACTTCATTAGGGCCAACAATAGAATTATGAGACGCATATTATAGTCTTGTTGTGTAGTTTGACTTCTCTAGAAGTTGGTTCATAGTCATCATCCAATCAGCTGTTTTCCATGCCTTTTCAGTAGCTACAGAGAATATCTGCTAAGGGAAAAGGAACATTGAAAAGGTAAGCAAACACTAACAAGGAGCCTGGTGCCTCAGTACTTCATTGCTCCATCGAGGAAAGCCTCGGCGGGCCCTGGGATTTCTACTCTGTCCTGTGCGGTCGCTATGAGTTGGGATCAACTCATGGCACTCAACACTACTTAAGAGAATTTCTGAAAGAAAGAGCAAAATGGAAAAACAAAAAACAAGAATGGAGAGAAGATTAGGCAAAGTTTGGGAAACAAAGCAGTGGCACACATTTTCATTTCTTTTTCAATTAAAAAATTGCAACTAACATGCCCTAATATTTTAGACTTAAAAAAAAATCCCTTCACTGAACTAAAAAACAAAGCACCCAAAGTCCTGTGAACATTCACTAAAATCTTGATGGCAAAGGGGAGCTGTGCTCCTGTTTTGGCCACCACTGGACTGATCCGTGGACTTCGGAAACAAGAAAGGACTCAATAAAGAGCACAGATTGTTTTGGTTTTTTTTTTTCCTTTCAAAGACATTCTAACACCAAAAAGGTCCCTGCCTGTTTCAGAACTGCCTGTTAGCAAGGCAAGGAGGTGTTCATTTAATCAGAAAGAATATCCAGACTCACTTGGCCTAAATGAGTGAACAGAGTGATTTGTGCTTCTGCCCCCACTTCCTGCCATGAGCCTCTACAATGTGCCTACTTCCCAAATATTTTTCTTTAAGCTTTTTACTTTGGGTTCTTAGTGAAGATCATTAATATTATTTTTAGGTTGCAGTATGCAATCGTCCTTATTTTCACTCAAAATTGCAACACAGGGGACTATGGCCAATGCTATGCAGATGGCCAAATAGATAATAAAGACTCAGTTCATGAATAATATCCACTCAGAAAGAGGACAAAAGCAACAGGAAAAAGAGCCCAAATTGGACAAAATGTGCATGCTATATTTAAAAAAAACACGCACGTGATCATTGTCAGAGATCATTAAGGGTGCCCTGTAGTTTTAATTACATGCCAGTGACACCAATCAGATGTGACTGTTTGCTCTTATAGTCAATAAAAAAAGTCATAACTGCCATCAAATTTAAATTTAATTTATTTTCTACACAGCCCTTTCTGTTTTCCTTGTTTTTTTCCCTTCTATAACATTAACACTTTTTTTGTTAAAAAATGTGTGAAAGATTAATTTGTAGAATGAGGGATCTGTGGGTGCACAGCACAGGACAGATGGAGGGGGTGGGACATGACAGTTTTCGTCTGTGGCATCATTTTGTTGTTGCTAGAGCCAGGGAGCAAAATAAAGCTCCTGCTACCACAAGCCTTTCTTTTGGGCCCCCTAGATAAGGTGTGTTGCTTTTTCCAAATGCAGGCGGGGGGGGGG
>NW_022111324.1:78044226-78053926 GCF_000313985.2 Echinops telfairi | reverse complement strand
GGGGGGGAGGGCTGGCTGGTGCTGGGGGACACAGCTGCCCTCGTGGCTGTGGACATGATTAGCCAGAGTAATTTAAAATTTGTATTTCTATAGAATTCCATCAGCTTTTTGTATGAAACAGCATACTCTCTCGTGGTGAACTAATTTGACATGGATTCATGGTCTTTCCACTCTCGGAGATCCTGAATTGTAAACCCAAACATGTGAAGCAATTCTAGCAAAAGGATGGTTTGTTTGTTGCTTTTTTTTACCCCCCACTACTCAAAATTCTACTCACATTTGAGGTGTTTAAAAAAAAAAGCATTCAAAAGGGTGACATGCAAGTTTTGATTTTTGCCTTGGCACAGCCCCGATGTACACATACGCACTGGAGGAGTCTGCTATTGTAAAGGTTTGTATTGAAGATGAAAGCGATCACCACAGAAAATCACTGTCATATGGCACACGCAGACATTCTGAGAAAAAGTAAAACTTTGAGGAGGAGAAAAAAGGGGAATTCAGGACAGCATGTGGGAGGGAAGATGGGAGTTCTTTTTATGGACAAAGAGATCCATTAACAATATCTTTTATCAGTTTCCTTCTTCCTTGTTAACTGAAACAACTTGCAGTGCCAAGAATATGGGAACGTGGCGGCAAATAAATGACTTGGGGCGGGGGAGCCAGTGCGTCTGAGAATAGTTGGTGGTTAATTCATGACAAAACAAGAAGTGCCTGAGGAAAAATCTCAATAAAACTTTTGCTTCAAACTACTTGTGATGGAAGGTGGTCCAAGAGAGTCGAGTAGCCTCACAGTCGAAGACCCCCATTGGTGATTCTTACCTTCAGGAGGCTGTGCCACCTCGCGATGCACACGTTCCGTCGGGCCGGGTAGCTGGTCTTCCCGCCGTTTTCATGTTCTTGTGTTATTTCCCTGATTCGACTGGGAGCTTTCCCAGCGAAGGGTTGTGTCTTTTTCTCACAATTCGCTGTAGAAAAGCAGTTGTCCCCCAAGATGTTTGTTGACATGTCCTCACTGGGGATTCGTACCGGAGGCCACCATCTCTCTGTTGACGTGCGTGGCTTGCATGTTGCTATGATGCTGGAAGCTATGCCAACGAGATGTTAAAGACTTGCAGGATTCGCCCACAGTGGACGAGTGTCCGCCGAGAAAGCCCTGGCAAGCCAAGTCTGACAATTAGCCAGTGGAAACCCGAGGGGCCCCAGCAGAGCGGTGTCCGGTGTCCGATACAGCGCCCGAGGAGGAGCCCCCCTAGGTTGGAAGGGACTCCGCGTGCCAAGCGATCGCAACGATGAACGAAGCTTACGAAGAGGGTGCAGGCTGGACAACATGTCATGCTGTCTCTGGCGGAGGGGTGGCCCTGAGGCCTAGCTGACCACGTGCTGGGGGCAGCAGGCCTTAGCAATGAAAGCCACAGGCTGACCTTCAGTGCATGGAGTCCTGTAATTGTAACCACGTTACTTTTAACAATGTCACGCCTTAGATGCCACCTCTATGAAAATGGGATGGCAATAATTATAGCACCTAACTTTATTACAGGGTTGTGTGGCTTGACTGTCTAGGCAGGCCATTAATTAGCCCTCATTTAGTGAGCCAGGAAAAGAGCCCTGGGGCCGCTGGTAAGTGTTGGGCTGCTAACACTCAGCAGGGTTGGCAGAGAGAAGAGGTTATCCAATCCTCCGAAGATTTACAGCCGTGAACCCTATAGACGATCACTATGAGTCAGAATCCGCTCAGTATCAGTTTTGTTTTGTTTTTAGTTTTGAGAGTTTCTAAGGAGCTTTTTTATGGGGGGGGGGGCTCTCCTAACAACTGAGCTCTGAGGGCACTCAAATTCCAAAATGAAACTTTTTATCATTTTATTAGAGGCTCATACAACTCTTATCACAATCCATACATCACTTGTGTAAAGCACATTTGTACATTCACTGCCCTCATCATTCTCAAAACATTTGCTCTCCACCTAAGCCCCTAGCATCAGCTCATTTTCCCCCCTTCCCCCCTCCATCATGAACCCTTGATAATTTATAAATTATTATTTTGTCATATTTTGCCCTGTCCGATATCTCCCTTCACCACTTTTCTGTTGTCCATCCCCCAGGGAGGAGGTTATATGTAGATCCCTGTAATCAGTTCCCCCTCTCTACTCCACCCTCCCTGTATCGCCACTCTCACCACTGGTCCTGAAGGGATCATCCGCCCTGGATTCCCTGTGCTTCCAGTTCCTATCTGCGCCAGTGTACATCCTAAAATGAAACTTTTACATTCCATTTCATCAATGTTGTTGATGTCAGTTCATGGTGACAGCAAGCACACTAAGGAAACGTTGGCTGGTCTGGCACTACTCCTCAATCTATTGTGAATTCCACTGTTGTGAGTCATAGGGTTTTCATTGGCTGATTTTTTAGGAAGGCGATCACCAGGCCTTTCTTCCTGATCTGTTTTTAGTCTGAAAGATCCAGAAAACCTATTCAGCACTATGAGTAACACGGAAGCTTCCACTAGGAAATGGTGGTAACCCAAGTCTTCCCCCAACAGGCAAAATATTCACCATTGAGCAACCACTGTTCCCATTTCATCAGGAGTAATGTGGCCAAATGCAATGATGGAATCAACATGGATGGATAGGGAGTGAGGGAAAGGGATAGATATGATTTCAGAAGTAAAGTCATGCAGTCTATCATTGGAGAGGGCATTCCTGTCATAGGAAACGGGGAAATCTGTTATCTGCATATGTCCTGTTGGTAGGTTCTGCGGAGTCCTTTGTACAACAGAACACAACACTGCCAGGGCCTGCGTCACCCTCATAACAGTTGCTGTGCATGAACCTCTGTTGTCGCCACTGTGCCAATCCATGTCACTAAACACAGGTAAAATACAGTGTTCAGAAAGGAATACATGATAAAGGTGTCTACTCGATTTGAAATTTAAAGAATTATCTATGATATTTGTGATGTTAAATGTTATGTGTCAACTTGGCTAGGCTATGATTCTCAGTATCATGTGATTATCCTCCATGTTGAAATTTGATGTGAGGGGCGTTCCCTTGGGTATGTGGCTTCTGCCTGACATAGATGGTCATTCTGACTAAGCTGACATACGCACAAAGATTCTTCCACCTCAAACCTGCCATCTGGCCTGTCAGTCTTGGGTTCGTCGTTTCCCACAACAGTGAATCAGGAAAGCATGATGTCTGACCCACAGATCTGGGACTTACCTGCCTCCACAACTCCATGAGTCATTTCCTTGAAACAAACCTCTCTCTGTATGGTTATCTATATTTCACTGGTTTATATATTTTACAATATATTTTCCTCAATAGGACCTAAGACAATATGTATTTCCTTATTTCACCACAATTTTTCTGTAATTTTATATAGCAGTAGGCATTATCGAAATGGAAACTATGACAAGTTCTTGCCATTTAGTTATACACATGCTCAGAGACACACAGACACAGAATAGACCATCTATACCATTGTCCTGACTCCATTGACTCTGAATCACGCCAACCCTGTATAGAGTTTCCGAGACTGTGAACCTTTACTGGAACAGATCGCCAGCCTCATCTTTCCCCTGCAGAGCAGTTGGTGGGTGTAGCCAACTGACCTTGCAGTCAGCACCCCAACATTTACCTGACATCACCATTAGAGCTCCTTAGACTATCCAACAGTCAAAACCAAACTTACTGCAATTGAGTTTTTTCCAATTCATAATGAACCAATAGGGCAGAGTAGAATTTCTCCTGTAGGTTTCCAAGGCTGCAGGTCTTTATGGGGCCAGAATGCCTCAACTTTCTGTTAGCAGCCTACTTCCTAACCCGTGATCTCACAAGGGCTCCTACACGATCCACATGTACATGTAATGATCACAATACCTGTCCTGATGAAGTGAAACAATGTAAAACGTGTCATTTCTACTCATGTGTGCATGAAATTACTTGATTCTCTGTATCCTGATTCACAAAATTATTTTCCTTCTGATTCAGGAATAAAGTCTTCCTACTCTTCCTTCCTTCTCTGATCCTATTTATTGTGTTTCTGTCACACACAAAAATGGAGAACTGTTGGTTCAGGGACTGTCAAGGCATTCTGCTGAGACTAGGGTGACAATGTTCAGCTCCATGCGTTATCTCTCTTTAAAGGTAAACAAAAAAGGACATGTATGCGCACAGAACCCAAACCAAACTCACTTGCCATTGCGTCCATTCGGATCACAGGGACCTGAGAGGACAGCTTAGAAGTGCCCCTGTGAATTTCCAGGGCTATAAAGCTTTAGGGGAACAGAAAGCCTCATCTTTCTCCAGAAGAGCAGCTGGTGGTTTCAAACTGCTGACTTTGTGGTTAGACCCCAACGCATAACCCTCTATGCCACCAGGGCTTCTTATATACATGTCCATTTGTAAAAGCTGCCTTTTTTGTAAACCATTTTTTCCCTTCACAGTAAACGTTCATACTTATTAAATGTATTGACAGCTTCAGTTGTGTATCCCAGCAGTTGTTCTCCCTTCCCTTTTTAATAAATAAAATGTCCATTTTTTTTAACTAGGGAAATAGTTACCCAAAATAAAAACCAAAGGAACTGGCCAGCTTCCTTTGCCGCTAGTTAATCCAGGTGGCAAGTTCTGGACAATAACATATAAAAAGGTGTGTTTTGTGGTTGTCTATAAGAAGTTTCCCTAAAAAGTAGTTGATATGCCTTCCCCTCTGCACCTTTCTTATACGGATGTGATGGCTAGAGCCAGGATCGATATAATGGACCTCGAGGACAAGAGGCACACGATAGGGAGGCTGGAGCGGTCAGCTGGAAGAAGCTTCTCAGCTAATAGCCATCATAGAGTGACCATCCAACAAAGGACTGTCTGCTTCCTGCCTTTGTCTCTCTAATGATCAACCACGCCTGTCTTGTTTAAAGAGTGGTGCAAATGATTAACGTGTTCAGCTGGTAACAGAAAGTTTGATCCGCAGGTGTCTCTGAGAGATCTGACAATCTACTGCCCTTGAAAACCCTGCGGAACACAGTTCTACTCTTAGACACGCGGGGTTGTCATGAGTCAGAATTGATCCAAAGACAATTGTTTTTCTTTTGTTGCACTCTTGTCAGAGGTCTTACTTTTGGAATTTCTTCATATGCACCTGAGTCCAACCCTAACTGATGCTTTATTTATGCCTGCTCTTAAAGCACAAGGGAAAATAGGGTTTGGTGACACAACGTTCAAAGCTTTAAATGGAGTATTAAAAAGAAAAAACTCACTGCCATGGAGTCCATTTTGACTCCTGATGACCCTATAGGGCTGGGTAGAACTGCAACTCTTTACAGGAGTAGAAAGCCTCAACTTTCCCCCTCAGAGCAACTGGAGGTTTCAAACTGCTAACCTGGAGGTTAGCAGCCCTATGTGTAACCACCGTACCAGCAGGTGACCTTTAAACGGACTGTAGTATGTAAACATAGCAACTTAACGAACTATAAATTTTAGATTCTAATCTACTTATGAAAAACTAATATATTTTAAAATATTGGTTTTATCGTAAATAATCCCAGACATTTAAAAACCCAACCCTCCAACCTCAGTGGCATAGAAAAGAAAAGTTTGTCTAAGATTGGCTAGTTGGGATGGGGGAAGTTAGTGGGGGTCGCTGTCCCAAGCGGTTCTTCAAGGACCAAGATTCTGTCTTGGCTGTCATGTACTCAAACCACATTCTCTGTGTCTACTCCCTCGTCTCCATAGACTGAGAAGAGTAGAGTACCAGGCAGGAGTGATTTGTAGTCAGGACTACAGTGGCCCCGGTGCTAACAAACCTTCAATCATTAACTGCTAAGCACTGGGTTAACAGTCTGAACCCATTCAGTAGCTCTGCGGGAAAGGGGCCCAGGACCTGCTTCCATAAAGATGACAGCCCAGGAAACCTATGGACAGTTCTATTCCATGGGTTCACAGCACCTAACAGCGGCAACATGAGAGTGGCACTTGACATTTCTGTCCTCATTCTGAACCAAAACACCAACTCGATGCCGACTCACAGCAATGCCCCCATGGGCATCCCAGACCATAACTGTTTGCCAGTAGAAAGTCCTGTCTCTCCTGGTTTGAACTGCCGACAATGGGGATCCCAGCCCACTCATAACCACTTTACACCAGGGCTCATTCCGTGGGCTGGAATTCAGTCACATGACACCCAACTGCAAGGCATAGAGTTTAGCTGTGTTCCCAGGCAAAGGAAACTTTACCTATCTCCTGTTTACATAATAAATGTACTGAAAATATAGTTTCCAACATCCCTATTTTTACGCCCAATTCTGAACCCAAAACCAAACTCACTGCCATCAGATTAATTTCAACTTGTAGTGCGACCCCAGTGCGGCCCTGTACTAAAGACCAGGGTCCAGCTCATTATTCATCAACCTCTTCGTTAGTTCCCGTGACATTGAAATATCCAAGACACAAACATTTCTGATAATGGAAGATGAGCTCCCACTGTAGCATGGCTTCGGTCACAAGCCCCAGCCAACAATTGTTCTTACTCCTGACATTGCTCTTTCTCTTTTCCATGTGAGTGGTGATGTTTTAACATTTGTGGAGAGCGTTAAGAAGTGCTTCCATGGGGCTTTATGTTGCTAAGCAAACTAGTTAAAAATGCATTTAAGTAGTGGCCATGAAGTATGTTGCCAAAGACAACAATTGATCATTGGTAACCAGAGAGCTTTCCATTTCCTCTTATAGCATTATTGTATATTTTATAGACTGTTGTGATTTTGAGCTACCAGATACTTGTGTGGAATAAGATTATTGAAAGTATTTTAAGTAGGATTAGACGTTCCAAACTCACACACACATACACGTGTGTGCGTGCAAATTCCATATATATGTGTATATATACTCTTTTCCTTCAAAAAATTAATCATGATAATTTTATTAAACCAATGCTTCTCTCAAATTCTGAGTAATTACTAAAGACAATATGTGAAGAAATGGTTGGGATAAAGAATAATCGATTCAAGTGGATGAAAGTCGAAGATTCCATTTCAGCTGAATTACTGGTCTGTGCACTGAAACACAAAACAAATTATGGTCCATTACATTTTAGTTTAAGACTATTTTCTGCATTTTGATAAATATTTTACAATCTCTTTTCAGTACATACAGAAGATGTCACTGTTAACTATTATTTTCTTTGATGACTTGATTTTGAAGTTTAGTTCTCATGCAGTTATTTTAGACATATAATATGCAAAGGGTAAATCTGAGGTGATTTGTCTTGTTCCCGGGTCAGATATAAAGCAAGTGTTTGTTCATTGGAGACACAAAACTGAATTTATAATTTTTGCATTAACTAATGACATCTGAAGAATCAATGTTTATAGAGTATCAAAGAGGAAATTACACAGTCGCTGGCTTTTGTAAAAGCGTGTAGAATTGTGAGATAAAAGCAAAAGGATTATCTTGGCTTTCTGTTGGTTTCAGAGATATGCCATGTTAGGGTTATTGTATTTACAATTGCCAGAGCTGTCCATCCACGATCCCTGTTAGTGTGGTGGTTATGCATTGGGCTGCTACCTGCAAGGCCAGCAGTTCAAAGCTACCAGCCACTCCCTGGGAGACAGATGAGGCTTTCTATTCCCAGGGTTGCTATGACTAGGAATCGACTTGACAGCAAATGGTGGATTGCTAGGACCCCATAGGACTTGGAGAAGAGGGAAGTCAAATGAGAGGACTGGGTTTGTGAATGTCAGGGAGCAAAGAGAGGTACACAGTGAGTGAGGTTTCCAAAACATCCTGTCTGGATGATGCGGAACACTGGTAGCATAGTGGGTTATGCATTGGTCTGCTCACAGCTAGGTCAACAGTTCAAAACCACCAACTGCTCTTTAGGAGAAAGATGTTTTCTACTCCTATAAAGCCTCAGAAACCCACAGGGGAAGTTCTCCTCCGTCCTATAGGATCACTAGGAATCGGTATGGACCAGATGGCAGTGAGTGTGGAGTTTTTATCTGGGTGATGCAAATAGTCAGCCTGCTTAGCGACCAGCAGGAAGAGAAAAGATTCCAATCTCTCCCAAGGGACCCTGGAAGAAAGTCCCGAAAATCTGGTTCTGAAAACAATCCGTCATTGAGGCTTTCTGCAGTCTTGAAGCAGAGTCGGCTGTGACGCACATGGGGTAGCCATGAGTTGGAAGAGACGCGATATCAACTAGTCCATTCATCTACCACAGGGAATCACCCAAATGATCACAATGTTGTCAGAACTTTGTGGCTTGGGGCAGAAGCAGGACTTTCTCAGTTGGCTGACCTTGGCTCCAAGCTGCAGGAACACCATCAGCAATTCTTCCGTCTTCCAGTGCTTTCTGTGGTGGAGGCAGAACGGGGCTAATTCCTTCAGACCATGGATTGACTTTACTAATTCACAGCCTTTACTGCTCATCAGAATCACCTCGGACGCCTCCAAATTAGCAATCGCCGGAGTCTCATCTCAGACTTCACTGAATCAGAGTCAAAGGGTTGCATCTGGAACTTGGGCCTAGGGCTTGTTGACTCTGTGACTCACCAATGTTTGAGAAACCCTGGGCTGGCTCACCTCTGTGATGAAAACTCAGTTGCTTGGAGTCTTGAATGCCGTTAGCACAGTCTTAGGTTCACCAGCTTAATATAAAACTCACTGCCATTGAATCTATTCCAACCCAGAGCAACCCAATAGGACAAGGTAGAGCTGCCCCTGTGGGTTTCTGAGACTGTAGCTCAGAAACAGACAGCCTCATCTGTCTCCTGAAGAGTGACTGGTGGTTTCAAACTGCTGACCTTTTGGGTACCAGCACCGTGCTTAAGCCATTATGCACCGGATGCTCCCCAGCCTCATCTAAAGGGACTGAATCCAACTACATTCTCCACCCAATGTTAGAGTGATGGTGAGTAAAGTGTTTAACCTTTATTCTCTTAAGTCTCTGTCCTTACTTCTAAGAGGCTAGAAAGATTATGGGTACTTTATAATATGCTGTTGTATAAAAGGAGCTCAGGGGGTGCTGTCAGGTCAAGTGCAGAAGTGTCAACCCACCAGCTACTCCGAAGGAGAAAGATGATGCTTCCTGCTCCCATAAAGATTTGCAGCCTAGGAAACCCTACGGAGGGTCCCTATGAAGTAGAATTGACTCAATAAACAATAGGTTTGGCTACTATTGTATAAAACATTGAGCCAAATGGTGGAGTGGTTAAGCACTTAACTGCTAACAGATTGGTGGTTTGAACCCACTGTGCAGGAGAGAGGGATGCCAGGCGGTTTCCATAAAGAATTCCTCCTTGAAAGCCCCATGGGGCAATTCTACTCTGTTCTCCAAGGTCACTGTGGGTTAGAATAGACTGGATGGCAACAGGTTTGGTCTTGGTTTATTGTATTCAATATCTACCAGTAATGTACTTAACTCCTGCCCATTTGGACAGGATCTCTATGAGCATATGAACACTGGGAAAAGGGAAATTGAGTAAGTGCAGGTGGACTACTAACAATTAGTAGTCCTAGTAGTAACTAGTAGTCTGGATCTACACGCAATACCATTAAAAGAGCTAGTGCATTTCTTTGTCAACAAGAAGCTAGAGGAGGATGAAATCCAATTAATTTAGTTTTATTTAGAAAAGCCCAGGAAGTACATTCTTTTTTTAAAATCATTTTATTATTAGCTCATACAACTCTTATCACAATCCATACACACATCA
>NW_022111324.1:78039484-78042260 GCF_000313985.2 Echinops telfairi | reverse complement strand
GTGCTTCTTCCATGTGGGCTTTGTTGCTTCTGAGCTTGATGGCCGCTTGATTACCTTCAAGCCTTTAAGACCCCAGATGCTATACTTTTTGATAGCCATTCACCATCAGCTTTCTTCGCCACATTTGCTTATGCGCCCATTTGTGGAAGTAGATTCTATAACCACTTAAAAACAATTTGGTCTATAACCAAAGATACTTTCAAACAAAAGGCGAGTCAAAATCAAAATATTAAAATGCAGCTATGAGACTGATGCATAACTTGACAATTCCCATCATCATTTTTGCAGCTTCCTTTTATTATTGCAAGCACTCTAATAAACTACAGGCAGAAAAAGGGGACTTCTTGAGATTAATGGTGGATATTATTATTATTAAGCCTGCTATCTTTTTGAAATACCGATTTCCACCTCTTCTTGGTTCTTTGAGATGGATCAGGTAAATGTGAATGAACAGATTCATCGCCTCTAGTTTGCCTTATCCTGATAACAAGAATGGACTATGCTATTTTTTCCCCTTTCAGTAGTTTCTAAATGGTTTGTATAAAACTACCCATTATCTTTTTACACACACTAAGCTTGTTATTGAAAAATTACACCCCTCTAACACCTTCGGGTCTTTCTGCATCTAAATGGAACACTCTTAGCACTTAAATAGATATGGCAGGAACAACTCAGCAAATACTAATGTTCAAGCCCCAAGGGGGCAGCCTGCACACAGAGGAAAACATGACCATGCACATACAGCCTTTGTTGCATGACACCAGCAGCAATCCAAAACCTGCATGCAAGATTTTACTCAAATCCAAATTCATTTGTAGACTCAGAAATGGAAGTAGAAACCCAGACCTTGTTTCAAAACACAGCCTACGGTAAACTCTGCCCAACCCACAGCACATCTTTGTTAAATCTGCTTTTGCTTTAATAACATACATCACCAACTTTGCAGTTAGATGTGGAGGCAGCAAACAAAAACTGTTATTTGAGCACCTAGCCAAGGACCATTTGCTCATTCGGGAGCTTGTGTTCTTTGAAGGCCAAAGCCAAAACAGCATGGACAACAAAAGGTCATTATCTGGGCAATGGCTCCAGGGCCAAATCACCTCACAAGGGAGAGCCATCAGCCATCAACCGCTCAGGGAACTAGATGAGAGACAACATGAGGTTAACTGGAGCTTATTACTATTATGAGAAAAACAACCAAGAACATAAATACTGATGGTGATCAGAGCATTTTATAGTCAAAGAATAGCCTATTGATTGGTTTGGCTAGCGATTTGGCCAAGGGGACTAATGTACAACATTTATCTGAAGCCTAATTTGCTTCTTAGAAAAGAGAATCCAGTAAGCGACAGACAACAGCAGTGATTAGATTTAAAACTGGGATTGCAATTTGCTTGGTTCCTATTGTTTCCTTCTGTCAGTTTGTCTTGTTGTGGTAGCTTCATGTTGCTATGATGCTGGAAGCTATGCTACCAGTGTTTCCCATAGCAGCAGGGTTCACAATGGACAGGTATCAGCTAAACTGGCAGACTAAGAAAGAGCAGGAAGAAAGACCTGGTGAAAATTAGCCCGTGAAAAACATATGGATTACAACAGAGCATTTTTCAACTCGCTTGGGTGACATCCATCAGGAGGCACCAATCATTGGAAGAGGACATCCTATTTGGAGAAGCAGAGCACTCTGAAGCACAGTGACCACAAAGATAAGCTCAAAGGTGCCAGCATCATGAGAGAATCCAGGACCAAGTGGTGCTGTGTTTTGTTGCACACATGGTGCCTCTGTCAGAATTCACTAATGGAAGCTAGTGACAATCAAACAAAGGAGAGACCTGAAATGCCTCATGATTGGCTAGTTTCTTATGTGGCCTACTCACCCCAAATTATGCCACATAAAAATGTATGTTTTCTATGGAGAAAAATATATTTCTTTCAAACATATCATTGCTCGTATAAGGAACAATATACTTCTTAACAATAAGTTTATGAGTTTAAAGTACTTTGTGTTTTCAAAATAATAACTATAGTATTGGGAGCAATAGTAGTCACCATCCTACCTTAAGCATGTTTAGGCACAGAAAAGAGTAAGGAAGTGCTTTATAATGTGGACTATTCCTAAATTCTGGAAAGTCCATTTCCCATTATAGACATTACTGACCTTCAAATTCTTCTAGTAAAGTGTGTGATCATTGGGACCACAAGCCCCATATCTAATGATCAATTCTTTAACAATAAAACCGTATTGAGTCTTACTCTGGGTGAGAGGAAAGGGACTTGTAATGGAAATTTAACATTTCTAGGGCATGGGTTAACTCTCCAGAAAAAGTAAATTAACTTTAGTCTTGTTAAAATAACAGAGCACATTGCTTCTGGTGTGAACCCAGTGTCTCATAGGGAATGTGACAGAGCCAGGATTCTGAAGTTAGACCCAGGGGGTTTAATTCCTTCTCTGCTACTTAACTAGCCATGTAACCTGGAGCCAGTCCCATACCCTCTGTGCCTCAGCTTACCTAGAAAATGAAGATACTAATTACCCCTACTTAAAAACAGCAACTAACATACTACGTGCAATTAAAGTGTTTGCCAAATAAAAAGGAACTGACAACTTAGCTGTGAAACAGAGCACCAAGAGGAATACCAATTTTTTTCTCAGTTTATTGGGGGCTCTTACAGATATTATAACAATCCATAAATCAATTATATCAAGGAAACTTGTACCTATGTTGCCATCGTCATTTACAAAACATTTTATTTCTACTTCAGCCCTTATTATCAGCTC
>NW_022111324.1:78032951-78039384 GCF_000313985.2 Echinops telfairi | reverse complement strand
GACATTTGCTTATGCACCCATTTTGTCTTCAATGATTGTGTTGGGAAGGTGAGCCTCACAGAATGCTGGGTTATTAGAACAAAGTGTTCTTGTTCTTGCCTCCTGCTACCTTACTACTTAACATATAAATATATGTACATAGAACTATTTCCCCATTGTTATGTATAAATATATTAACACATGTACATGCCTGTATTTAGACCTCTATATATGTCCTTTGATAAGGCCTTTTTTTCCTCTTTCATTTTTTAAAATCGTTTTATTAGGGGCTCTTACAGATATTATAAAAATATATAAATCAATTATACCAAGCAAGCTTGCATATATGTTGCCATCGTAATTTTTAAAACATCTTTCTACTCGAGCCCTTATTATCAGTTCCTCTTTTTTTCTTTCCCTCCCTCACCCTCTTGCCCTTGTGAACCCTTGATAAATTTTACATATATATATATCTTACACTGTCAGTCGTATCCCTTCAACCATGTTTCTGTTATTCATCCCCCTGGCGGAATGTGTGGTATATATTCATCAGTGCTATTTGGTTCCCCCTTTCCCTTCCGCCCCCCCATGGTATCACTACTCCCATTACTGTTTTTGAGGGCTTTATCTGTCCTGACTTGCTTGTGTCAAAAGCTCTTCTCTATACCCATGTACATACTCCTGTCTAGCAGGATTTGTGAGGTAGAACAGGGGTCATGATAGCTGGGGGACAGGAAGCATTAAAGAACCAGAGGAATGTTGTGTGTTTCCTCAGTGTTGAACTGCATGCACCCAGGCTGAATCGTCCCTTCCGTGTGACCTTTCTGCGAGGGGAAGAATGCCAATTCTTGATGGCCCACAATACTCCAAGTTAGAATATAAAAGATAAAGGTTTCACATCAAATTGAGGTGCTCCGGTGGCATAATGGTTAAGCTGGATTGTTAACTGAGAGGCCAGCAGTTCAAACCCACCCAGTGGCTCTGAAGGAGGAAAGCCAAAACCAGTGAGCTGCTCCTGTAAAGATTAAGCCCAAACCAAACTCCTTGCTGTTGAGTCGTTTCCGCCTCCTAGGCCCCATAGGCCAAAGAAGAACTGCCCTAAAGAATGGCCAAGGTTGTCATCTTGCTGGAAGCAGAGGGTTACAGCTTCCTTCCTGGCAGTGACCCTCCATCTTTCAGCAGTCAAGCGTTTAACCACGACACCACCAAGACTCAACCTAAAAATGATAGGAAGGCCTAGAAAACCGTAAGCAGCCGTTCTAGACAGTTCTCTGTCATGCAGGTTCACTAGGGATCCAAATAGTCTCCACGGCACCTAAAAGTAGCATGCTCACGGTAGACTGAAAACACAGCCATCACACGGATCCTGACTCACATCAAAAGACTACACCTGCCCCCCGAGGATGTTCAAGGCTGTAAAATCTGTATGGGACCATCCTCTTTCTTCTGGGGAGTGGCTGGTGTTAAACCCAACACTTAACCCACTCTGCCACCAGGCCTCCTCCTCTCCATAATCAAACTCTTGAACGAAAACACAAACCCAACTCACTAGCATGAAGTCTGTACTGACTCAGAGTGGCCCGATAGGCCAGGGGAGGACTGCTCCTGAGACTGAACTTCTTTATAAGCGTCAAAAGCCCATGTTCCCCCCACAGAGCGGCTGGTGGGTTTGAACTGCGGACCCTCCTTTTGTCTGCAGTAGGCACCAAAAGGCAATGGATATAGGAACTGATTGTTGGGAGATCTCAAATTGGAGGCCCTTCAAAAACTTTGGAGCATACCAGACAATAATTGTATTTTATCCCCTCAAATACGGTAAAACTGTACTAGATTGTACTAGTTAACTCTACTGGGAGCATTTCTGGTGTAAGGCACTGAGCTGTGGTCAATTAAAATGGCCCTCTTGTCAGACTCCTCGTGTGGTACATTATACTTCTGGACTCTGTGCCTGTGGCTATAACCCCATTTGGGAAGTTGTTCTCTGCTTTACTAATGCATAGGATTCGGGTGAGAATAAGACCTGACTTTAGAAGTGGGTATGAACCAAGTCACAGCCTTTTCCTTGGGGGCACCGTTAAGACTTTACTAGAGGGTGTGACTTAAGGCACTACATTGTTTAATTTGGGTAGGGCCTGCTAAAAAGCAAGGGTCTGGTCTGCTACAAGATAACTAAGTACATCTCCATCTAAAGGCATGCCTCAGTGTGTGCCAGCTCTCTGGGACATGGAGAGGAAGCTGGGGACCATGGGTAGAGCGCATCTAAGATCTCTGAAGTAACGGGCACCTGAGAGCACACACACCAGGCTGTGGCAGCAAGACTCAGAGGGCAGCATTTAAAGTATGGGCTTCCTTTTTTGGCCCGAGACTATGGGGTGGTGAAGGGCAGGGGCAGACTGGGTTCCTGGCTCGGGGTGGTAAAGACCAAGGGATCCTATGACTGAGTCAGGTCTGGAGAGAGATTCAACTGCTGGCTGAGGAGCGGTGTTACTGTTTACTGGGCTAGCTTGTGATAACTTAGTAACGTCCCCAATAAGGCCTTGTCATCATAAGTATTGTCTGTGAGTTCTGTGTGGCCATTGCAATGCATTAGCCAGCCCAGCACAGAAGTAGGGTTCTGTGGGAGGAATGGTTGGCACCAGAATAGGGTAAAGAAGGATGGAGAGCGAGGGCACGTCTGACTCCTGCCTCGTGGCAATAAGGAAGCCAGAGGAGATCCATCAGATATGGGCAGCCGCCCACCCCTAGGCCAGTTTTAGCAGTGACCCCCCAAACCCACAAGACCAGCCCAGTCAAGCCAGGACGAGTCCACATGTACACAGCCACAATGCTAGAAGCCAACAGCTCTGATTGCCAAAGGTGTATTTTGTTCGTTTTCGTTTTTGTAAGGAAATGGCAAACTCATTTGACATCAAAATGTGTCCAACCCTGAGAGGAAATTACTCTGTCTTTATTTATCCCATTTTGTGTGAATCTTCATGTTTTGCTGTAGAAACTTTAATATGCCTGTTTATGGTGCTGCCGTAGACCTCAATGGGGTGTTATGGGGTTTACACACTGTGCTACCTCTCTGGAATCTGGGAAATGTGGAACTGGGAATCACATCTGACCCAGGATTTCAGATCAGGGGTGATGGACCCAAATCTTGCCAGTGAGGCGTTCTATTTGGAAAAGGTGCTGGCTACTTTGAGAATTTTACCTCTTGCCTCGTCACAGCCAGAAAGTGGACAAAGGAACAAAACTCTAATGAGAAAAGAAGTCTTTGATGCAGATGCTCTGGGAAGTCTTATGTTCAAGTGCATTGCTGCAGCCACTGTGTCAATGCATTTTGCTGAGGGCTTGCCTCTTGGAACGCCGACCCTCCACTTTACTAAGCATGATGTGCTTCTCCAGGGATTAGTCTCTCATGTTAACACGTCCAAAGTACATGAGACAAAGTCTCGCCATGCTTGCCGCTAGGAGCATTCTGGCCGTACTTCTTCCAAGGCAGATTTGTTTGTTCTTTTGGCAGTCCATGGTACTTTCAATATTCTTCTCCAGCACCATAATGCAAATGAGTCGATTCTTCTTGAGTCTTCCCTATTCAATGTCCAACTTTCATATGCATATGAAGCAATTGAAAATACCATGGCTTGGGTTAGGCCACAAAGTAACCTCCTTGCTTTTCAATACTTTAAAGAGGTCTTGTGCCAATGTGATGTACCCTTCGATCTCTTGACTGAGGCGTCCATGAGCATTGTGGATCCAAGCAAGAAAATCCTTGACAACTTCAATCTTTTATCCATTTATCATATGTTACCTATTGGTCCAGTTGTGTGGATATTAATCTACTTTATATTGGTTGTAATCCACACTGAAGACTACAATCCTTGATCTTCATCAGTAAGTGCTTCAAGTCCTCCTCACTTTCAGCAAGCAAGGTTGTGTCATCTGCATATTGCAGATGTTAATAAGCCTTCCTCTAATCCTGATGTCACACTCTTTTTCACATAAGACAACTTCTTTGATTATTTGCTCAGCATATAAATTGAATAAGCATGGCGGGAGGATACAACCCTGATGCACACCTTTCTTGCTCTTAAACCATATAGTATTCTCTTGTTCTGTTTGTACAACTAACTGCCTCTTGGTCCACCTACAGACTCCATGTGAGCAAAGTGTGGTGAAGAAACTAGGTGGTTCCTAGCTATGAGAAAGCATAGCATTCGGACATCAAGTAGAACAAGGGTTGGGGGTCAGTGGGATGCAGTAGTGGGGGTGGGGATGGGGGGGAGGTAAAAGGGAGACGCCATAGAACCCAGGAAGAAAAAGAATGTTTGGGAACTGATTGTGGTAGCAATTGTACCATGCTGCTTGACATGATGGAACTATGGAATGATATATGTATTAGTTCCCAATTAATAATAAATTAAAATAAGTATTTTTAATAGGTTTACATTAGCTATATTCTTTTAAGAAAGCTGGCTGCCTGCAGAGTGATTAGGTGTGCTTGAACTTCAAACCTGTTGATTAACAGTTGAACATGCAAAATTTTGTGCCACCTGGGCTCCTCTTACGGTGAAACTAACATTATCATCACCATGATCTTACAGGGAAACTTGAGACCCCAAATTAAAGACATGGAAGATGCACAGTAAGACCTCAACAAGGTCAAAGTGAGCCTGTTCCTCTTTGACGTCTCAGGAGTTGTAGTGGAGCAGCCCCAGGCCTAGGACACTGACCGACTAGCTCTCTTGATTGCTTCTCTGTGGTCCCAATTACGCCTGTAATAGTAATAATACTATGCAGGGTGTAGCCAACGGTTCACTCTATTTCCTCACTACACTCTCCCTAGCAATAGCCTTCTGATTGATCTCCTTGCCTCTCTATCATTCCTCCCTCTTTCACCTTGCTCACTTTGACCAGACTAATCTTCCAAAATTTTCCTTTGATGATGCCTTTTGGTTTTGTTAGTTAGTTACCCTTGAGTAGATTCCAAATCATGGCAACCCCTCATGTGCAGAATAGATAGAGTCTGTAGGGTACGGCTTTTAGAAGCAGATCGTCAGCCTTTCTTTGACAGCATCTCTGGGTAGGTTCACACTGTCAACCTTTGGGCTACAAGTTAAAGGTTTAACCATTTGTGCCAACCTGGGACTTCTAGTCCAGGCTTTCCACATATAAGGAGGCTTCAAAAGAGATGGAATGAAAGGATAATGGAGTTATCTTTAAGAAAAATTAAATTTAAAGATAATGAAATTTGGGTTTTTTTGTTCATCTGCTGCCTTAATACTAAACCTATAAATATATGCACGTAGATCTATTTCCCCACCATCCTATATAAATATATTTACATATGTACATGCCTGTATTTGACCTCTATAAATACCCTTTGTCTCCTAGTTCTTTCCTCTATTTCCTTTTCCTTTCCTCTTGTCCCACTATCATGCTCAGCCTTCATTGGGTTTCTGTAATTTCTCTCGGTTACATTGCCCTTGCTGAATCCCTACCAGGCCTCTCACATCCTCCTTGCCACTAATTTTGGATCACTTGTTGGTCAACACCACCTCCTTACCCCCGCCTCCCCTTCTCCCATGTCCCCCCGGAAGCATTGGTCCTGTTGTTGCTTCCTCAAGACTGTTCATCCACCCTTTCTTATCTAAATAGATCTGCAGAGATAATAATATGCACCAAAGAACAAGGCATAGCAAGACAAAGTAACAAAAGAACACAACAATGACAACAAAAAATAAAACCAATGACCCATAAAAGAATAATTTAATTTAAAAAAAGAAAAAATTTTAAAGAAATAAAAACCTGTAAATAGATCAAGGTCTGATTTTTGAACTCTCTAGGCGTGTCCTCCAGTCAAGTCCGATGGGGTGCCACCCTCTGACTCCAGAGTCTATCCTTTGCACTCCCCCGGGAGCTCCCTGCTCTGCTCTCCCCATTGCTCTGCTGCACACCTTCAGTGTTTTGCCTCAGTGTCGCAGGGTCAGTCCGGGCCAGTCCCGACACTGAGTCTCCAATGTTGTCCCCCGTAGGGCCATGGGTCAGTGAGTGATGTTGTTTCTCATAGTGGGATCAGCCATATGGTCCACTCGGTGCATTGGCTGTTCAGAGTGAGGATATCGTCCTCCTAGCCTGGTGGGCCAGGATGTGCTCCACTCTCTCTTCCTCCCCATTCATTTGCTCCTGTGTGCTCTGATCACACATGTCCCTCTCCCCGAGCTGCAGCTTCAATGCCATCCTCTAAAGTAAATTCTTCTGCAGGGAGGGGCAGTTGCCCATGTAGCTGGTATGGTGGTGGTGGTGGGGAATAATGTAATTCTTTTTTTTTCTTTTAATTGTTTTATTAGGGGCTCATACAACTCTTATCACAATCCATATACATCAATTGTGTAAAGCACATTTGTACATTCATTGCCCTCATCATTCTAAAAACATTTCCTCTCCACTTAAGCCCCCAGCATTAGGT
>NW_022111324.1:78024144-78031902 GCF_000313985.2 Echinops telfairi | reverse complement strand
TGCATATGTACATGTCTTTATCTAGACCTCTATAAATGCCCTTTGCCTCCCAGCTCTTCTATTTCCCTTGACTTTCCTCCTGTCCCGCTATCATGCTCAGTTCCCACCAGCGGAGAAAACAATTTTTAAAATGTCTTTTTCTCTTTTAGGGCTTGTTACACCAATCAAAATAAACAAGGTTTCCCTAATGTACTTTTCAAATGAACTATTTGTATTGAAATTTCTCATGGTAGCTACCAAAGGCCTCATTCATAAGACAATCGTCAAAGTAGTTTCACTTCTCGCCAGGGCTAAGTGCAGCCTCATGGTGGCACGCAGCGAAAGGGAAAGTAAATCCAAATAGAATACTCTCGTCTAGATGAAAATAGACTCCTGTAGACAGAGTACCATCCACTTTCCAGGTGACCGTCCACAGATTCATCTACTGGATGCCTTCTTGGGTGAGAATCGATGCTCACCGGGTCTCTGAAGTCAGTGGACGTAATGGGCTTTTTAAATCTCTCTGCCTGGGTTTTTACTTATGATCTTGTATTTTATGATGATAATAAAGCATAACATCTTTGAAATAGCACAACAAACACAAGTAGCTACATAATTTCAAGCTATTTCAGTAGGTTGACCTATCTTTACATGACTGGAAATCTGCCTCAGATCCAGTCTCCCGAGCTGAACAAGTAACCCTTGTCCCAAATCACTGTCCCAATTGCACAAAACCAGTCAGGAACAATGTTGCCAATCCTCACTGTGAAATACTTGTAAGATTTGGTGCTTCTACCCAAAGCATGCACACGGAAAGTGTGACAACAGTTAAGTATTACATTTGGTTTCTCAGAGTTTGGGTCAAAAGATTGAGATTCTTTGAAGCAAACCCCACCAATGTGCACAAAAAGCCTAGGTTTACAAAATCAGATCTCCAAGCCAACCAGCTGCAAGAGAGCACACTGAAGTGTTGGCAACAAGAACAACCAGAACCAAAATTCTCTCTAGCCATATGACACCTGCTTTAGACGAGCTTTTTAGGAGAAGAAAGACACAAATGGAAAATCATGAGTCGTATACTCCAGCCACCAGGCCACCAGGTGGTCAGAAACCCAGAACAAATCCTGTATACTTTTAAAATCTGTAGTTGTGTATACATCCTAATTATGGTTCGTATCCAACTTCTGTTGTCATGACAACCACGGTGACGAATTGACCTTTCCCCACTCCTGATTTTGGGATGATTGCCTTTATTTTAGAGGAGTCGACAGAATTCTATCACTTTCATTCTGCTGGTTTCCCTCATCCAAGATGATTGATCTTTGCTTTGTCCAGGGACCTGTTTAGATTAATAAGATATGTTTGAATCTGGGCTCTTGTTTCGTCTAGCACAAGATGATAAATAGATCCAAAGCCATCTTTCTGCAAAGGACCCCCAGCAGTTGAGACCCCAGAGGAGGTTTCTTGTACCCCATCCCTTTCCACGGTCCCTGGGGAAGTTGGGGATAAACACTCTTGGATTTTCAGTCCATGTTTTGGTGTGGCTCTCTGAGACCCTTATGGAGTCTTGCTGGCGGGTAAGTGTGTGCCTTCTTTCTGTCAGTCTGTTCTCTCCAGGAATAGGCAAACTTGTCTTTGGAAATGTCTTACACTAAACTAGGTTTACCTGGGAGTCATCATAGTCACCTTGCTGTTTTGATAGAAAGAACGTAAATGGAGTCTGAACTTATATTAAGCCTGAACTTATGTCAAGACTCAAACAGGAGGTAGGCTTTCCACTATAAGCGATCATTTTCCACAAATCAAGTGCTTCCGAATTTAGGTTTGAATGTAAGGAAAATCCTAATAGGGAATTTTAACCTTTGGAAAAGAAACCCAAGGCACTGCCTCGCCCATGTACTTCCTCATTCCTAGAACACACCCATCCCTGACCCTGCTTCCTCCTTTACGCAGGACCACATCTGCACTAGAAATCCCTGCCTCTTCAGCTCCTGTGACCTGGCTCCTGCAAGCCAAGTATAAAAACCACGCCCACCTGCCCTTCAGGGCCCAGGTCATCTGGACCGCTAGGTCCTCTGGGTTGCCGCCTAATCATTTTTGCCCTCTTTCAAGTTCTCCACGTCACTCCAAGTCACAATTTGCTGATACACTAAGACTTTGGGGACCCACACAGTATCACAGCAGCTGACAGGCCTGCTGATCTGCTTCCACAAAGACGGCAGCCAAAGAAATGCTGTGGCGTGTTTCCACTTTGTTACGTGGCGTCGCCACGCATCATAATCCGCTTGATGACATCGAGTATCGTGATGTCAGGGAGTTTGAATCTGACCATGGCACCACTGGGGAGACTTGAACCCCCAGGTCAAGCTTTAGCATCGGTGCCAGGGGACTTCTGACGAATAAAAGGGTCCTCCTGAGAGTGCCCTTTCCAGACCTGGGGGGTCCTTTTTCATCTGCTGGCATCCCGGGTTACCCTCTGGGCCGTTTACTGCAAGGTCAGTGGCTCCAACTACCAGCCACTCGGGGAGAAAGCGAAGACTTTCGGCTCCCATCATAAACATCACAGCCTCCCAGACTCAAGGGGCAGTACCTGTTGGTCACCGAGCGTTGGAATCAACTTGATATTGATAGCAGTGGATCTCTCATCCGCCTGCCTCCGTTGTGTGGCCTTGGTCGCTGAAGCGCTATAAGGTTCCCGAACCTGAGCTGAGAGCCAGGTCTTCGGGCTCTTGGCGGGACTGTTTTTCCACCACATGCCACTAGTTACAGTAATCCAGCACAAACTCTATCACAGAAGCAGGGGTGTCCTATTCAGCAAATTGAAATACGTGGAGATCTTGAAAGAAAGTCTGAAAAAAATCCTTGTCTGGGCTTGCGGGCTCCCATTCAGGGATTGTGACTCTCGTCTCTGGAAGTGGCCTCCATTTTTCATGACACAGTCCTGCCCTCAGCAGGGGACTGTGTGGTGCGTGCAGAGGGCCCACCGTATTTAAAACACGTAAGACCTCCTAGACATGCCACCATGTAAGGAAACTTCCTTAATTAGTGTTTTGTTAAGCAGCTGTCATAACCATTATGAATTGTTGTCAAAGCGGGGTTTTCTTTAGAGTAATTCCAAGTCACCCCTCACAGATACAAATCTGCTTTTCAGGAACATAGGGGCTGGGGGTGAGAGGCCAGCGCTGAGAAAGGGATAGCTACAGATGTTTAATTAAGTAAGAAGCAGAAAATAAAATAAAGCAACTCACCCATTCATTTTTGTTTGTTTTAAACTGAGTGTAATTAGGAGACGAATTAGAAGGTTAATAAATCATACCCCATTATCAGTTGTCATTTTAGTCACCAAGGCACATACCCAGTAGGCCTTTTTCCTGAGCACAGGAATTGGGTAAAAGTGAGTAACTGCTGGATTCAAAACAAACATGTTGCACGCTGTTGTGAGAGGTTGAGTCGGTTCTGACTCATGGAGACAACAGGGAAAAGACTGAAGTTGTCCATCTTTGGCAGTCCTGTGCCACCCAATGTTACATGCAGGGGGCTTTATTTAGAAAATAAAGACATAGAACACCTAGTAAAATTTGAATGTCAGTTAAAAAGCAAATGATTTTCATATAAATATGTTCCAAATATGACGGGATATAAGGCAATATCTGGGTCATGTTTACACTGAAAAAATATTATTTAAAATATGCACATTGTTTATCTAAAATTTGAATTTGACTGGATATCCTGAAATTTGTCTGGCCACCCTTGTTGTATGGTAAGTATGCTTAGGTATGCATATGGTAAAGGATACGTCAAACAATATTGCTACAGAATCATAGAAACATTTTATCATAGCAAAATAGCAAACTGTGAAAGTACTCTTTCTCAACACATCTTCCATTTAGGCGATGCACTTCTGAAGGCTGTGTTTTCAGCCAAACCAAAAATTCTGTGTCAAAATGGCAGTTTGGGGGGTTCTGGATGGATTCAAATCCTGTTGCTTTTAAAGGTTCTTGAAGAGATAAGATGAAGGGTGTCGGGTGAACTGTGTCAACCCTCCAGCACTGCTCTCATCGCGCAGCCTTGCTACCTTCAAAGAATGAGTGGGTGCATTGTCCTGATGGGGAAAAGCCCATCGGTGCCACTTTCCTGCTAGCCTTCTCACCACTGCCGCTTTTAATTAAAACTTCATAATTTAAAGCAAAAACCAGAAACCCAAACTTGTTGCCATCTCCGAGTTTCTGAGAATGTAACTCCTTATGAGAGTGGAAAGCCCCATCTTTCTTCCATGGAGCAGGTGGTAGACTCAAACTCCCGACCTTGTGGTTAACAGACCTACCCATAACCATTAGACTACCAGAGCTCCTTTCTCCATAAGAAGCCACATAATCATCCTGTACTCTTCAAGAAAATCTTTGGAAGTCCAAAACAGGAACACTGTAACAGACTGAACGGACGTCTCTATCTTGGATTTCACTGGTCCAGCAGACCCCTTCAGAAGGCCGTTTTAATTGGACCTCCTTTTTTTGTTGGGGGGGGGGATCCTAATGAGACCAAGACAGGTGTGTTTTACTGCGAGAACTTGTGTGCCAACATCTGCTTCTCACAGAAACATTTGTTTGGAACCAGTCTGTGCATGTATGAACTGGGACCCAAGTCATAATATCTTTTATTTACTCTCATATATTTTTTACGTAGCAGTGATAGAAAATAAATGGTCTTCTTTAGCTACCATTTTGCAATCGGATAAAGAGATCTATCTAAAACTTACAGGCAAGGATGTTAAGACTTCCTCTTACATGTCTTGGAAACGGTGTCAGGAGAGACCAGTCCCTGGAGAAGGACATCGTGCGCGTTAAAGTGGAGGGGCGGCAACCAAAGAGGAAGAGCCTCAATAAGATGGATTGACAGGGTGGCTGCAACAATGGACTCGGGCGAGGGGACAATTGTGCGGAGGGCGCAGGACTGTGCGGTGTCTCCTGCTGCTGCACACGGGGTGGGTTGCACTGGGTTGGCATTGACTTGAGGGCGCCTAGCAACCACATTCTAACCTTGTAGTTTCTGTGCAAACCATGGGAGAAACAGGATGTGGACCGCTAGCCTAGCCTAGGTCTGTCTGCTTCTTAAGGTTCTCTCTCAGTAATTCACCTGAGCGCTTAGCTTTATCAACATCCCAGCACTCCTAGTTTCCTCAAACGCCATATTGTTTTCTATCACCATACCATTGTTATGCAGTGTCCCCTGTCCACAAGCCCCCATGGTTTCTTGGCTCAGCTAACGCATACTGATCTTTGGGACTCTGAGAGGTTGGTTAGAGGCTTCTCCGATGGACTTTTTCCTTACTTGCTGTATTTTATGGAAGTGCCCCTGTTTGGGGGACCGCTGCCGCCAATAAAGCAGAGAACACCCACCATGTGGCAGGTACTGTGCTAGGCTTCGAGAGCATAACGGGGGTGTCGGATAAGGTCCTTTCCTGGATGAAGCAGAAGGTGTCGTCAAGGAGGGACCACGTCTTTTTTGCCTGGTTATATCATCAAAATATAACAAATGTCTGGCATATAGTAGCTGATTAAAAATGTTGAGCTTCTGTTAAGGAGGATAGAAAATGTTAGAAACAGATAGTGGTGATGGTTGAACGACATAATGAACATAATAAAGAACAAAGATAGGGAGATATCTTCGCCCCCCCCCTTCCCGCCCATCAAAAAAGCCAAACCACATGAGAGAAAACAAAGACCCTATGTCCAAAACCTGACCAGTAGGGCAAGGAGAGCATACCTTAGCACTAGCTTTCCTCCTAGCATATGCATTTTGCACACGATTTAAGGGAGGATGTAGAGATAGGGGGCAGGTCAAGTTCTAGGTATATTTTGAAGAGCATGTAATGTCTCTTAGGTGCACCTTTAAGCTGCCTCTCCAGCACTTGGTGAGACTGTCAGTTCCTGGGTACCCAACATTGCCTCAGCACCCATAGGGTGCCCCACCCACCCCAACCCCTTCGGTTGAAAAGCACTGGATAGAAATGTACTCATCAAATAAATTCATTCCTTGCAGATTAAAAAAGATTTAACACTGTTTAGCCTAAAATGTAGCACATATTCCTTTCTCTATAAGGTCAGTCTTTTTGATGCAGAAGTCAAAGATGAAGTTCTTTCCCCTATGCAGAGAAAAGAGTTACTACGTCGGAGATACCGAGATTAGAGGACTACCAGTAGAGAATCAGCCACTTAGCCACTGAGAAGCCCTTTCTAGACTTAGGCAAATTTGGAGTCCCAGTGGTATGAAGTTAATCTGCTTAATATAAAGTGAATCTAGCTAAAGAAATAAGCTCCTTGAAGAGAACTCATTTAAGAGGGAATTTTAATGCTGATCATTTCTACAAGATTAAAGGAGACTCATTGTGGGGCCAAGAAAAGCCTTTCATGTCCTACAAATACAAAGCAGCCTCACACCTCTCAAAAGAGCCCATTGCCATCGAACCAACCCCAATTCCTGGTGACCCACTGTGTAACCAAGTAGAGCGGCTCCATTTCTCGTCTGCGATGTTTCCAGAAGCAAATCATGAGGTCTTTCTCTTGGGCCGTCCCTGGGGACAGGGGTTTAAACAACCAGCCTTTATGTTCGTCGGTGTCCTCAGCTAGCTAGTGAATGTGTATTTTCCTAGATAATAAGTGGGTTGCTCGATATGTGGAATGCTGTGTCAGAGATGCTGTACTTAGTTGCCATTGATGTGATTCTCAGGCAAGGTGAGCCACGTGTGCAGGGTAGAGCAGCCCCATCTGGTTTTCAAGGGCGTGACCTCCAGCTGCACACCACCAGACCTCTCTGGGTGGGTTCATGCCACCCAGGAGACTGGCTACTAGCTGAGTAGTCAATCGCCTGTGCCATATGAGGACATCTGTAAGAGATGTGATCATTAATATGCAACCTTCTATTAGGTAATATATCCTGATTAATAAAATGCACGAATCAGCCTAGCGAATAGATAAGGTTATTTCATAATGAGGACAACCACATAACACTGTCAAAGAGCAAACAGCATTTTCTGTTCTAAAGAAGCAGTGTTTATGGGGGAACCAAATGACCCAGAATTGGGCAGCGCTTCGTGAGGATTCACCAACGAACTGCAGGGAAAATTCAATTTTCACAGTCCTTAAGTATAAAAAAATGTAGGCACTTAACAAGAAAAAAAAATCAGAGTGGTTTATGTGTCCAAAATATCACAGACATGGAACAATGACGAGATCCCTTAAACATTATATTGCTATCCATAAAGTTTGAGTCATTTACCAGCTTATTCTTTTTTTAATCATTTTATTGAGGGCTCATACAACTCTCATCACAATCCATACATACATCAATTGTGTAAAGCACGTTTGCACATTCATTGCCCTCATCCTCAAAACATTTGCTCTCCACGTAAGCCCTTGGAGTCAGCTCCTCGTTTTCCCCTCCCTCCCAGCTCCCCCTCCCTCATGAACCCTTGATAATTTATAAATTATTATTTTGTCATATTTTACACTGTCCGATGTCTCCCTTCATCTACTTTTCTGTTGTCCATCCCCCAGGGAGGAGGTTATATGTAGATCCCCTTTGCACCCCACCTTCCCTCCACCTTCCCAGTATCGCCACTCTCATCACTTTACCAGCTTATTCTATGGATATTTTGAGGGCCAACGTGAGTGAATATTTTCCCTGGGAGCATGCTGTAAGAGGAAGAGAAAAGAGAAAAGCCTATTTGCTTCCTGAGTAAGTGGGCTAGCTGATTTTTGAAGGTCAGCTTTGAATACGCAT
>NW_022111324.1:77981294-78024044 GCF_000313985.2 Echinops telfairi | reverse complement strand
CCCATGTTATCAAGAGCAATAAGCACGTACCATTCTGGATAAGGACAGATGACTGCTTTCCACCAGATGGCATTCTAAAGGCAGGACCCCTAGCGCATTCGTCTCTACTGCGCTAATATGGTACCAAGGCCAGCGAAAGCCTCAGAAATTCTGGCTAAATCGGTCTGAATGGGAGAAGGAAGAAGGCCAGAAAAAGAGAGGGATTAAATGGAAATCAAGAGCAATCTCTAGCCCCATAGGGCCATCCAGAGATGACCACTGTCCAGGAACTTAACGAGAGCTATAGAAACCATGGGTGCTGCCATCCACATCAGCCAGTCATGCCTGGCATTCCCTTTGACCAAAAGACACAACAGTGGAATAAAATTAGTTAACCTAATTAATTCTTCAGGGATTTCACAGAGTATTGTACCCTTTAAAAGCTACTCGAATAATTAAGATGGTTGTCATTGAAAAAGGCACACTGGGGTCAGAAAAGCTTGTCAGTGGCCAGCTCAGGTGCAACTATCGGCCTTTCTCCATCTGGAGCAAAGAAGAATGAAGAAAGTAGAAGATACATGGAAACAATTAGTCCATCGAACTAACTGACCGTGTGAACCTCAGCTTTCATGGCTTTCAAGACTAGAAGAATAGATGGAAACTGCCTACCACTGCAGACAATTCTGAAAGAGAGCACATAAGAAGGTCTTGAGTGTAATAGGGAAAATATGTCATAATAATACTAAAAAACTAAAGAAAAAGAAAAGAAAACATTTAAAACAACAACAAATCAGCCGTACTGGTTGACTAGAGACGGATAAAACCACCAAGACTGTGGCCTGTCATCACCCTTCAAGCCGGGACTGCACTCACCTGTGGTTCAATTCCCAGCCAAATAATACACACCACCATACAGGGAACAAAGGCACCGGTGAATTAAGCACTCCTTAGAAAACCAACCATTTGAAATAACCAAGGCAGTATTTGCCCGACGACAGAGTTTGGAGGGCAAGAACAGTTAGGAAAGAAGGAGGACTTGAAGCAGGAAATGTTGAAAGTAGGCTAGCGATCAAAGGCATGAAACAAAATGTGCAAGAATTATTGAATGGAAAATGGATTTTCCTGTAAACTTCCTCTCAATTTACAATAAAAACTTAAAAGAAAAAAACTGAACTCCCATTCCCCCTTTACAATAAGATACAAAGTAGAAGAAAGTATTTTTCTGAGTTTTCAAAAATATAGCATTTCTCTTCTGAACTTTATTTTGCATTTTCCACATGAGCAAAATAGCACTTTACCTTTCAACAATCCAAAGCCCCAGTACTAAATTATGTTTTTCTCCAAGGGGGATATAATTTCATATTCCACCTACACAACATTTTCAGACTTACCAATTAGGCCTCTAGATAGAATTATTACTTTCTAGCTACAATCCCTCACCTAGTAGAAAACCAGAAAAGGCCCATGTAAAAAGTTGAGGAAGCACTGAGAGAACACATTGGTGCTAAATTTAAGAGCATCATTAATATTTGCTATGCTTGACATTAATAACTAGTATTTCTGCTTGAAGACATATTTCTAATATGGGATTTTTGCATTGGTTAAATGCAACATTTAATTTTGTCTCTGTATCTTCTTGGTGCTACCACTGGGCTTGCTCCAATATGGCTGAATACTTAAATAATAAATGTAACTATGTATTTGAAAAGTCAAACAAGAGGCTTGGTGTGTTAGTCTGGGTACTTAAGAGAAACAAATCCACAGAAACTATAAGAGAGAGTTTTATATAAAGGTTAAGTGCACATCAAGAAAACATCCCAACCCAGTGCTGCCCAATCCCAACATTAACCCATATGTCCGACACCAATCCACAAAGTCCTCTTCCATCTCACAAAACACACGCAGTGATGCTGACTGCAGGAGGAAAGCCGAGTCAGCGAATGTGTAAGCATCTCAGCGCTGGCAGTTGTCTCCACACGGCTGCTCCAGCACCCAGGGCTGCATCAGGGTAGATCCATGTGGCTTCTCAGGGATGTCTTGCAGGAAGTCAGCCTTGTCAGTTGAAGCAGAGAACTGGCAGCTGCACCCTAGTCCGACCATCACAAAGCAGGAGACCGAAGAACTGGAAAGGTGAGGCTCACTGAGCCATTTATCCCTCCGCCCTGCAATTAACCCCACATGTGTTTATCGACCAGGTTGGCACAATAAACTACCTCACTTGGTTTTTAGAAAACCAGAGACCAACCTTTCTCACTATTTAGTTGGGAATCCTGTGTATAACCATTCCCTTCATCCCTGGGAAGGAACCAGGGATGAAGGGAATGCTAGCTTGTGGTAATAGCAGTTGTCTGAGGTGAAAGTAGAATGGTTATACACAGGATTTCCAACTAAATGGATGACCAGCAAAGTTAAAGGGAGTCTGGACTGAAAGCAAGGAGCTCTGGTGGCATAGTGGTTTCACATTGGGCTTCTAACTGCAAGGTCAGTAGCTCAAGACCACCAGCTGCTCCAAGTAATCAGTTACAGTCTCAGAAACTCAAAGGGACAGTCCTACTCAGTCCTATAGGGTTGCTATGAGTCAGCATAGACTCAATGGCCCTGCATGAGGGAGAGGCCTGACAGCAGAGAGGGAGGCGACTCTGGGCTAGAGCAGGCCCTGCATTAACTTGGTACATTCAAAGTTGCCATAGAAACCAAGTCTCTGTGCCCTCACTTTTGCAAAACTGATTTTCTGTTTAAATGTTAATACGCCTTCTTAAATTTAATCATATATGCAATAAAGTAGATGAATATGGAAAAATGAAAACAGACTTTAATACCTGAACGACTTAAGACATTTCTCCAATATGAAGTCACCATTTAAACCAATAGCCAAGAAAGGGGCATGGGCCAGCAACACCGGAAGCATTTAGGAGAGTCTTGATGCCTTTACGTCCATAGCCACCTTGTGAAAGGCCCCTCCGTCATTCAGCTCCCCCGCTCGGGTTCAGAGCCAAGTGAAATGTCAAGTGGCTCTTCAATAGCAAACCCGAGGATGAAACACCCGCTCGCCACAGGGAGATGTTCCATTTTCACATAGTGAAATGTACCACTGAACGTCTGCGAGAAAAGACTTGGAGGGGCTTTGAAAATAGTTATATGATCAATTAATCTGTAGTGTGTTTGCATCAATATTTCTATTAAATGCAACAAAAAGCAGCATTTGTACTGCTTCACCTAATTGTCATCATCATTGCAAAGTATATGCAGCGTGTAAGACTAGGCGAACGATCGGCACTGTAATTTGCCCAGTAACATTGTTTTAGATCTAATTAGTCCTTCTGCAGATCCTTTACCAAAAAAATGTGAAAACTGCACCAGGATGTAATTGCTTAATGAATTTAGTGCAAAGCACATCTGCATAAATTCCATTTTAGCTGGAAAAACTAAGTTCAACTGCTATTTGCTCCAGAGCCAAAACATTGTGAATTGTGCCCACTGTACTTTTGCCCTGCTTGGCTGGCTTGGATATTTCAAATAAATACTACAAAGTTAAAGCCTCCAGCTGCAGACCAGCCCATCTGTAGATGTTTGTTACATTTGGCAGTATTATAGAATGAGAGTGCTCTCCTGCTTGGAAGAAAAGAAGAAGAAGAGGAAGCAGAGGGAAAAAAACAAGGTTCTGTCAGCAAAAAAGAAAGAAAAAGTTAACATATTCATCGCGCAGAAAAAGTCAAGTTTTGAATCCAAATATAGTTTTTCCACCTATTCACATTCATTGAACCAACCACGGGAACTCCAATAATATCCCCTTCTCTTGTTCTTCTCATTGTTTAATTTCTGTTAAAATCACTGAAGACGAAGGAATTGGACGCAAGGTCTCTAAAAAGAGGATTTAAATCCTTGCTTTTTCAGGGATCCTACTAGTCACTTTTTGTGAGAAGTGTTTACATTTTAAACACTGATTTCTGCAAAAAGAGTTGAATTAGTGATGGATGTTTACATGACTGGCTGAAATGGTAACACTTCTTTCTCTAGTTGTTTTTTTATCTCTGTTTTGCTTTCCGCATTATGGGTACAGCATAAATGAACTCCAAAGCAAACGTGTTTGCTCCATTAAAGTGTTTCTGCAAATGGGTGGAGTCACTGCGTGGTACAGAGACAGTTAATGCATTGAACTGATAACTGAAAGGTCCCTTGGAAGAAAGGACTGGAAATTCACTTCTGAGAAGCAGTCATTGAAAACCTCGTGGAGCATAGTTCTAGTCCGACACACATGGGGTCACCATGAGCCAGGGCTGACTTGATGGCAATTTGTTTGTTTGTATAAATGGATGGTGAGGAGATGATTCGGGAAGGGCAATCCATAGAGATGTTGGGCCCAAGTTAGAAGAATTTTGTGGGACGATAAACTACAAATATTATTCTTCACCATTCATCTGAATGTTCCAATTTAGGTTGAAAACCAAACCCAACCCACTGCTGTCAAGTTCATTTCAACTCATACAGAAGCTGTAAGATAGAGTAGAACTGTGCGATTGGCTTTCTGAGGCTATAAATCTTTACAGAGGGAGGCTACCTCATCTTTCTCCCATAGAGTGGAGTGGCTAGGACATTTCAACTTTCCAGATAAGTCTAATACTTAACCCACTGCACCATCAGGGCTTCTTAATTTAGGCTGAAATCATCATTAAAAGCTTGCAGTTGGTGTTCAAGTTGAATCAAAAGGTTTTGCTTGCATCTATTATAGATCTAGTCTTGAGGAGTCTAAACTTGGGTCTCCCAGGAAATGGACTCTAAGGCAGAAAGGTACTTTGGAAGTTTATTTGGGAAAGTTTCAGGAGTCACCTTTTTAATGACCTCCAAAGGTCATTAAAAATCAGAAAAGATCAAAGTGGATGTCAGCAGAGACTGAAACTTGCTATTATTAATCGTAGAGTAGTTAAAGCAAGTGGAAGAAAGGATGAAGTCAAGGAGCTGAATAGAAAATGTCAAAGGGCAGTTCAAGAAGACAAACCCAAATGTTATAATGAAATGTGCAAAGACCTAGAATTTGAAAACCCAAACGGAAGAACATGCTCAGCATATCTGAAACGGAAAGAACTTAAGAAAAATTCAAGCTTCGAATTGCAACTTTGAAAGATACTATAGGCAAACCACTGAATGATGCAGAAGCATCAAGAGAAGCTGGAAAGAATAGTCATCGTACCAAAAAGGACTAGTTGACGTTCCCCTGGAAGCACTTACTTGTCTGTGCCAGAACATTTGGAAGACAGCTACCTGGCCAACTGATTGGAAGAGATCCATATTTATGTCCAATCCAAAGAAAAGTAACGCAACAGAAGGCTCAAACAATAGAACAATATCATTGATATCGCACACAATAAAATTGGTCTTAAGATCATCCAACAACAGTTGTAGCAGTTCATTGGTAGGGAGCTGCCAGAAGTTCAGGCTGGATTCAGATGAGGATGTGAAATGAGCGTTATCATTGCAGATGTCAGATGGCTCTTGGCTGAAAGCAGAGAATACTAGAAAGATGTTTACTTGTGTTTCATTGACTATGCCAAAGTATTTGACTGTGTGGATCATAATAAACTGTGGATAACCTTGAGGATGGTGGGAATTCCAGAACACTTCATTATACTCATTCGGAACTGGTACATGGATCAAGAGGCAGTTATGCTAACAGAACACAGAAATGTTGCCTGGTTTAACATCAGGATTGCTGTAAGTCGGGGTTGTTTCCTCTCACCACACTTGTTCAACCTGTGTGCTGAGCAAATCCTCAGAGAAGCTGCATTATTTGAAGAAGGGTGCAGGATGAGAATTGGAGGAAGGCTTATCAACAATCTGCAATACGCAGATGACACAATCTTGCTTACTGTAGGTAAGGAGGACTTGATGCTCTTGCTAATGAAGACCAAATATTGCAGCCTTCAGTATGGATAACAACTCATTGTAACAAAAACCAAAATCCTCACCAGTGGACCATTAGGTAACATCATAAGTGGGCAAACGATTGAAGGTGTCAAAGATTTTATCTTGCTTGGATCCACAATCAATGCTCATTGAAGCAGCAGTCAAGAGATCAAAAGATGAATTGCATTAGACACATGCTGCACAAGATCTCTTTAGAGAATTGAAGAGCAAGGATGTTACTTTGAAGACTCAGGTGTGCCTGACCCAAGCCATGGTATTCCCCGTTGCATCATATACATGTGAAAGTTGGACGTTGAATAAGGAAGACTCTACAAGAATCAATGCATTTGAATTGTGGTGCTGGAGAATATTGAAAATACCATGGACCGTTAAAAGGACAAACTGATCTGTCTGTCTTGGAAGACGTCAATTCAGAGTGCTCCTTAGAAGTAAGAATGGCAAGACTTCGTCTTACATAATTTGGACATATTGCCAGGAGGGACCCTGCCCTGGGAAAGGACATCATGTTTGGTAAAATGAAGGGGCGGTGAAAAGAGGAAGGCTCTCAACGAGATGGATGGACACAGTGCCTGCATCGATGGGTTCAGGCACAGGAGCCATTGTGAGGATGGCGCAGGACCATGCAGTGTTTCTTCCGTTGTGCTTTGGGTCAAAGCCAACTTAACCTAACACCTAAAAAGAACACAACAACAACAACAGAAGCCACCTGGGAGGAAGTCAGAGAGAAGCAAGACCAGGGGAAAGGTGGAGTTAATCTGCAGTACAGTTCCCACCAAGGCCTCGGCTTTCTGCAAGGGACTGAAACCGCCCCTCCAAACCCAACTCTTTGCCATGCAGTTAATGGTGACCCTATAGGTCAAGGTAGACCTGCCCCTGTGAGTTTCTGAGACAGTAACTCTTTACGGGAGTAGAAAGCCCATCTTTGTCCCTACCGCAAAACCAAATCAAACTCACTGCCATCGATCTATCGAGTTAATGTCAACTCATAGCGATGGGTGCGCTAAAACTCGGACTTCAGAAACCCTCTACACTGAAATGAGACCATGGGCTGAAACTTTTCACTTCCATGTCCATCAGGCACTACATGTATGTGTCCCCAGGGGAGGCAGCTCTCTTTGGCTGGGGGCACGATCCTGTTACTGTGGCCATCACTCTTGGTAGTGGGGCCGGGGCGGGGGAGGGGGGAGTAGGAGAGGAGGGGCACGAGTGACTCCATCCAGAATCAGGGATCTTGTGGCGAAGCATATCTCCTACAGTTGAATGCTTGAACCACTTGGGTCTAGTTATCTTATATAAATAATTTACCCAATCTGAGACCCATTCCTCCGGGTCCTAGGTGGTCTCTTTTCCGGCTGGTAACTCACTGTAGACAATTCAGCACGAATCTTCTGGGCATGCTCAGTTGGGAAGAAGCAGATCACAAAGGTGGCATCTTGCTCATATCTGGTGCTTTGATGGATACTTGTCCCATTCTTACATCAAACGTCTAGGGAGAGAACGCGTTGATCGTCCCTGCATATCTGAGGTAGGCCGGGTCTAGTCTCAGCCATTTCCCTAACTCCAGCCACCTGCTTCTCTGAAATAAGCAGGCACCTAGTGGTTTGCCTATTAAGGGACCAGCTTAAATAAGGAAATTAGTTCTTGTTTTAACACAGCAAAGGATGGCTACTAATCTGCGGACACACCAAAGGAAACAAAGGAATGGCTTGAATCAAGCCTCCCTCATGATCATAACGTAACTTACTCCAGAATAAGATTATAGCCACGCGTGTAAGGCTAACATTTACAATGAATCACAAACTGATGAGCTTAGTGACAGTCACAAATTGAAGGAGCCTTGGTGGCACTGCCACTTAAGCCTTGGACTGCTAACCACAAGGTAGGGCATTCAAACTCACCAGCCATGTCATGGGAGGCTATCTGCCTCAGAAACGCTGGAGAGCAGCGGTTCTCAACCTGTGGGTCGCAACACCTTTGGGGGGTCAAACGGCCATTTCACAGAGGTGGCCAGATTTATAAAAGTAGCAAAATCACAGTTACGAAGTAGCAACGAAAGTAATTTTATGGTTGGGGGGGGGTCACCACAACATGAGGACCTGTATGAAAGGGTTGCAGCATTAGGAAGGTTGAAAACCACTGATCTATAGGGTCACTTTGAATTGGAATCTACTCCATAGCAGTGGGTGGGTTTGTGGCTAAAGGGGCCATATTAAGTAATTAACTATACCACGTTATTACAGCTCTTTATCAGGCCAGCAGCTTGTAGATAGTGATTATCTGATAGGACCAGTAGACCCCATGGTCAGACATTTACTAAGTGAATTGCATTATCCAATATTATCCTATGTAGGACCCCATGTCCATGGATCAAGTACTCTATCAGACTTCAGATACTAGTGATAACTAAAGCCCAGAAGGCAGAAAGTAGACCCATGCGTGGGGTATATGTGAATTCTAATGAAGATAAGTCACTTTTTCTTCTTGATTGGAAGGGGTCCACGGGAATTAACTTTCCACTAGATGGCTATTTAGTCATTTGGAGGGGTGGTGCTATACCTGGGGCTCAGCACATATCTCTGTGACTTGAAAGGCGGACATTCAGCAATGGTAATGCCCAGATCAGCTTGGAGGAGGAGGCAACTATCCTGTTGAGCCCATATGTAGCCTCGAGCCCTGATGTAGTAGCTACCATGTTTATGCACTAGTTGTACCAGGACGTGGGTGACCAATAGCAGGGCTGGCTGACACCGACTGACAGTATCACTTCGTTTATTTGGTGGCTCAGTCCCTGTTCTATAGTAGATGCTCTACGGTGGCCATAAAAGATGACACAAAGATCTTCACTCTTTGTGCCTACTTTCCTCAGTCTTTCCATCTGCCTCTTCTCCAGGCTCCTTGTGTTCCATGGCCCCAGTCATGCTTCATTCAGGTCCCTGGATTACCCATTTGCCATTTCCCATGAATCTCTCTATGGGCACTTTTTCCTTAGAAGTGGATAATCAAGTTCACAAGCCAAAGCTTTTTCTATTGGGAGAACTTTCTATTACTTCTATTTTTCAAGACCACTCCAAAGAGAGGCTATCAAGCAGCAGCTGTTTATTTTTGGCTTCTCTCCACAGGCTAATCTGATTCTCCTTTACACTAAGTTTGACCCCTTTCTTCCTCCATCATGGATAAGGGGCCATGTAACTTCATGATCATATAACTGTAGGCATGAGCTGAATAGAGGAGTTGGCTGACAGTGGTGAGTGACATGAGGGTTTGACCCATATGCTTAGTGCACCCTCCTGTGCTTTCTTGCCTTGCTCATGCCTAAACCTGGATGTACTGATTCTATCTTATTACGGATACATCCTAAGTCTGGCTGACCTGATGCCTTGATGGGTCTAAAGAACCAAAAATATAATGGCAGTTTTGGCCACATGGTCACTTCGTGTCACATGGCTAGGTACCCCATCTCTGCCAGGGCCCATTAGGATGCCAGGAGCTATTTTTTGAATGGTATATAATTCTCTGCTGCAGATGGCATGGCCTTGCTCCAGAGTCCTCGGGGACTACATTGTGAATCTTCTGCTTGGCTTGCCATAACATCCACATGGCATCTTTCCTACCACAGCTCACATAGGGTTCACTACTCACGTGGTCAAAGAAGTGGGCTAGTTACTTCACAACCCAGACTTGATGCAGAGCCCTTTGTGGTATGGCCCTGCTTTCTACGATGCTTGATAAATGTGTCTAAACAGTATTTCCACATGGGACAACTCTGTGTCCAGAACCCAAAGAGGCTTGGCAGGTAATGTGCTTATTTTTCAGTAGTAAGAATCATTAAATGCAAAAATATTTCCTCTAAGAAATATTCTCTGATGTGATGGACACCTGAATTTTTGAAGGGTTTATCTCCCACCCACTAAAGCACATGACATACTAGTGCTCATATGATCCTACTAACATGATGTCATCAAATCAAAGAATAAATATGATGCTCTGAAAATGTCCAGGCAATGCAATTTTCCTTCAGATGACATTAGTACAGAAAACAGGATTTAGCATGGGTTTGGGGTAAGACTGTTAATATATGATGTTGTTCACTCCATGGGAATGCGAACTGCTCTGGGTACACTTTTATGAGAAAGATGGAAAATAACACATGTGTCAGGTTAAGGCCACATATCACATGCTTCGCATCATGTTTCTCGGTTCTGGCAATAAAACCACATCTAGCATAACAGCAGGAATTGGGACATGTACTTTGTCGACTTTGCAGTTGTGGACATCCTTTAGAATCTGTCTGGCTCTTGGGGAACCCAGACAGGTGAATGGATTGAGGGCTATTATTGGAACTCCTATTCCTACATACTTTAGAGCTTTGGTTGTTGTTGCCATCAATTCAGCCCAAATTCATGGTGACCTTCAGTGTGACAGAACAAACTATTGCCTGCTTCTGCCCTATGATCATTTGGCGTGGTTGAGTTCATTGTTGTGATGATTATGTCAGTCCATCTCATTGAGGGCTCCCTCATTTTCATTGGTTCTCCACTTTACCAAATATGATATCCTTTTCTTGTGATTGGTCTTTTGTGATGACATGTCCAAAGGAAGCAAGGTGAAGTTTCTTCAAAGTCTGACTTCTGTGTTTCTCTAGCAGTCTATTCAATCTTCTTCACCAATACCACAGTTTGAATGGATCATATCGTACTCTGTCTTCTGTTTTCATTATCCAACTTGGCTAGGCACACCTTGTCAATAAAAGTGACATTTTTGATTCTTAAAGCTTTATAGAGGTCTTTATAAGTGCCACTAATCTGTGCCAAGAAGGTAATAGTTTTTTCTCATTTAATGCTTTGGTTAGGGGTTGGTAGAGTAGGAGAAACAGTTTTAGAGGCTTCCTACTTAGCTTTCCCTAGTACAATAGTTCTGACTCCACAAACCAAAGAATCAGTGTGGGGGTCTGCTAACTACTAAATATGCCCATTCCAAGTATGTCTTCAGAAACTAAGGAGTGATCATTGGCGAGGTCATAGACCCAGTGGGCCCACTATGAATTAGTAGTCCTGGTCCAAACACCATTTATTCTTTAGTTACATATGCCTTATAGATATAAGTCATATGGAATCTCAGATCCTCACGTATCAAACCCTGCTTCCAATAATCCTTAAATATCTGGTGTTACCTTTGCCTCATTATATGATAGTGAATAACTATGAGTCTCTTTGGGAAAACACAAGGAAATCGTTGCCATTTACAATTACTGTGATAATTCCAGGGTCTTTCCGGCTATGGACCCAGTCAGTGATTCCAGGTCTGAAGTCTAGACTATGTACAGAAACTGGACAAGGGATTATGACAGCTTCCTGGAGAAGCTGCAATTTATCCATTCCTGATTTGTTTACATTTTGTGGAATGAGTAATACTCAAGAGAGCTGGGTACATCTATCTTGCTTCTAGAGATGATATCTTAAGATAGTTTCTCTAGAGAAGCAAAACTACTGATATATATATATATATATATATATATACACTGATATATATAGCTGTATATATAGCAATTTATATATATATAAATTGCTATATAAATTGCTATATATATAATTTATATATATTAATATACAATATATATACAATTTATATATATTAATATACAATATATATACAATTTATATATATATAAATTAAATGGCTCACACCATTGTAGAAACAAGCAATTCCAGTCTGAGTCTAGGCAGGCTTCCAGGTCCCCAAGCCAGATGTAAAGCTGGGGGAGCTTTGGGGGCTAATAAACCCAAGATTGGCAAGAACACTAATGGCTGCAGAGAGAGATGAATCCAAGAGCAGCAGGTGAGATTGGTAACTGGGGAGGCAAATGGATCCAAAGTCAGCAGGTCAGTTGGCAGGCTGATGGGGCCCAGGATTGGCAAGCAATATGGCAGGCGAAAGAATCAAAGGTCCAGAAGCCAGATGTAAAATTCTGACCCAGCAAAAGGACACGTTCCCACACCATCAACTTATATAGGAAATAGGTCACATACCCCTCAGAAACTTTCTTTCAATCTGATCAGGGCTGTAACCTGAGCAGGAGCCCTGGTGGTATACTGATTACAAGTTGGACTGTGATCCACAAGGTCAGCAGTTTGAAACCACCAGCTGCTCCCTGGGAGAAAGACAGGGCTTTCTACTCGCATAAAGAGTTATAGTCTTGGAAACCTATGAGAGAAGTTCTACTCTGTCCTGTTGGGCTGCTGTGAGTTGGTAGTGACTTGATGGCAGTGATTTTGGTTTGGGTTTTAATAGAAATTACACAATGAGACAAATAAGAGAAAAATGTATTATTGGAGTTTACATGGTTGGGTCAATGAATGTGAGCAGGTGTTTAAAACTCACTGCTAGAAAAACTATATATGGATTCCAAACTTGACTTTCGTTGTGTGAAGATCAGATTTTAACTGTTTTTTTGGTTTTGGTTTTGGGTTTTTTTTGGCTGGGACTAACACAATCAAGAGGAATGGCTTGGCATTCATATCAAAAAGATCAATCATGAAGTATAAGTTTACCTTTGATAGGATTATATCTCTTAGCCTTCAAGGAAATATAATTAATGCAACTATTATTCAAATTTATGCACCAACCACAAAAGCTCGTGATGAAGAAATTCAAGAATTCTACTAACAATTTTGGTCAGAAAATGATCAAATGTTCAATCAAGATGCCTTGATAATTATTGGCAGTGGGAATGCAAAATTTGGGTGGGGAAAGGAAGGAACAGTAGTTGGAAAATATGAACTTGGACCTAGAAATAAAGCTGGAAATCACCTGATACATTTTTGCAAAATCTATAGACAGAGATCATCAGCTCACTCCCGCTCTCACTGGTATTTATTGTCTGTCTTTCTTTCTCTGTCGTTCTCTAAAACAGAAAAGGTGACTGCTTTCTTTCACTGTTTGTAGTCACTTGAAGATATGGATGGTTTGTTTAAGTATTCTATATTTTAGGATTTTTCTCCCACATCACCTCTGAAAAAAAAAGACTGTGGAACCCAGGTTACTGGTTGTAATTATCCACAAATAATTATATCCTTTCTATTAGAAGTCATTTCTGCAGGCAGAGACCTAGTGTCCTAACGTAATGACGTTTACCACCATCATTTGAAGAGACTGAACCTGACAGGAAGTAGTGCTGTAATGGGATTGAGGGCTTGGAAAAATGGCCAAGTTCTTTGACAGGGGATCTGTTAAACACACGTCATCTCTATTTGTCTGATGAAAAGCAGGGGAAATGTTTTTGCCTCATCAGAGCCCCATAAGGGCCTGGAAAATGGAGTCCAGATAGGAAAGCATTGCAAAGAAGTGCCTCCGAACTAACTCAAAGCAGGGAACTGAGCCAAGCAGCTTTCCCTATTCAGTTTGAGAGACAAGTGGAACTCTAGTGAGAGAGAGCCACTAAGCTGCCACGGAAAAGAAAGGGGAAAATAATATGCCTGCTGCTTAATACAGGATCTTTAAGGTTTAATCTTCCAAATGATTTGAACGAGCTAGAGACATGGGCACACAGAAAGGGGATGAAATTTCATCAGGACCAGAATGCTATATTGAAACTGAGGGAGCAGACATTACTACAAGCAGGAAAGTAATGAGCTTCACTTGAGTTTGTAAAGCCGCATTGCCAATGTCCTCATTTCTATTTTCAAAGAAAGAAAGGCCCGGTGATTGAACGCTTCAACTTCAACCATTGAAAACTCTGTCGAGGACAGTTCTACCTTGACACACCCCAGCCCAAACCACACTCACCGCCATTCAGTCCATCCTGACACACAGCGACCCTGTAGGACAGGGGGAACTGCCCCATAGGTTTCCCAGATAGTAACTTTAAAAAAAAATCATTTTATTGGGGGCTCTTGTAGCTCTTAAGACATTCCATATATCAATTGTATCAAGCATTTTTGTACATATGTTCCCATCACCATCTTCTAAACATTTGCTTTCTGTTTCAGCCCTTTGTATCACCTCCTCTTTTTTCCCTCCCTCCCCCCACTGCCACCCTCATGACCCATTGATAGATTATAAATTATTATTATTTTCATATCTTACACCAGCCTCTGTCTCCCTTCACCCACATGTCTGTTGTTCATCCCCCGGTGGGCATGGAGGGGGTGCGGATGTTATATGTAGATCATTGCTCTCGGTTTCCCCTTCCTCCCCTCCAGACTGTAACTCTTTACTTACACTATAAAACCTCCACTTTCTCCTGAGGAGCAATTGGTGATTTCAAACTTCTGGCCTTGCTGTTAACAGTTCAAAAGTAACCAAGCCATGGCACCACCAGAGCTCCTACTCTGGCACACATGGAGTCAGCACTGACTTGATGACAGCTGAGGGGTGGGGCAGCTGGACTCTCTTTCTTCTTAGGGTCTAGAAGACCCCAGTTGGTCCAGACACCAAAACAATGGGCAAAATCCTCAAACCCATTGCCATCTAATGAATTCCAACTGCCGGACATGCCATGTGTTCAAGAAAGAAAGCCCTTCCCCCCTAGAGCCTTGGGGCCCATCTGATTCGTATGGGCCCGTTGTCTTGTCAGTGATTGGCTCAGGGACAGACCTGTTACCAGAGTCCGGCCAGTGGTTTCCTGGAGGCATCTGGGGAGAGGATCTTTAGACTTAGAAGGATACCATGAAAGAACAGTTCCTCTCCTCCTATGGGACTAATGGAGGTCGGAACCAACATGTGAAGTAAGCAGACAAGAAGAGGAAAAGAAAGACTTGGGTCCCAATGATGCTGGGGATCTGCTGACTTAATCTTCTCTGAATCACTTACCCACTGGGTGACCAAAAGATTAGCAGTTTCAGCTCCTCAAGAGAAGGATGAGGCTGTCTATCCCTGTAAGTAGTTAGAGTCTTGGAAACCCACAGGAGCAGTTCTACCCTGTTATAGGGTCACGAAGAGTCAGAAATGGCTCGATGGCAGTGAGTTTGTTTTTGGGGGGGCTTGAGTCAGTCCTGCCTGTCCTTATTTTTAGGTGAGGTACATTTAAAACTGTATTCAGTTGGGTGTTCTGTTACTTACAGCCCAAAACATCATAATTGATATAGCTTCCCAAGAGAAGGCTTTGCCAATTCATAAGTTAGCAGTACTGTGCTATTAAAAACTTTAGCAAATAGAACTACCATGTGACTCAGCATTCCCAATCCCAGATTGCTATGAATTTAATCATGTCCCCCTAAAACATGTGTTGGAATCATAAGCCCTAAACCTGTTGGTGTAATCCCATTTGAGAAGAGGGATTTGCTTTGTTCTGTTAATGAGGTCTCCTATCAGTTCTGAAATCTGCTCACTCTTTATTGCTTGACAATTCAAGGCTTTCCACTCATCTTTGAGATACCGAAGGATCAGATTAGACAAAGAGACGCAAGCATGAGGAGAGGAAGGACAAAAGCCACAGGAAAATGTCCAAGGTGGGGTGGGGGGTGGCAGAATTCCACCGAATGGCGAAAAGAAAATCCAGCTCCCTCTGACACACATAAGTTGGAATAGACTCTTGAGCTACTGGAAGTGGTATGATGGTACTTTTCAAAGTTTTAGTAAAATCGCACTAAAATTTAGGCATCTGGCTTCTCCAACAATTCAAGTGTTGGCTATTTTTGTGAGACCCAGCTGCAGCTAACTGGGGGCAGCCTTCACCCTAGACAGAGGCCTTCAGCTTCACAGAGTTCTCTGCCACTGTTTCATTTCCCTTCCCAGCCTACTTATTCATTTAACGTATATGGCTGACCCCACCTGCCCCGTAGCATGTGGGGCCTATACCTGTTGAGTGGAATGGAGATCCGGAGGAGAAGAGAGCAAGCAGTGGGGAGAGAGTGCCGAGGAAGAGGGACTTCACAATCGGAACTGGGCTTACAGGAGAGCCCATTGAAGACTGCAGGAAAGGGAACAGGCTTTTAGAAGAGGAAATCTAGCGGATGCATAATGAAAAGATTTTTGAGGGAAAGTATAGAGAATTCTAGCAACTCCCTTTTTACCATGATTAAACATAACTAGCATAAGGACTAAACTAGAGGTGCTTTATATCCAAGGGTTTGTAAAAAGCACACACTTATGAAGTTTTAATTAGGGCTTTGTTGTTTAAGAAATTCCAGAACAGGAATTCCTGTTATTTGGAAAATGATTATTAAATGTCTCTTGGTTACACTGAGACCATTTTCCTTTTACTGTTTACTAGTAGATTAAAATCAGTCCGTTTTATTTGTTTCTGAAAAAATGAATTCACTTGGCATGGCTCGCCTTACCTCCCTCCTCACCTCAGAATAAAAGTGATTAAACTCCTGGGTATTGGAATTGCAAAAGAGACAAAGTAAAAGGGGATAAATTAGCTTTTAGAAAGCTGTCTAAATAAATAGCCCAAGCTGATATAAAATATTCCACATATGCCTCCAAAGTTCTTAATATGTAAGAATAAAATTACTGCAAATGAACTGGAGCCACATGTGGCCAGAGGCCAACAGCGAAATCAGCAAGAAACTGCTTACTCAGCCTCTTCAAATACAAATGAATTGTTTAGATAAATGAGAATTGTTTAATGAATTACCATATGACATGCTAGTAATTTTTTTTTCAATGTCAGAGAACATTTTGGTATGTCTTTTGTTTTGCCACAGCTACTTAAACATAATAGAGGGTCATGGCTGCCCCAGATGGCACCTCCCATCATGGTGTACAGGAGACAGGCAGGCCTACACTAAGCGCAAAACGAGGGGTGGCCCAGCTAATACTTTCCTGGAACTTTCAAGTACAGCAGCCAGTCCCTGGTTATGAACATCCAGTTGCCATACCGTAGTTACAAACCACCCCCTTCGAGTATATATTATTCAAATTTTGAGCAATAACAAATAGGCACTACTTTGGGATGAGCATCAAAGCATTGTTCTTGTTAGGTGCTGGGTTAGTCTGGGTAGACTAGAGAAACAAATCCATGGAGACACCTATGTGTATAAGAAAGAGATTTATACTCCCTCAATACAAGAACAATTTGTTCTATTAAACTGGCATTCCATGATGCTCACCTTCCCGAAACAATCGCTGAAGACAAATGTGTGCATAAGCAAATGTGGTGAAGAAAGCTGATGGAGCCTGGCTATCAAAAGATATAGCATCTGGGGTCTTAAAGGCTTGAAGGTAAACAAGTGGCCATCTAGCTCAGAAGCAACAAAGCCCACATGGAAGAAACACACCAGCTTGTGTGATCACGAGGTGTCAAAGGGATGAGGTATCAGTCATCAAAGAACAAAAAAGTATATCATGAGGGGGAGTGCAGAGTGGGAACCCAAAGCCCATCTGTAGGCAACTGGACATCCCCTTACGGAAGCGTCATTGGGAGGAGATGAGCCAATCAGTGTGCAGTGTAACAACAATGAAACATACAACTTTCCTCTAGGTCCTAAATGCTTCCTCCCCCCCCTCCCACTATCATGATATCCCAATTCTACCTAACAAATCTGGCTAGACCAGAGGATGTACACTGGTACAGATAGGAACTGGAATCACAGGGAATCCAGGATGGATGATCCCTTCAGGACCAGTGGTGAGAGTGGCGATACCGGGAGGGTGGAGGGAGGGTGGGGTAGAAAGGGGGAACCAATTACAAGGATCTGCATATAACCCTCTCCCTGGGGGGCGGACAACAGAAAAGTGAGTGAAGGGAGACATCGAAAAGTCTAAGACATGAAAAAATAATAACAATTTATAAATTATGAAGGGTTTGTGAAGGAAGGAAGGTAAAGGAGGAAGGGGAAAATGAGGAGCTGATACCAAGGGTTCAAGTAGAAAGAAAATGTTTTGAAAATGATGATGGCAACAAATGTACAAATGTGCTTGACACAATGGTTGGATGTATGGATTGTGATAAGAGCTGTATGAGACCCCCCAAAAATGATCTTTTTTATAAGTAGTTACTTAGAGTTATGGCAGGGGTGATTGAGCCTAAATGGGGAGCTAGTGATAATGTGAAAATGTTATCAAATTGATTGTGGTGGTGATTGCACAAATCTTTCTAATATGATTGAATGATTAAGTTGTTTGATGTGTGAGGCACATGCCAATAAAACTATTAAGAAATAAAAAAGGATGCCATACAAGGACAGAAATAGGAGATGGATCAGATGATAGAAAGTATTGGCTTAGAAAGAGAGGTATAGTAACTAGTCTACCAGCACCCCTACTCCAAGACACAGGCACTTGAAAAGACAGTCGATTGACCCTTGATATCCATTCTCCCCCTTTTATTTTTAATGATCAAACTCCCCAAATTCTGGCAGCGCAGTGGCTGCCCAGCTAAAGGTTATCTTTCCTCCACAACCCTGGCAACAGCAAGCCTCTCATGGATCAGAGTCTGATCAATGGGTGTGAGCCCGAGTGCTGTCTGCAACTTGTGGGTGACAGCTCTGAAATGAATCTGCTTGCCTCACTCCCTGCTGTTCTCTCACTGAGGGCTGGACATGGGACTGATGGGCCGTGTTTGATAATGTGCACCCAGATCCTAATGGACGGCAGGCCACACCAGAAGGAGTGTGGGTCTCTGGGCTAACACACAGAGCAAAGGCAGGTGCCACTCTGGACAGACAGACGTATGGTTCAGACTTCCATATAAAAGAGAAACAATTCATCTCTCTGACATAAACCTCTTCTTTTTTTTTTTGGTTCCCATTACAATCACCACACCAATGTGCTAACTAATGAAAGTGGCTCCAATTAAAGTGTTCTGCAAATCCGGGTGATCCACTCCATGTCTGGCCTTCATACCGAGGAAGTTCTTTTTTTTTAATTTTAAACATTTTATTAGGGGCTCATACAATTCTTATCACAATACATACACACATCAATTGTGTAAAGCGCATTTGTACTTCCATTGCCCTCATCATTCTCAAAACATTTTCTCCCCACTTAAACCCCAGGTATTAAGTCCTCATTTGTCCCCTCCCTCACCCTACTCCCCTCCCTCATGCGCCCTTGATAGTTTATAAATTGGTATTTTGTCATATCTTGCCCTGTCCGACGTCTTCCCTCACCCACTTTTCTGTTGTCTGTCCCCCAGGGAGGAGGTCACATATAGTCCCTTGTAATCGGTTCCCTCTTTCCTACCCACTCTCCCTCCACCCTCCCTGTTTTGCCACTCACACCACTGGTCCTGTAGGGCTCATCCGCCCTGGATTCCCTGGATTTTCAGTTCCTATCTGTACCAGTGTACCGAGGAAGTTCTTATACTATTATCAAAGTCAGCAATAATTTCACTTTTTTTTTTTAACAAAAGATTCCTGGTCCTACAACTCTGGAGGGTAAGTTACTTAGGACACTTAGAAGAGCCTGAAAGCTTTTTTAGGAGAATTTTTTTTAACCAGGCTGTCCAGATAAATCTGATTACAATGCATATCCCAGGTAGCTGCCCAAAATGCTCTCTCACTACCTCCCTGCTCTCCGCTCCCTGTGTTTCCAAAGTGTCAACTAGCTGCCAATGAAGTCAATTTTGTCTCCTAGTAACTTCTGTGTTTCAGCATAGAATAGCATAGAACTGTTACGTAGGCTTCTCAATGGCTGAGTTTGGGGGCACAGACTGCCAGGCCTTTCTTCTGAGGTACCTCGATGGATTCAAACCTCAACCTGCAGTTAGCAGTTGAGCTTGTTAGTCATTTGCACATCCTAGCAACTCCTCCCCAAGGGTATGTTTAGCATCAGCTTCTGCTTTTCTTCTCTCTTTGGGGGTATGTTTGGGTGCTGTCCTCTGGCTTATTGTTCTTTACAACAAGTTCACACCCTCCCCAAAGGTTCCATCACCACATAATCAAATAAGAGAGCTTCCCCCACCCCTGACAACAACCTCTGCCTCTCCCTAACCAGGAAAGCCAATCCCCCTCCACAGTACCAGCCTCCTGCCAGGAAGACTCACACACAGAGGTGACGGTGAGAGAGAAAGCCTGAGGCAGACGACTTAGCACTGGTGATGGTAACCCAGGGTTGATACGGTTTTTCACACCCAGAGGGAGCCCAGACGGAAGTTAGCCATGGATCATCTTTCATGGTCAACCCCTCCCTCCCATCTCCTTAACTCATGCAGAATTATGTGTCAATGATTTGTCAATCCAGGCTAGCCAAAAGGGCAGGTTTATTCTGTCTCGTAGGGCTGCTATGAGTCAGAATTGAATCGATGGGTGAGTTAGGTTTGAGGATTTTAATATGCTTGGCTGATAACCATAAGTGCCTTGGAAGAAAACCTTGGCCATAGAGGTCCAAAACAGCAGTCATTGAATGCCCTGTGGAGCACGGTTTCACTCCGATCCACAGGGGTCACTGGTCTTACTTCTTAGCAATGCCTGGGCACAGAACACCAGGGAATTTCTCTAAGTCGGTGTTTTCCTCAGAATCATCTGGAGAACTGGTTAAAGCACAAATGGCTAGACCCCCAGCCCCAGAGTTTCATATGTAGTAGTTTTAGGGGTAGTGCCTGATAATTTGCATTTCTAACAAGTTCCCAGAGGAGCCCTGGTAGTGAACTTCGTGACACACTGAGCTAACAATATGGTCGGCAGTTCAAAACCACCAGCCACTCCTCGGGAGAAAGATGAGGGTTTCTACTCTCAGAAATAAAATAGTCTTGGAAACCGCAGGGGCAGCTCTACTGTCTTACGGGGTTGAAATGAGTCAGAATCAACTTGATGGCAGCTGTGTGTCTACGTGTGTGTGTGTGTGTGTGTTTAATAAGTTCTCAGGTGATGTCAAGGCTGCTGGTTCAAGGGACCACTCAAAGAAAAAATCTTAGTGTTTAATGCCTGAAGGAGATGGCAATGGAGGGAACTTCAGTCGTTTTCTACGTATGTAAAGGATAAAGCAGAAGAAAGGGAACTTAGAACAATAAAAACAATACCATACCGCAGACTATGACTTTTGATCTGATTTGGTGCTAGACTAGTTGGTAATAAGGGTGAGTTACCAAATTTTCTAATCTTAAGTTTCCTGTTCTTTAAATCAGTCTCTTTATCCCATCTAACTTCAGTCTTAGCGATTTTCACACTTGAACCACACCCATTTGATGGCTGGGTGTGAAGATTAAATGAGATCAATTCCATGAAGCTCCATGTCTCGCCCAAGTAAACAGTAGGTGCCCAGTTTGGAAATGGTACTTCCACTGTCTGCATCAATTAATCATTCGGTACACAGCTTTATGACATTGTCCAGAAAAGTCCCAAAGACATGACTTTTGCATGTCTGAGTCCCAAAGTAAAAGCAAGCCCTCACCTCCTTAATTTACACGGTGAAATTCTGTAAACATCATTTTCCACTTTATTTCAAGAGCTTCATGTAACCAATTCACCCACTAGACAGAGGAAATTAATTACCTTTTCTCTAAAATTGTGCACAAAGGACATCCAGGATGATGCCCTTAAAGTGGTTGGAATTTACCTCAGCAGCGTGCTTGCCAGGTGGGGAGTATAAGACATCCTTTCCGGTGAAAAAGTGCAGAGAAGTAGCTCACGTCTATAAAACACTAGAATCAATATGACCCAGTAGCTTCAAGTGGCCTGCCAGCCTTCCCTTCTAAAATATTAAAGCAGGTGGCTCAATTGTCTCTCTCTGCTGACCTCCCTCCTCGCTTCTGTATGTGCAACCTTCTAGTTACAGGCCATATGTTTCTCAGCCCTTAGGAGTGGACAATATGGTTTGTGGACCAGTCAATTCTTTGTTTTCACTCTTTCTTTACCTGGTGAGATAGTTAAGGTTATTGTGCCAACCTGGCCGACAAACTCATGTGGGATTACTTGAAGGGCAGCGAGATAAATGGTTCAGTGAGCCTCGCCTTTCTCTGGTCTCTTGCTTTGTGATGGTCGGACCAGGGTGCAGCTGCCTTAGCCAGTTCACTGCCTCAGTTGGCAAGGCTCACTTCCTGCAAGACATCCCTGAGGAGAAGCCGCATGGGCCTACACCTGTGCAGCCCTGGGTGCTGGAACAGCCATGTGGAGACCCCTGCCAGCACTGAGATGCTTACACATTCACTGATTCAGCTTTCCTCTTGCAGTTGGCGTCATTGCGTGTGTTTTGTGAGATAGAGGAGGACTTTGTAGATTGGTGACAGACATATGGGCTAATGTTGGACTTGTGGGCTTGGGCAGCACTGGGTTGGGATGCTTTCTTAATGTGCACTCACCCTTTATATAAAACTCTCTCTTATACATGAGTTTCTGTGGATTTGTTTCCCTAGTTTACCCAGACTAACACACTTGGTAATGACTTTTTCTTGAACTGTTAAGAACAAACAATCAAAAATAATTAGTGGGGTGTTTTGTTCATCGTAGACTCAGTAATGTCACAGACTGACTGAATCGTCTTCATCATCCTTTCAGGCATTTCTCCAGGGAGTGAAAAAACAAAACAAAACACCAAAGGAAAAGAAACTCAAAACACTTGGTGCATGTTAGTCAACGGTGACACGTGTGAGAATGGATATGAGTATGACAGTTGGAAAGAAGTATGCTAATGACTTAATATCCATGTTGAGGTTTCCAAGACTAAACCAGTTCTTCCCTTCCCACCATTGCAGGACTGGGACTTGATAATTTCGTACCTCTCCCAATCATTTTACCCAATGGCTTACCCTGTACTGATCGACTACCAGTTTAGGAACCTTTGTTTGTTTTTGCTTTGTTTTTTGGTCAGAGCAGTGTTCTGAACCATGGATCAATCCTTTGTGGAGAAGAGTGCACGTGGAAATAACAAAAGTGTGGTCGTTTAGAGGCAACAGAGGCCTCTAATGGATTAATCATAAGCATCACAATTCTCAACAAATTTCCAGTGTTTTCTATCTCGGTGAATTACACCATCAACCAGTTGCTGAAGTTGCTGAGTGATTCCTGATACCCCTCCCCACCCCCACCCCCCACACTTTTCTTATCCACCACCCACATCCAATCTAGCATCATGCCTTACCAATTTAACCACTTAAATATTTCTCACATCTGTTCCATTTTCTCTACTTCCATGCCACCCCAGTTCAAGACACCATCATCTTTCATCTGGAAATTGTGATAGCTATCCATCTGTCCTGCCTGCAGCCAGGTTAACCATCCTCCCCCACACTCTCTCCACACACACTGCCGCAGAGTGCCATCTGATCGTGTGACACCTCTTTTTGCACTGTTCAATGGTTTCCACTTGCTCTTAGGATGAAGACAAAATGTAACCTGCCCTGTACTGTCTGGGACCTGCCTCTTCAGTCTTGCCATTTGTACATTGCTAGGTGCATAGTATTACTACAGAGTCGCTATGAGTTGGAATCAATCTGATGGCAGTGGGTTTGGGGATTTTTGTTTTGGACTTTTAGGGATGTAGACTCATGAGTCAGAATCAACTTCATTTCATCAAGCTTGTGGTTTTAGAGGCATATAGGAGGTACATAGACCTTGAATGGCACAAATTGTTTGTGCCCAGATACTAACCAAAAGATTGGTAGTTTAAATGTACCCATTAGTGCCATGGGAGTAAGGTCTTGTGATCTGCTTTATATGATTATAGCTATTTCTCAGGACCAAACCTGGTGGCATTTCAAGTCTAATAGGTAGATGATAGGCCACAAAAACAACATTCTATATCCTACTTTGCTTAGCAGTGATTAAGGTCTTAAAGTTTGAGAGGCCATCAGAACTAGTGGACCAAATGAATCCCAGTCTCCATAACACTGAAACCCAAACAACTAGATAGTGCCCGGTTATAACAGCTGACTATTCTGAAGGAGATCACAGCAGGAAGTCCTTGATAGAGTCGGATAAAAACATGGAGCAAAACTCAAAACCATGAAAAGAAGATCAGCTTTAAGGATCTGAGGGATACTGGTGGAACCTCTGCGACTATGGCCCGTAGTCACTCTTCAAGCTTGGAACTGAACTCATACAGCTGCTCAATGTCACCCAAATGATAGACAGGCCTATATAGGCCAATAATACTGGGGAGGTACACACGCCTTAGAACAATCAGACACACAAGATCTAAAGGGCAACATTAGTCCAGGGATAAACTCCAAAAGGCAGGAAGAGACAGGAAAGAAAGACAATGGCAATGGGAGACAAAGGGAGGAAGTGTAAAGAGTGATGTTGTATTGTGGTAGTTGCCATACATGTTGCAAAACAAAATGTGTATGAATTAGTGAATTGAAAACCAATTTACTCTGTCAACTCTCCCCAAATCACTGTAAAAGTTTTTGTTTTGTTTTGCTTTGTTTTAATTGCACCCATTAAAAGCCCCTTGAAACAGTTCTACTCTGTAACACATCATGTCAGGGAAAACAAACAAAAACCCACTGCCATGGTATCAACTTCAACTTGACTGATAACTATACTACGTGGACTTCAGATGAAATGAATACATTTATGAACGAACAGGTGAATGAATAGACTGTGTTCCCCTTCGGACTTCACAACCTAACCTCTCTAGTCTAGTCACTTGTGGCAAGTTGGCACCTTGAAGAGGTCTTCCTACAAGGCTCTAAAATTAACTTCTACTGTGACCCAGTGTTCTAGACCTTAGTTCCCCATGTGCCCCTTTCTCAATCCTTTATCTAACTCCTGGATTCACTTTTCACAACGCCTCTCTACACCACCCCTCAGCCATTCTATTATCTCTTGAACTCATCGTGATCCACAATCTTGTGTCTCAGTGCCTACCACCTCAGCTGTCTTCCAAACCTGCTTTCACTTCTCATGACAGCTCAAACCATTCAAAGGGTACTATTAGGAAGGTTCCCTAGTACTTAATAGTACTTAAAACACACAAGTTTCCATTGACAAATGAGTGGTGGCTGCACTTGTGGGTATTGGTCCAGAATTGAACCAATTCATATTTGAGTCCTCCTTTTCTTCTTCCTATGTGGGGAGCCACCACTTGCTCTGTCCTATACTTACAGGAGACCACTAGCTAAGCCCGTAAACCTTTCAGACTTCTGGGCCCCCAAACCCAGAGACACTAGTGCAGTGCCTTTGGGAAGGATTCCAGATTCTGCATTTTAATGAACCCTCCAAGTATATTATGCAGTCTCTGGGTCATAGCACCAACCTTGGGTATATTCCTAAAAGCGCCCTCTGCTGGTGGGCAATGGTGGTTCAGGGGTAGAATGCTAGCTTTCCACAGGGTTCAATTCTGGACCAATACCCATAAGTGCAGCCACCACTTATTTGTCAATGGAAACTTGTGTGTTTTAATAACACTGAAAAGGTTTCAGAGGACCTTCCAGACTAAGACAGACTAAGAAAAAAATCTTGTACCCAAACTCCTGAAAATCAGCCAATGAATAGCCTATAGATCACTATTGGAGGTAAGGAGGGTATAGAACACCTGGTAGGGTTTGATCAAGTGCAGTGTAGTCGAGAGGAATTACTGAGTGTCAAATGAAGGTCAAACATGGTATTAGGACAGGAAAAAAGTAAAAGGTAATAGAGGAAAGAATTAGGAGGCAAAAGACGCATAGATATAGGCATGTATATATGTAAATATATTAAAATATAATGATAGGGATATAGGTTATGTCCATATATTTATATGTTAAGTATCAAGGTAGCAGATGGACATTGGTCCTCTACTCAAATATTCCCTCAATGCAAGAACACTTTGTTCTAATACCCTGGCATGCTGTAATGCTCACCTTCCTGACATGATCACCAAAGACAAAATGGGAGCTTAAGCAAATGTGGTGAAGAAAGATGATGGTGCCCAGCTATTAGAAGATACAGTGTCCCCTCCCTGGGGGATGGACAACAGAAAAGTAGGTTGAGGGAGACATCAGACAGTGTAAGATATGACAAAATAATAATAATTTATAAATTATTAAGGGTTCATGAGGGAGGATGGAGCGGGGAGGAAGGGGGAAAAATGAGGAGCTGATACAAAGGGCTCAAGTAGAAATCAAATGTTTTGAGAATGATGATGGCAACAAATGTACAAATATGCTTGATACAATGGATGGATTGGATGGATTGTGATAAAAGTTGTATGAGGCCCCAATAAAATGATTAAAACTTTTTTTAAAATCCTCAACAACAAAAAAGAAGATATAGTGTCTAGCATCTTAAAAGCTTGAAGTTAAATAAGTAGGCATCTAGCAGGGGAGCAAATAAGCTCACATGGAAGAAGCACACCAGCCTGTGTGATCATGATGTGTCGTAGGGATCAGATATCAGACATCAGAAGCCCCAAAACAAACAATCATATCAATGCAAACAAGGGGTGGGGGGGTCGGAGTGGAGACCCAAAGCCCAACTGTGGACAATTGGACATCATCTTGCAGGAAGGTCACAAGAAAGAGACGAGCTAGCCAGTACGCAGTGTAGCACTAACGCAAAACACAACATTCCTCTAGTTTTCAGTGCTTCCTGCCCCCCTCCCCACTCTCATGATCCAAATTCTACCTTAAAAATTCAGCTAGATCAGAGCATGTACACTGGTACAGATAAGAGTTCTCAACACAGAGAATCCAAGGATAGATAAACTCTTTAGGAACAATAAGGGGAGTAGCGAGACCATGAGGGTAGAAGGAAGGTGGAGGGAGAAAGGGGGAACCTATTGCAATGATCTACATATAAGTAACCCCCCCCTACACCAGGGGAAGAACCCAGAAATGTGGGTGAAGGGAAACAGCAGGGGGTGTAAAGTATGAAAATAATAATTTAGAATTTATCCACGGTTCACGAGGCTGAGGGTGGGGGAGGAAGGGGGAAAAAAGAGTTGATACCAAGAGTTGATGCCAAAAGAAACTTTTGAACATGATGATGTAGATATACATATACAAGTGTAGGGGTGATATGCACCCTGTCAATCAGGTCACAGTCTGATGTTGCCTCCTTGTGGGCGTGGCCTTCTCATAAGGAAGGTTCTGGGATCCTCCCCTTCTCTCTGCCTTCACCTTCTTCCTGGCTGACCCGGAATGCTGCCAGAACCCTGTGATGCATCCACCACCATTGGATCCACAGGACTCTGCATCCATCAACCTTTGATCTTCCAGCATTCTGCATCATTGCTTGTGACTGCGTGAGTCTGAAGAGGGACGTATAGACTAATACCAGACTTATGGACTTGAGTTGGACTGGGCTGGGATGTTTTCTGGATATATAATTACTTCTTGATATAAAGCTCTCTCTTACACATATATGTGTCACTGGATTTGTTTCTCCAGTCAACCCAGCCTAACACATAGAGATTGTATCTTGTTTGGATCCACAGTCTCATAGAAGAGATCAAACAAAGCATTGCATTGGGTAACAACTGCTACACAAGACCTCTTTAGAGTACTGAAAAGCAAAGATGTTACCTCGACGACAAAGGCACACCTGATCCAAGCCATGATATTTTCAATTGCCCACATGCATGTAAAAGTTGGACACTGAATAAGGAAGACCGAAGGAAAAGGATACATTTGAGCTATGGTGCTAGAGAAGACTCTGGAAACTATATGGACTGCCAAAAGAACAAACAAATCTACCTTGGGAGAAGTACAACCTGAATGCTCCTTAGAGGCGAAGATGGCAAGACTTCATCTAACACACTTTGGACATATTGTCAGGAGGGACATAATGTATATGAAATCCAAGATAGGCAAATTGATAGAGTAACTGGATAAATGGTTTCTTAGGGATATGGCAGGGGCAATTGGGAGGAAATGGGGTCTTAATAATGAGGACAAGAATGAAGAAAAGGTTCTAAAACTGATTGTGGTGATGATTTGATAACTCTTCTTGAGATTGAACTATTGAATTGCCTGATATGTGAATTATATGCCAATAAAACTGTTATGAAAATAAATTATGGATATTAAAAGATGAATGAATGTGCTATTCAATGTCTTATACATAGTTGTCAGATTTGGAAATGAATCCAGAAAATCTGGTTTCACAATGAGCTTTAGACCATTACGTTCTCCTGTTGACCAGGAAACAATCTGCACCGCTTGTATATGTGTGTATGTGAATGGGTGCGTGTCCTTGCAATATCTGAATGATGGGATATCCATCTGTGAACAGTGGTAACCTCTGAGAGAAATATCTTTGAAAAATATCTTTTCACTTAATGCAGTTTTATTCTATTTGAGTGTTTGTTTGCTTGTTCATTTTGTAGTGAGCTATGTTGCAAGTAGGATCCCTGGGGGTACTTTGAGTTAGGTGTTGGGCTGCTAATCACAAGGTTAGTAGTTCAAACCCACAAACCACTTCATGAAAGAAAGCGAAGCTGTCAGAATTAACTCAGGCAATAAATAGGTTGTGCTTGATTTCATGGTGCAAGAAAGGGGTCTTTGTGGCACAGTGGTGATGTGCTAGACTACTGACTTAGAAGTCAGTAGTATGAACCTACCAGCCAATCCTCATAAGAAAGATGTAGGCATTTGTATTAATATTTACAGCCACAGAAACCCTATAGGGCCATACTATTCTGTTGTATAAGGCAACTATGAGTCAAAATTCTACTCGATAGCATTAGATTTACTTTATTATTATTATTGCTGTTGCAAGAGAAAGAGCGAGGGGAAAGACAATGGGAGTGGTGGGAAGGAGAAAGGAGGAGAGGGGAGAGTACTTAAGTATGAATGGCAAGGCAGCATACACTTAAAGTAGTAAAAATTATCTGTCTGTTTCTAAATGCCTTCTTCATAGTTTTCTTTTGATAGTAGCTTGCCTTAAATTAACAGTTGAGGAAGCATCCTTTTATACAGGTAATATGAGCACCTGGATTGTGACTATAAAGTGTTTTCCTATTGGCCCCACCTACTGAGAATGCAGTTTACCTGGGATGATTGTTCAGCTGGTGGCAAATACCTCGCTATCAGTAGGAGAGACAGGAAATTCAGAAATGCTAGAGTCCTTGGGTATACATGGTGAGCTCACTGGCTGCTAAATGAAAAGGTGGAGATTCTAGTTCACCCAAAGGCACCGGAGAAGAAAGATCTCTCAATCTACTTCCCCGAAAATAAGCCATTGAAAACCCTATGGTGCACAATTCTGCTCTGACACACATGGGTCACCATGAGTTGGAATAGTCACCACAGCAATTGTTTGTTTTTAGCAAGCCTACAACATCTCAACACATGTCGCAGGGAGTGTACTTGCTCCATATGCTAACCTCACAGATCAAGGATGGCGTTACACTTATCTAAATTTCACTTTAAAATGCACTATGGATTCATCATCATAAATGTATCTGAACCCTTCATAAATTTAGAGTTCTCTGCAATTGCCAGGAAAATGAACTCGTATAAAATAAATTCACTTTGGAAAATAAGAGGGTTCTGTGCTTATACAAAAAACACGGTGGAATTTCTTTAAAATGGAATTTTTTAAATTGCTTATACCACAAATTTATTTATACTCATTTTCCTGAGAAAATATAATTCTTCAAATGAGTCACTGTATATATATATTATATGTAATACACATTAATATATTAAATATTTTAATTGTAGCACATGCATGTTACACAAAGAAACTAATGTGAAAAGGGGTTGCACGGTTTGCAAAAGATGCATAATCACATATTGTCTGTGAAAAACTAGAATGCTTCATTAGAAGAAATGAAAAGAAATTCCCTTAATTACAGTAGTAAGGGCTTAATGTAGGCATAAGAAAATGTACATTGAGGCAATCATAAGCACACACAAAATTAACAATTAAATGTTATGTGAATACCTTAACATAAGGACAATTAAAACCACCAAAGTAGTCCTCTGACTCTTAGTGAGTTTGAATATTTTTTAATTGTAAATTAGATGAAGATTTACAAAGAACATCACTTTTCCATTCAATTCTTACACATTTTGCTTCTTTTCACTGATTGCAATCCTCACACTATAACTTCAGTGGATTATTTTGAAATCAAGAGGATAAAAGAATTATTGATGGTCCCCTGATATGCGTTATGCCAATATTTTACAAATGCACTTCGATTCTAGTTACTGCAAAATTTTAAATCTGAAAGTAAGCTGGCTGATTATTTCATCACCCCCAGGGCTGGAATCCAGTTCTCCCAACAACAATTCGATGCCCTTTCTAACACATCGTTTTATTTCCATCTTTTTCATTCCTGTTTCTTTATTCATTCACTTAGGTTCTATGTATTAACTCCAAATTGGACCAAACACCTTTCTTTTTCCAGCACTGTTGTTTAGTATCGATGATACCTCATTGCTCGGTACCTTTTCCATTTTACTTTGCTGAGATCATAGTTTTACAGTTAGAGTCCTATCTTCTCCAATATTACTCTTCAGAGGAAATCTATTCTGTCTGCTCAATCATAATATTCATAATATTCTATGATAGCAATAAGGTGTTGCAGGTATAAATTAGGACTTTTTCTAACGAGACCTTCAGTTTTAGAAGTGGGAAGGGGAGTGCGGAAAAATATTCTCACCACTGTTTTTTTGAAAATCACGTTTCACAGGGTTTGCAAACAGGGAAATATTTGCGGTTTTGTCTCATATGTTTTGATTTTTTTCCCCTTTTTGGCAAAAGCAAAAGGCAGTTTTCTTTGCAATGAAAACGGCCTTTCGTTTTCGCCAATGCTTCACATCCATTTTTGCCAAGCAAAAAGCTGTTTTCCCAGGAGAAAACAGCTCAAGCTGAAATAAAAGGGGAGCACAATTTGTAACATTCGCTCTTTGAAAACAAAAATCACATCACTCAATACAAATTCCATCTAAGGGGCCTTACATAGAGAAGGTAATAGGAGATTCGTGTTAAAATATATATATCTAAACAAGCTTATGTAGTACATATAAAAATAACTCTGAAGTCATATGGGCAGTGATTTTAAAATCATGCTCAGAATTTAACACTAGGAAGCCAGTCTTCACTTCCGTAAAACAAATGGTTCTCAAGAATAATGCTTCAAACCCCTTTTACCACACTTGTTCATTTTAGACTACCATTCGCACTGTAATAGTAACCCTATAGTCCATCTAATCATTATATCAAAGCCATTTTAATACTTAATAAAACCCTGCAAATTAAGAAGAGCAAACATTCTTCCCATTTTATATAAGTCCACCTGATATTTAGAAAGACAATTGAAGTGTAGCTGCTGATGACTTTTAAAAATTATTATTATTAAAGCAAAAACTGTGCCAAACTTTTAAACACACATTGTAAACTAATAACAAAATCACCCTAAACTCTTAATTCATTTAAAATAAAATTTTCTTCATTTGAAAATTTCACATTTTTTAGAGCTGTTTTATAATGTCTTGTCTCAAGCACTCGGAAAAGACGAGAATAAATATTTTGCACCAATTTCCCCCAAGATGATGACATCCCGACAGATATCTTCGGGGGCTTGCACGCACATCTTAACTTTTCCCATTTCTGCGCAAGTCCTAGCCGTCTCCTTTGAACGTGAACTCAGGTTCCACTTCCCTTGAGGGCAGTATCTTTCCCTGACCTTTCATCTTTCCCAATTCCTATATCCTTTTTAGTCTACACCACAAAATTAACCACTTAACTATGGTATTGATTAGACTGTTTGCATGTGTACATGAGGTCTTCCTAGTAAGACTGATGATACATTTCCTAAAAGCTCAAACCATGTCTGGAACTTTTCTAAGCCTCTCTCAAGATTTATATCAGTGTTACAGACAGTGTATAATATATTAATAATTATTGATTGATTAGGAAGTACTTTCATATAGTAGGACACACATTAATTTGATGCTTCCATTAAAGCTTAAAATACATATTTGGAAGATAACCACAAGGAAAATCACTAAATCTTAACTTCCAGCATTTTATCTAAAAAATTTCCATGAGTGCTTCTTAATCTCTTTATTCTTTGTCAATAGAAGAAAGATTAACAGAAGCAAAATGGAGCAATCTCTTTGAAGTAACAGAAATTTGTAGTCATTATATAGGATGTGGTGCCTTGGACAGCGCCCTGCGTTGCATGACTCATCACTCATTCAATTTACTGAGTAGGATATTTGATTAAGAGAGCCTTCAGAAAGCAAACAACCAGGGCAAGAGGAACAAGAAGGGATGGAAGCAGCATGCCAGACAGCAGAACAGAGATACTCAATTAGTCATTAGTGCATTTCAGAAAGCCCAGTAGCATTCCTGGGAAACCTTGGGCTTCCTGTCCTTGTATATCATGGGAGGCTGACTCTACTAGCGTTAAAGACGTTATCAGGAGAGGGAAGTCTCTAGAAAAGGGGCATCCTTGGTAAAGTGGAGGGGTGGTGAAGAGAAGGAAGACCCTCAACAAGATGGATTGACCCAGTAGTTGCAAATGATGGGCTCAAACATGGAAATAATTGTGAGACGGCACAAGACCAGGCAGTGTTTCACTCTGTTGTACAAAGAGTCCTATGAACTGGAATCAACTCGACAGCACTTACCAAACAGCAGATCGGCCGATGATGGCAGGACATCTGGGGCATGTCAGTCCATGCCAAGTTGTCCCAAACTTAGTGAGCGGAAGGGAGGCTATAGACTATGTAAGTAACTCACCCTTCACTATGCACCACAAAAGGGCCTTCAGTTCAGTGAGGGCAGGATCAGCATTTGTCACCCAAAGTGAATTGTCTCCAAATTGAATGTTGTGAGGCTGACATTTATCAAAATGAACCAACACCTGCTGCCAGTGGATCCTGCCCTGCACACACAGACGCACAGAAGAGCGACGAGCGAGCTCATGGGGAGAACTAGAAGCTCCTGGTTCCGAGTGCCTCCAGACAGGAAGCTTTCATCCCACTGTGCAAGGCATTTTAGTAAAACCAGCGACATCCCTACAGGAGGGGAACCCTTGTGTCCATGATCTTACTTTAGGGATGCAGAGGTGAGTCAAAGGGTACAAGTTCCTTCCTGAGATATGTCAGTATATCCCAGAGTCTCCGTCTGTTGTTCCTTGTTTCTCATACACGTACAGCAGTTCATTTATATTCCACTGGGCTTCTGCCTACAAAATTCATCTCTGTGTGGGTGGAAGTAGCCCCAACTTACTTCTGTGCTGTTCACAGAGTTATTTTCATTATTGGACATCATGTGCTATCTTTGTCACTCACTGTACTTAGAGAAACAAATGTTGAACTCTGGGTAAGATCTAGTTGAATCATCTTACGTCTCATGTTGCCATCAAGATAAGCATTGTTTCTATCACCTCTCATCGAATCTCTGTATTAGCAAACGTGGATCTACACCTTCAACAATAAAACTGGTGGCTTCGGCTTGTTTGTGCTAGTTGCCATTGAGCCTAGTCTGGCAACTCTATATGTGCATAGAACCATCTTCTACAGGGTTTTCAAAGAGTGGCCTTTTGGAAGTGCATTGCTAGGTCCACCTTCCAAGATGCCTCTGGGTGAGTTTAAACCCCAGTCTTTCAGCTGATAGTTAAGCACCGGGCTATTTCCACCACCCCAGGACTCCTGAGTGACTTGGAATTGTGATCATGGCCTGTCATTGCCATCACATGAGCGCAATTAGTAGGTCAATCTTGGTAGTGGTTTTTGGCACATTTCATAGCCCTGCTGAAGAACCTAGTCTGCTGTCATTTCAGTGATCTATAGGTAAGGTTTTGGTCTGGTTTGGGGAAGATGCTTTCCATGTGCTAGACATTTTCACAGCCTTTATTTCACTAAGTATGCTCACAATCGCCTGAGAAGGTAAATATCACTAACCTCATCTTGTGGACGAGAAGACTTGAGGCACAGGGAGGTTAACTAACTTGCCAACAGCCACACAGAGAATAAACAGCACAGTCAGGATGTAAGTCTAGGTTTGATGCTTTCCAGAGTCCTTTTTTTTTCAATTCTACTGCACTGCCTCTTGATGAGTGCAGGACCAGGGGACAAGGGCTAAGTCCAAGCATCATTTGTGAAGTAAAAGCAAGAGTCGGTGGACCTTTCCCCGGAAGTAATAAATGCTTGCCATTCTGACCTGTAGGTAACACCGGGTCTCCTTTTCATCAAACCCCTTCAAAAGTAACTGAGGTACAGCTGCATCTTGCACATCCATTCCATTCCCTGTCTCAGGAGTATTAAGGTTGGAGGTTGGAGTCTACCCAGAGATACTTTGGGAGAAAGTTCTGGCAACCTGCATTCAAAAGATTAGCACAGTAAAAACCCAGTAGAGCATAAATCTACTATGACACACATGGACTCCCCATAAATGAGAGTCAATTTGGCAGCAAGTGGTTTTTATTTTTGGTGTGGGGGGTGTAAGTCAGCACCTAACTGTCAGGTGATCAGACTGTGGTGGCTTGCATGATGCTGGAAGCCATGTCACTGATGTTCCAACTACTAGCAGGTCATCTGTGATAGATCGGTTTCAGTGGCATTTCCAGATTAAAACAGACTATGGGAAATGTTATGGGTCACGACAGAACCTTGTCAGATATAATGCTGGAACACAAGCCTCCTAGGTCAGAAGGCACTCCACATACACAGTAGCAGCAGTAATGGACTCAAGTATCCCAAGGGTCCTGAAGGTGATTCAGGACCAGGGCAACATCTTGTTCTATGAGTCAGTCCTAGCCAACTCAGTGTAACTAATCACAGCAAAGACTTAACTTACTCACTGATTCATGACTCTGGTTTTCCTACTTCCACAGGTAACCCAATAACCTGAATGGGATGCAAAAAAAAAACCAAAACTCTTTTAAAAACCAAGCTGTGTTAGTCTGGGTACTTTAGAGAAACAAATCCACAGAAACTCATGTATAAGAGAGAGTTTTACATAAAGGTTAAGTGTGCATCAAGAAAACATCCCAACCCAGTGCTGCCCAAGCCCACAAGTCCAACATTAACCCACTAACCCATATGTCCAACACCAATCCACAAAGTCCTCCTCCATCTCACAAAAAAACACAATGATGCTGACTGCAGGAGGAAAGTCGAGTCAGTGAATGTGTAAGCATCTCAGTGCTGGCAGGGGTCTCCACATGGGTGTTCCAGCACCCAGGGCTGCATCAGGGTAAGTCCATGTGACTTCTCGTCAGGTATGTCTTGCAGGAAGTGAGCCTTGCCAGCTGAGGCAGGGAAGTGGCTAAGGCAGCTGCACCCTGGTCCGACCATCAGAAAGCAAGAGACCCCAGAACTAGAAAGGCAAGGTTCACTGAGCCATTTATCCCTCCACCCTTCAATTAACCCCACGTTTTTATTGGTCAGGTTGGCACAATAAACTAACTACCCACAAGCTCTCAGGATAAACAGCTTGAGAGTTCTTGGTTTTCAGAGGCTGGGTTCAAATGAGAGCTCTGCCTCTTACTAGCTGACTGATCTTAGATCAGTTATAGCCCCTCTCTGTGTGTGAGTTTCCTCATGTGCAAAATGGAGATAATAACAATACTTACTTCGCAAAGCTGTGGTGGGAATTTAATAGACTAGTGTATTCAAAGCCCTGAGAATTATTCTTGGCCCTTAGTGATGACCTATTAACTATCATTGCCCCATAGGCAGATTTTCTCCCTTGCCCATGTGGCAATGACTCACAAACTCACTGCCACCACGTGGATTGAGACTCATAGAGACCTTATAGCCGGTAGAACACACCTTTGGATTTCTCAGACTTAACAATCTTTATGGGAGTGAACAGCCACATCTTTCTCTTATGGCACCACTGATGGGTTTGAACCGCTGACCCGGACGTTAGCAGCTCAATTTCTGGCATGTTGACCAGAAGTATTTCAGAGCACATAGGCTCACTGGGCTCAGAAAATGCCTTTGTTTCCTGCTTCCTGTTCCCTTAAAGTATACCTGAGTTCTGTCCTTTGTGTCTGTAAGTGTATTCCTGCTTCATGCATCTGTTCTCTGGAAAAGGCAAGAGGACAATTCTAGGTGATTTGTGCTGTTCATGTGCTTCGAGTGAGAATGGAACCTATTTCACATTCTCCCCATTGGCTTTTTGACAACACCTCATTCTGTTTTGCCACATTTTATAGGCTGTGGATGTGTTTGTTGTCCTACAATTGTTTCAAAAGATTTTTTTTAATTGAAACTAAGGCCACTTCTTCAAGGATCTTCCAGCCTGTGTCTTTTTAAAAGTCCTTCATATTTTTCCATCTGCAAGAATCCAAACTACTGATTATTTAGATGTGTTCATTGAAGTTGGCAATGCTTATTATAACCAGATAGCTTGGTGCAGTTGTAGTTAAGAAACATGTTTGCATGTATTCTTTGATAGTTATCTTTAATACCTCCTTTATCCTCCATTTCTATGAATGGAAATTTGGGGGAAATGTATAATGATAATTGTCTTTAAAATCTTGGTGAACATTTAAGAGATATTGGTCCATGTTTTATGAACTAAGCATTGTGCTCCTCAATGGATGAATGCAAAGAATAAAGCAGGTAAATTCTCTGTTCCCCTCAAATGTGCACTAGTGAAGGGAACAGTCAATGAAAAGGTGAGCCAACAAGCAGGGTATTATTAAATTTTGTTGAATGCTAACAATCCCTGGTGGTGCTATTGGGTAAGCATTGGACTGTTCATTGTAAGGTCAGCAGTTCAAACCCACTAGCTGTTCTGAGAAGAAAGATGAACGTATTTGCTCCATAAAAGAAATGAAAGCCTCAGAAACCTTTTTTTTTTTTTTTTTTAAATCATTTTATTGGGGGCTCATACAACTCTTATCACAATCCATACATACATCAATTGTGTAAAGCGCATTTGTACATTCATTGCCCTCATCATTCTCAAAACATTTCCTCTCCACTTAACCCCCTGGCATTAGGTCCTCATTTTTCCCCTCCCTCCCCGCTCTCCCCTCCCTCATGAGCCCTTGATAATTTATAAATTGTTATTTTGTCATATCTTGCCCTGTCCGACGTCTCTCTTCACCCACTTTTTGGTTGCCTGTCCCCCAGGGAGGAGGTCACATATAGTTCCTTGTAATCGGTTCCCTCTTTCCAACCCACTCTCCCTCTACCCTCCCAGTATCGTCACTCACACCACTGGTCCTGAAGGGATCATCTGCTCTGGATTCCCTGGATTTCCAGTTCCTATCTGTACCAGTGTACATCCTCTGGTCTAGCCAGACTTGCAAGGTCGAATTTGTGTCTTGTAGTGGGAGTGGGGAGGAAACCTTTAGGAACTAGAGGAAAGTTGCATTTTTCATCGTTGCTACATCACACCCTGACTGGCTCATCTCCTCCCAGAAGCCCCTCTGCAAGGGGATCTCCAGTGGCCTACTAATGGGCTTTGGGTCTCCACTCCGCACTCCCCCCATCATTCACTATGGTAGGATTTTTTGTTCTGATGATGTCTTATACCTGATCCCTTCGATACCTCGTGGTTGCATAGGCTGGTGTGCTTCCTCCATGTGGGCTTTGCTGCTTCGCCTCAGAAACCTTCTATTGGTCACTGTGAGTGGGAATAGACTTGATGGCAGTGGATGTCATTTTATGGAAAAAGATGAGAAAGGGGAAGGAAATGAAGAGAAAGAAGAAAGGAGAAAGTGCAAGGTAATATGCTCATTCAATCCATAGCATTACACCCTTTGACAACCAAGTGCTCATGTCCTTGCCACATGCAAAACACGTTCACCACATTACATCATCCTCACAATCTAAACTCCAAAATCTCATCTTCTGGATGATTTAATTAAATATGGGTGAGACTTTATGTATCATCTAAGATCATAGAGAATTTTCTCTATAGATCTCCTACCTTCCTCCGAAGGCCTGACCAGAATGCCTTTGATGGCCATGATTCTACCAACGCTTCACAGCAATCTAGACTTTTGCTATTAGGCACCTTAGAATTCTTCCAACCTCTATCCAATTCCAATTCCAAAATCAACACCACATTATAGGCATCTATTAGAGCAACACCCCACTCTCAGTACCAATTCTATCTTAGTTATCTGGTGCTGCTGTAACAGAAATTGCACACGTGGGTGGCCTTAAGGTACAGAAATTTATTTTAAGCGGCTAGTCTGAATTCATGATGCTGACTTTGAGGGAAAGCTTTCTCTGTGTATCTACTGAGCAGGAAGTTCCATGTCCCTTTGAGCTTCTGTTTTTAGGTGATCTTCACATAACTTGGCTTCTCTATTTCCCAATCTCTGCTTTCTTGTTTAATCTGTTTTTGGTTTTTTTTTCCTTTTTTGACATTTTATTAGGGGCTCATACAACTGTTAACCCAATCCATACACACATCAATTGTGTAAAGCGCATTTGTACATCGTTTCTCAAAACATTTTCTCTCCATTTAAACCCCCGACATTAGGTCCTCATTTTTCCCCTCCCGCCCCGCTCCCCCCTCCCGCATGAGCCCTTGATAGTTTATAAATGGGTATTTTGTCATATCTTGCCCTGTCTGACGTCTCCCTTCATCCACTTTTTGGTTGTCTGTCCCCCAGGGAGGAGGTCACACACAGTTCCATGTAATCGGTTCCCTCTTTCCTACCCATTCTCCCTTTACCCTCCCTGTTTTGCCACTCACACCACTGGTCCTATAGGGCTCATCCATCCTGGATTCCCTGTATTTTCAGTTCCTATCTGTACCAGTGTACCTCCTCTGGTCTAGCCAGTCTTGCAAGATAGAATTCAAGTCATGATAGTGGGAGCGGGGAGGAAACCTTTAGAAACTAGAGGAAGATTGTATTTCTCATCATTGTTACATCGCACCCTGACTGGCTCATCTCCTCCCCGAGACCCCTCTGCAAGGGGATCTCCAGTGGCCTACTAATGGGCTTTGGATCTCCACTCCGCACTCCCCTCATCATTCACTATGGTAAGATTTTTTGTTCTGATGATGCCTTACACCTGATCCCTTCGACACCTCATGGTTGCATAGGCTGGTGTGCTTCTTCCATGTGGGCTTTGTTGCTTCTGAGCTTGATGGCCACTTGATTACCTTCAAGCCTTTAAGACCCCAGAAGCTATACTTTTTGATAGCCGGGCACCATCAGCTTTCTTCGCCACATTTGCTTATGCACCCATTTGTCTTCAGTGATCCGACACCCCGTGATCACATAGGTTGATATGTTGTTCCATGTGGGCTTTGTTGCTTCTGAGCTAGATGGCCGCTTGTTTACCTTCAAGCTTTTAAGACCCCAGACGCTATATCTTTTGATAGCCGGGCACCATCAGCTTTCTTCACCACATTTGCTTATTCACCCGTTTAATCTGTTTTATAAGAGATTAACTCAAGCTACATCCTACACTGATCCTGTCTCATTAATATAAAGGAGAACACATTCCCTAATGGGATTATAACAAAAGGCATAGAGGTTAGGCTTTATAACACATAATTTGGGCAGGCATTATTTAATCCATAATAGAGTCTATTAGGCTTATGAGATTGGGTAAGTGGGTAAGTTCTTTTTAAAGCAGTGGCATTGAAATTGAGACCAGAGAGGAGAGAGCCAGACAGTTAAAGAGTATTCTTGGCAAAAAAAAAAACAACACCAGAAAATGCTAAGGCCCTGAGTCAGGGAGAAAAACAACAAACAAAAAAGCAGCCCAACACACAAGATATGCAAGCCAGAGTTAATGTATGTAATGTATGTGGAATATATTCCACATGGCTGAAGCTGAGTGAGCTAGGAAGGAGTGTTATACATTGGAGATGTAGACAGTAGTCAGGTCCACTAGGGCCTTAGAGTCGTTTTCACTTGACCGTGAAAGCATGGCCAGAATGTTAACCCCTCGTACTATACACTAGGCTAGGCTTGGTACTAAGATATTTCCTTCCTGTGATGTGGTCTATAATTTTCCCAATTTTAATAGCAATTTGCTAAGCACAGGATTTTTCAACAACGTAAACAAGAACCACTTAAAGGAAGTAAACTCTGGAGAAACTGCCCGGTCTGAATGAGAAAGGAAGAATGATCTTCGGTCCAAGGAACCCTGCTTTGTTTTTCAAGCCGTGTTGACCCTCATCGGGTCTGTGCTGAAGACAAAGTCGGGCAGTGAACAGCAATTTAAATTCTTTTGAATAACTACTTTTACTGCTTTAAAATGAGGTGTTTGTCACAGAAATGGTAAAGTATTTCTTTTATTGACGCATTCAAAATCCTCGACACACTCATTGATTTATTCATATAAAAGGACATTGCTTTTTCCTTGTTTCTGTTTCTGAACTTGAAATAAGGCTGGGGAAGTCAGAGCCCTGATTTCCCTATTATGTGCTCATAAACAAAGCCCATTGCCAAAAAGAAAAATCTAGGGTAGCATAAGTCCTTACATAAACTGTATATTAAACCAGACTTTATAGATAAATGCTTTGTATAATTTGTTATTTTAGGAATTAAATGTTATTGACCCATTAAGAGAGTATCTATTTCTTCTGGAAAGTGGTCAGAGTTGTTACTTTAAATAACTAGTCAAATAACATTTAGTAAATTAATGCCATTTGTGTTTTAAAGTCTCCCTGTTTACTGCTGGATTTGATTTATCTGAAGACACTGCTCTACTTTTTGTAACATTCAAAAAAAGAGTGAGAAAAATTCTTCTTCTATTCTTCTATAACAAGACCATATGAGAACAATCCCCTCTCCATACTTTATTAGTGAACAGAAACAAGAGAAGCCTTAAGGACAACCGAAAAGTGGGTGAAGGGAGACGTCGGACAGGGCAAGATATGACAAAATACTCATTTATAAACTATCAAGGGCTCATGAGGGAGGGGGGAGCGGGGAGGGAGGGGAAAAATGAGGACCTAATGTTGGGGGTTTAAGTGGAGAGGAAATGTTTTGAGAATGATGAGGGCAATGAATGTACAAATGCACTTTACACAATTGATGTGTGTATGGATTGGGATAACAGTTGTATGAGCCCCTAATAAAATGTTTTAAAAAAAAAAAGAACTTTCTCTCAGACAGATTTAATCAAATATATAGATATGAATTTTTTAGTTTACTACTTAATTACTTTGAAAGCAATACACTCCCCATATTTATTTTCTAGATGAGCAACGAGAATTATAAGATTTTGGACATGATCTCCAGGACAATACATTTTACAATCTACTGCCAGGAAGACACCAGCTCACTCTTTCTCTTCCTTATGAAACTAATGCTAATCAGTGTCTTTCCATGCATTTACAGCAAAGGAGTAAAGATCTCCCTGAATAAAGAGAATAAAATTTACTTTTCTAAACAGATCCTTTTAGAATGGGTTCCAATTTGCAAAATTAAAAAATATATACAGCATATATCTTTTCTCCATATTTATATCTTCTGTATTTACATCAGAGTGAATTTTAATTTAGGAAGCAAAGCAGCTTGTATTGGAAGAACAAATTAGCTTCATTAGTTTGTACAAAATGCTGCTCCTCCAGCTATCATTTTAAGATTTCTTTAAATTAGATTCATCTTTCCTTGCCATCTGACTCAGATTAAATGACAACCTGCAGTCACACATAGATCAAATGTGACAAATACATTACTGCATCTGATCCCTGCTTTTGCAAACATCAGGAGCACCCCCAAAAGATGGAAAAAATCACCATCTAACACAAGCTTTATATAGGGTGTGAACTCAAACGAAATTGAAAAGTGACCAACCCTGAGTGGAATTTTGTAGACGAACAAGCATTCAGGAAAATGTCTGGGGTTCTAACAGATGTGCAGTTTCAACTAATTTTTCAGTGATAAAAGATCAGGGCCTGGATAAATGTATTAAGTTTGAAATAAAAAATAAGGCAATCATGAAAGCTAATTTTTTTGCACCATATGAAAGGCTCGCCTTTACACAGCTAAAGATATATTTTCATACTCTTATAGCTTTTACGGTCTGAAGTTTTCCTTCTTGAAATGTTCATCCTCCAAATCAAACGATAGTATCCACCACTCACCTGTCAATTTGTTGTATTGTGGGTGTTGCTGTGATGCTGGAAGTTATGCCACCAGTGTTTCAAATACCAGCCTGGTGGTCAGGTCTCAGTGAAGCTCCCAGACGATGATGGCCTTGACAGGAGAACCTTGTATCCAACCATTGAAGGGGAAAATGGACCAGTGAGAAGCTTGTGGACAGCAGTGGAATATTGAAGATGTCGGATACCATAGTGCCAGCAGATGAGCCCCTCGGGTGGAAGGCACTCAAAACAGAAGAGAAGAGCTGCCTCCTCAAAGTAGAGCTGACTTGAACGACATGGATGAAGTAAAGCTGTCAGGACCCTCGTTTGATATGGCATGGCTCAGAAGAAGAAATGCTTACAATCATCCATTAATAATCCGAGTGTGGGGTGCAGGAAGTACGAATCAAAGAAAATTGGAAGTAGTTAAAATGAGTGGACTGCTTAAAGATCTGTTTCCTAGTACTAGTGCACTGAACTGAACTGGTATTGTCCATTTTAAGCCAGCGAATCATATGGTCTAATATGCCAGGAATGACAAATTAAATAGGAATAGTGTCACACTCATCATCAAAAACAACATTCTAAGTTCTGTCCTAAAGCACAATATTGTCAATGATAGGAGAGAAACAATATGCTTACATGGAAGATCAGTTAATATGACTAATTTCCAAATTTACACACCAAGTCAAGAGTTTCATAAATTATTACAGTATTAAATTGATTAACCCTATAACCAAAATTCACTGATAATTACTAGTGATTGGAATTCAAAAACTGGAAACAAGGAAGAAGGACCAGTAACTAGAAAATATGACCTTGGTGATAGAAACAACAGCCAAGAATGAAGGCTGAACATGCTATTGGGACAAGAGGAAAGTAAAAGGAAATAGAGGAAAGAACTAGGAGACAAGGGGCATTTATAGAGATCTAAATACAGGCATGTACATATGTAAATATATTTATATACGACAATGGGGAAATAGATCTATGTACATATATTTATAGGTTTAGTATTAAGGTAGCAGATGGACATTGGGCCTCTACTCAAGTACTTCCTCAA
>NW_022111324.1:77977709-77979616 GCF_000313985.2 Echinops telfairi | reverse complement strand
GTGGAGAGGAAATGTTTTGAGAATGATGAGGGCAATGAATGTACAAATGCGCTTTACACAATTGATGTGTGTATGGATTGTGATAAGAGTTGTGTGAGCCCCTAATAAAATGATTAAAAATAAAAGAATAAACAGAGCTTGAACACACACCACAAAAAAGAAAAGGATGATGGCAACATGTACAAATGTGCTTGACACAATGGATGGATGGATGTTTATAAGAGCTGTAAGAGCCCCCAATAAAATGATTTTAAAAAAAACAAAAAAAACAAAATACATTATATGAATAAATAAATAGTAATTCAATCTCCAAATAAATAAATTAAACACCCCCAAAACACAAAGATAGAGAGCTAATCTAGATTAAGATACTAAAGAGATGTAACATTAAAATACAAGAAGGGTGTTGACTCCTGGATGGGGAAAAATCTACAAAGTACATTTTTATGAATAATTGGGGGACTTTGAATGTGACCTGCTTATTAGATGACAATGGATTCATGCTGATCTTCTGAAGGAGAGGCAACAGTATCATGGCTGTTTGCAGGACATTTTTTCTTAAAGCTGCAAGACCAAATATTTAGGGTTGAAATTGCATGATGTCTTTAACTTTCAAATGATTCTGAAGAAAGAAAATTTAAAGATAAAGCAAATGTAGCCAAATGCAGACAATTTTCAGGTGTAGATAAATGGGGATTTGGCTATTCATTGTGACAGTATTCAATCTATTTGAAGTTTTTCAAAATTTCAAACCTGCAAACCAGGTTGGCATTGCTTCTGGAACACTAAGATTGTGCTAAGGTTGATGGAAGAATTTCGAAACAGATTATAATGACGGTTAAGCAGCATGATGAACATAATTAATGTTCCCATAAGGCACATGTGAAAAATGTTGAACGGGCACATGTTTTGTTGCATACACAGAAACTAGTTCAAATAAAGGTGCTTTAGAAACAAACAGGAAAACCACCCTCTTTTTAATGAAATGGTCATCATGGATGAAGGCTGCTTTAGTTAATATCCAGAATAAAAGATGAGAACACCATAGCAGATTAATAGATGAGAATAAGTTAAAACAGTGATCTCAAATCATAGAAATATTTATTAAACGAAATGTAAAGCTTTTGTTTCTTGATACACCCTCTATCTAAGTCTAGACACTTCCGAAGGTGGTGTCGTCTCTTGAGTCTATCCCTGAAGAGTTCTGAAATTCTACTTAATATCAAAACAGCAGTTTGGGGAGCTTTGTGTTCTTTGAATTTTGAATTTGGAGTACAAAAAATATATCTGAAGGGGTATGATCAGGGCGGTAGGACGGATGGAGTAAGGTTACCAACATAGTCTCATAGGACAGCCCTCGCTACCCTGCTTCTGGGGTGTGAAATTCTTTGACACATTCTTCCTGGCCTTTTTCTCACAAATGTAGTTTTCTATCTTCTTAAAACCTCTTCAAAAATGCCCCCATGATCATCCTGTGTCATTTGAGAAAATCAGTTGAGATTATCCCTTTGGGAAATGGAGGAAAGAGCTAGGAGGCAAAGGGCATTTATACAGGTCTAAATAAAGGCATGTATATATGTAAATATATTTATATATGAGGATGGGGAAATAGATCTATGTGCAATATATTTATAGGTTTAGTATTAAGGTAGCAGATGGACATTGGGCCTCCACTCAGATACTCCCTCAATGCAAGAATACTTTGTTCTATTAAACTGGTATTCCATGATGCCCCCTTTCCCAACATGATCACTGAAGACAAATGGGTGCATAAGCAAAGGTGGTGAAGAAAGCTGATGGTGCCTGGCTATCAAAAGATATAGGGTCTAAAGCAGCCATTTAGCTCAGAAGCAACAAAGCCCACATGGAAGAAGCAACACCAGCCCTTGTGATCACGAGGTGCTGAA
>NW_022111324.1:77969621-77977293 GCF_000313985.2 Echinops telfairi | reverse complement strand
TAACCTCCTCCCTAGGGGATGGGCAACAGAAAAGTGAGTGAAGGGAGACATCAGACAGTGTAAGATATAACAAAATAATAATTTGTAAATTATAAAGGGTTCATGAGGGAGGGGGGAGCAGGGAGGGAGGCGGAAAATGAGGAGCTGATGCCAAGGGCTTAAGTGGAGAGCAAATGTTTTGAGAATGATAAGGGCAATGAATGTACAAGTATGCTTTACACAGCTGATGTATGTATGGATTGTGATAAGAGTTGTACAAGCCCCCAATAAAATGTTTTAAAAAAAGATTATCCCTTTGGAATTCAAGTAAATGACCACTATAACCTTCTGAGCTGACCTTTCTGCCTTGAATTTAAAATCTAACTGCCTGGCTGATCCCCTCAGATCCTCTTTTTAATTCTATTTGAAGGTGCCCAATTGAGACTAAGACAAGGATATTCCTGAGCGAACGTGTTTGCAGCGATCCAATGATCACAAAGACATGAGCATATATTTTTTATTTGGAATAAACTCCTGCATATATAAACTGGAACCCTATTAGTAATGCTTTTTTATTTCCCCTCATGTGCACACACACATCCACACGTATTTATTCATTAATATTCATTCATTCTGGTCCATAAGATCCAGATGTCTGGAGCATGCTGCTCCAATGTTTGGCCTGTGTTGATCCACATTCTCCAACGTTCTTCATGTCACAGCACATAGAGAAAATGGTCATATTTGTATGGTCCATGTGGAGAGATTCCTTATGTGTGGAAGCTACTAGCTCAGAAGTACTCCCAGAATGGAGGAAGTCAGTCTTGGGACACTCAAAAGCGAATGCCCCGTGGTCCATGGGTTGAGAACATGCTCCCATGCATAAAGCAGCTTTAGATGTGATCTTAAACATTAGCTTAAGAGCTATACAGTAGTCAGTATGGTCAACACACTCTTAATTCATATTTAAAATATTAGGAGTGAGGCTTAGCTATCACAGTGTATTTATGATGGTGCTAAAGACTATCACAGTGACCCATCTCTCTAACATGTTTCTGTCTGTGGTATCACTCGGCAAAGCACTAGTTAGGATGAATCTTGAGGCGTAGCAAGGTTAACACGAGCAAACTCCTGCAGGAACAGATGCAGCAAGCTCAGGAGCTGATGTTCTCTCTCTGGCTGTTGTGATTCACTCCAACTTGAATGTCTTGTGCTGAAGCAAGACATGGTTCTGGAAACAGTTGCCCAGAAACGGAATGTTCACCCGGTTTAACCCCAAACCCCATTTCATTTCCTGTCTAGAGCTCAAATTTTGGAAGTTTGAAATAATAAATTTAAGTTAATGTACATCCCGCTTTTCGTAGGCCGCTTTACGGAATGACTTAGCAACCTACTTCTTAACCCTCCGAGTGCTTCAGAATAGCCAGGTGAGCCTCTGCCCCACCAGATGCTCATTCCACTGGTTGGGCATCTCATATTTTGAAAGCCCTTGCGCCCAGGTCATTTCAGTGCGCCTCCCAGGCAAAGGACCACTCCTCTAGAGTCAGAGGATGATAGAAAATAAGTTAAAATGTATAAAGTGCTCTACAAATTTAAGGCTATCATTTTATTATGTAACTACTATAATTTTACTTCTGTCTCTTCCTCCTACGGTCCAACATGGTGAACTCATACCATCTGAAGAGTATTGTTTTTTCCTTTCTGGAATCCCATGACCTCCTTCTTTCATGTTTTAGGGAAGGCTCATGTACCGGTGGGTGGCACATAAAAGGTAACTGGAAAGTAACCGCACAAGTATTTGTGAGTGTGCTACCAACTGAGGGTGGACTTCCCAAATACCACTGTTCCTTTGGTATTTACCAGTCTCACAACCGGGCTTTTGCTTCATTCCTTTGCTTGGGCACCTCAGCTTTCTGCATGGACTGATTATTGTCTTGTGTACCAAGTGATATACAGAAAATCAAGTCCATGAAACTGGGCCAATCATACTCTCATTGGCTGTCTATTTTACCAAACATGATAGCTTCCTCTTGCAATTGAACCCACCCAATGCCATGTCCAAAGGAAGCAGGCCAAAAAAAAAAAAAAAAAAGTTCTGCTGTAATCTGGCTAATTTTTAAGTGGATCGCCAGGGCTGTCTGCCTTGACTGTCAGTTTGGAAGCACCACTGAAACCTGGCCTCCCTGGGTGACTGCTGGAATTTGGAATACCAATGGCATCACTGCCAGCATCACAACAACACTCAAGCCACCACAGTACAACAAACTCACAGGTGGTGGGAGGATGGTATAACCCTGGATAAAAGGATAACTAAAGCTAATGCTGAGATTTGCATGCCTTTCCAGTGTGATTCTAACCAAAATTTTAAAAAATAGACTCACTGCCATCGGGTCATTGCCAGCTCATAGCAACTCTATAGGACAGAGTAGAACTGCCCCTATGATTTCCCAGAGTGCCACTGTTTACAGGAGTAGAAAACCCTATGATTCTAGAGAAGTAAAAATTACACAGGCTCATGCACCCTAATGATGATGATGATAACTAGCACATAGCGTTGACTATTTGTGAGACATTGTTCTAAGTGTTTTACACCCCTTGACTCATTTAATCTCCGTAACATTGCTCTAGAGCACGTTCTATTGCAATCACTCGCCTTTTACACAGGAGGGAGATGAGGCATGGTGAGTTTGATTCTAGACATCATTTTGCTCATTACTAATTTAGGGGTATGCAGAAGTCACATAACCTCTCAGAACCACCCTTTTTTCCGGCAACTGAGAGCTCTAATGTTCCTTTCTATTTTTGCTCATCAATTTTGTGAATCAAGATTTCCTGGAGAACTTTCCTCTCATTATTTTATCTAACTACACTCTCCACCCATTTATTTTCTTGATTAAATATAGTTATTTATTCTTTTCTGTCCTTGCCCTACTTTGTTATTGAATAACTTCTTTTCCTGCTCTCTCTCAAACTCTTCTTTGTTTTGATAAGTTTCAGTTCTCAACCCGAATGCTCATTTGCTGTGAAAGTAGCTGAATAGCTTATTTACATACAGCAACACTGGAATTTGGGGACTGCCACTTAGGAGCTGAATATAAGTCTTGCAACATTAGTTAGTCAAGTAATATCATTTGCCAGAAAATAACAGTGGATAGAATGAGTGAGAAAATTGTCATAACTGAAGTGCCACTTGGGCCATGGTGCCTTCGTGAATGCTATTCCCACCTTTTATACTACTTTCATGGATGTTGATCATACATTGCTGTTTTTGTGCTTTCAAGAATGATACTTAAGAGTGTTTTAGTGCATCCTGATAATGCGGCAGCTAAAAAGCTTAGAGTTTCATTCCCTTTTCGAATTTTGAACAGGGAGATTAGGGAAGCAGGCAGAAAAATATTCAGGGAATCTTACACAAATGGCTAGGGCCACCTGGACCCTGCTCTCCTAAAAAGCGACTCACTTATTCCAGGCTAGCAACTGCCGGAAAACAAAGTGAACTCACCCTCACCAGTTCACTCTGACTCCCGGCACGGCCCTGCGGCACAAGATAAGCCAGTACTCCAGAGGCTTTCCTTGACTCCAGTCTTTTTGGAAACAGAGCCCCAGAACTTTCTTCTCCAGTGCCACTGTGTGGGTTTGAAAGCACCGGGGTCTTTATCTCTGCTTTGCCCTTGGAACCTTAAAATGGGTGTGTTTTCTCCCAAAATCCATTTGCAGGCTCCACACATGGATAAAGCCTCCGGTGAATTCTTCCTGACCATAGTCAAGTGAAGCGAATAGACTTGTTATCAGACAAAGAGCATCGTAAAGTCTCTATGGCAGATGTAGTTAGGGTAAAACATAACACCTTATCATTTGATCTCCCTTTAGGCCCATTTAAATTTTGTTCTTATTATTAATACTTTCTGATTTCTCTTTGACTGAGGTTTTCCTCTGTTTTACTTTGTTATTGTTGTTGGGTTTCTGGTTGTTGCTGCGGTTGTTGTTGTTTTAGATATGTTTTTCTGGATATTAGATGCAGGATAGATAAGTCTAAAGACTGTAACTGGACTAATGGTTTCTTGGGGATTGACAGGGGAGGTTGGGGGAAATAGGGAACAAATAACAATGAGAACAAGAATGAAGAAAATGTTCTAAATTTGATTTGTTGTGATGATTGCACAACTTTAAAAAGAATTTTATTGAGGGCTCTTAACAATCCATGAATCAGTTATATCAAGGGAAAATGTACATATGTTGCCATCACCATTTTCAAAACATTATCTTTCTACTTTAACCCTTGTTATCAGCTCCTCTTTTTTCCCTCCCTCCCCTACCCTCCGGCCCTTGTGAATCCTTGATAAATTATATTTTTTTCATATCTTACAACTCTTTTTCATATGATTGAACTATTGAATTTATGCTATTGAATTATGTGCCAATAAAACTATTAAAAATGTCTTCTATCTTTATTTTCTAATTTAATGGTTTGCAGGCTCACCAAACATTTGTTGAGAACTCATATGAGAGCAACCAATTCCACAATGAGACATATTTCAGTGCGAATACCTACCTGGTCGTTCTAAACATTCAATTCTATTTTATAGCAAACTAGGAAATTTGTGGATTCCTCCAAGTATTCAAGTGACTCACATCAATGAAGGCGGTAAATATGTTGCGCCAAAACACCATGGGAAACATCTTTGTCAGCAGGGAGCAGAAGTTATATTAATTAAAATGTTCTGAAAATGTACAGGGTGCACTCCAACGAGTCACATAACTATTTTCATCCTAATTAAGGATGTTCCTTCCTGGCATCTTGCAAAGTAGGCAATTGGAATTTAAAATCCATGGCATTTCTAGAACTAGGGTCAATAGACTCAGCTGTATCCCTCAAGCTAAGAATGGAATTTGATAGAAATTCTATCATATTTTGATAGAAACCTACCACTTCATTAAAACTCTCATGTTCAAGAAGGATTAGGAAATGGTAGAGAGTGAAAGAGTATAAAACATTAAATGTGTGGCAGGAGACTGAGATACTTTAGAAGCTAGTGAGCAACAGTCACGGATCCTCTAAAGGAAAAGTATGCTTCAGGCGAGGACATCCTCCCCAGACAGAAACACTGACAATGTGGTTTACCAAAAGCATCTGCAGCCTCTCCATAAAGACCATTTGCTCTGGGAAGATATGGCATCACTAAGATTTTCCATCTAACATCACTGATTTTAGAGCAATTTATTGGCTCACTATGGAAGCTTGGTGGTTTGACTCTACCCAGAGGTGGTTTATAAGAAAGATCTGCAGATTTACTGTAAAATATCATCCTTTGGAAACTCTGTGGAGCAAAATTGACCTGCTTTTGAAAAATCAGCTGAAATTGGGCTGAAATTGACTCAAAGGCAACTGGAAGCTGGTGACAATAAGGCTGTTGAAGACGAATGGATTAAAAAACTGTGGTACATACATACAATGGAGTACTACGCATTCTAAAAAGCAGTGGTGAACGCATGAAGCACATCGCCACATGGGAAGAACTGGAGGAAATTATGCTAAGCGAAGTAAGCCAAGCGCAAAAGGACAAGTACAACATGAGTCCACTGTGGCAAGCTTAAAAAAATGCAAAAGGGGCATGGGGAAGAAGCTACTGTATACATACATTCCTGCGGTGAGGTCCAGGTAGTATGGCAGGGGCCAAACTAAACCCAGGAATACATATGGCAGCAAACTAAAAAGGAGGGGGGAAAAAGACGTGGGTAGCCAAGGGAACCGGCATTAACCCACCCAAGGGGAGGGTGCTGTTTATATCTCTACAGGGAAACAGGGACCAGACTTCAACCCAGTGCTCCAAGACAAGAACACAACACACTGGCATGAAGCAGGAAACCAATAGAGAGGCCTGAGGGGCCGGCACTATTACCAACTAAGTGGACAGCACCACCCTCCCCGCCAGAAGAATTTACTTCAGAGGACAGCACTGAAGCTACCGCTCAAGAAGAGGGATGTGTCTGATCAGAGCACACAGGAGCAAATGAGGAGGGAAGAAAAAAGAGTGAAGCACATCCTGGCCCACCAAGCCCTGAGGACAATATTCCTGCTAAGAGCAGCCAATACACAGAGAGGATCATAGGGCCAGCCCCACCATGAGACATGACATTCCTCATTGACCCATAGCACCACAGGGGACACTGGAAACACACAGCAGGAATTGTGGCCGCCCTGACCCACCATATGAGGCCAGATGCTGGGGGCATTCAACAGAACAGCAAGGAGAGCTGAGCACTGAAGTCCCCAGGGAACACCAAAAATAGACTGTGGGGCCAGAGTGTGGTGCCCCATCAGACTCGACTGGAAAACACTCGTAAAGGACAACAAACAGACCTTGAATTATATATAGGCTTTTCTTCCTTTTTGTTGTTGTTGTAGCTATTGTTTTATTTTTTTATTGTTGCTTTGTTGTGCTTGGTCTTGTGTTTGTGCATATTGTTGTCTCTGCATGTCTATCTGGATGGGAGAGGTGGGATAAACAAGATGGAAGAGAGAACAACATGACAACAGTTCTGGGGGGACATGGGAAAGGGGGAGGTGGGGGAAAGGAAGTGGGTGTGAACAAACCTAGAGACAAGGGAACAGCAAGTGATCCAAAATCAATGGCGAGGAGGGTGAAGGAGGTCTGGTAGGGCTTCATTAAGGGCAATGTAACCAAGAGGAATTATTGAAACCTGAATGAAGGCTGAACATGGTAGTGGGACAAAAGGAAAGTAAAAGGAAATAGAGGAAAGAACTAGGAGGCAAAGGGCATTTATAGAGATCTAAATACAGGCATGCACGTATGTAAATATATTTATATATTATGATGAGGTAATAAATCTATGTCCATATATTTATAGGTTTAGTATTAAGGTAGCAGATGGACATTGGCCCTCTACTCAAGTACTCCCTCAACACAATAACACTTTGTTCTAATAATCCAGCACTCTTAAGATGCTTACCTTCCCTACATGATCACTGAAGACAAAGCTGGTACATAAGCAAATGTAGTGAAGAAAGCTGATGGTGCCCAGCTATCAAAAAATATAGTATCTGGGTTCTTAAAGGCTTGAAGGCAAACAATAATCCATCTAGCTCAGAAGCAACGAAGCCCACATGGAAGAAGCACACCAGCCTATGGGATCATGAGGTGTCTATGGGATTATGTATCAGGCATCAAAGACCCAAAGCAAAAAATCATAATGTGAATGAGGGGAGGAGTGCAGAGTGGAGGCCCAAAGCCAATCTGTAAGCAACTGGACATCCCCTTACAGAAGGGTGGTGGGAAGAAGACGGGTCAGTCAGGGTGCAGTATAGCACTGATGAAACAAACAGCTTTCCTCTAGTTCTTTAATGCTTCCTCCCCCCACTATCATGACCCTAATTCTACCTTACAAATCTGGCTAGACCAGAGCATGTACATGGGTACATATAAAAGCTGGAAACACAGGGAATCCAGGACAGATAAACCCCTCAGGACCAATAATGAAAGTAGCAATACCAGGAGGGGAAGGGGAAGGTTGGGGGAGAAACGGGAAACCTATCACAATGACCTACATATAACCCCTCCCAGGGGGATGGACAACAGAAAAGTGGATGAAGGGACATATTGGTCAGTGTAGGACATGGAAAAATAATAATTTATAAATTATCAAGAGTTCATGAAGGAGGGAGGGTAAGGGA
>NW_022111324.1:77938232-77969521 GCF_000313985.2 Echinops telfairi | reverse complement strand
ATGGATGTATGTATGGATTGTGATAAGAGTTGTATGAGCCCCAATAAAATGATTTAAAAAAAGAAGAAAAAGAACACCTTTCAGATTGATGCAAATAAATAAGTAAAGCTGTTGAGACATACCCTTTGGTATCTCACCACATAGCGATGGAGTGTACATCTTTGGTCATGATTATGAATTTTTGTTTTCTCCATTGTTTAACAAGAACTTCATCATTCTCAAGCATTTTCTTTCATGAACATTCAAGAATGGTTGTCATTGCCATCAGTATAAAGGACAAGCTAAGTAGACCCAGGTTGAATAAATCAGAGGTAGATCACCTTCTACTGAGCTCCCACGCTTGGAAAGCCCTCCCTTTTGAAATGAGAGTTGCTGGACTCCTCTTCCACATCTGAAAATGATTTAGAAGAAATTGGTTTAAAAATGAAGCTCTTAAAAAAAAAAAAAAGCCTTTCTTAAGCGGTTAGAGGTGATGAGAAAAAAAAGAAAAACATTACTTATTTACTGTTTTTGATTGTGATGATGTAGAATATTGATGTTAAGGGTATAAAAATTATGCTTTTCATTGTTAAAGCTGGACAAGAATAGGAATGGCTTGTGTTGGCACCGGCAGGACTGACATTTGGAGAAACAAGAAGAAAAACTAGGTTCTAGCCGAAGACCCAGCTCCTTAGCTTGCTTCGTTTTCCCCTGCATCCACAAATGCACTGGTCTGATCCTACCACCTGTGTGCACACCCTTGTTTAACACTCTCTCGAGCAGAACCCAGAAAATGAGGGTATTTGCAATGCATATTGATCTGCATGTGTAGTTCTGTCAACTACAAGACTAATAAATAGGCAGCTTAATAGAACATTATGCCATAGATTAACCTGTTCGACATATTGATTCAAATCATTTTTTTCAATTTGTTTATCAGAACAAAATGTACTCTTTTTAATTACTCTTCCAATTCATTATTGAGTTTTGTCTCTCTTATTTGCTCCGATGTAGTTGTACACGGTAGGAAATATTCTCTCACTATTACTGTTGAACTGGTCATCATGAACCAGGTTAATATGTTCAAAATAACACTGACCTACTTTTGTTGTCAGATAAAGTTATGATTGCAAAAAGATGGATACATAGATGTAGAATGGTATTAATGGGGATTTTTCCTGGTTTCCATTGAAATACATCTCAAAAAATTGTAAAATAGAATCTACCAGCTAAAACTAATGAGCACAAAACTGCATTGATTTGGCCCACAGTGGACAAATAGAACATCTGGCATATTTGGCACCAGTGACACAGCTGGCATTGTTGGAAACGCTTCTGCAGAAGGTGCAGATGCAGAAATGGGAGAATTGGTACAAACCGTGCAGATGGGGCTGTTGGAACAGCTGACAGTGGGCAGAGCTGGCGATGCTGGCACAGGTGTCATAACCTCAACAGCTGGCACAAGTTGTGACAATCCTGGGATTTCTTAGTACAAGGCACATGTTCATTTTGGCTTTGGCTGCAGAGAGATAAGAGCATTTTATAATTAGTAAATGTGCCATTTAAAAAAGAACTTTTTTTCCCTCCATCCTTAAGGACATCCACCTCCAACTGTTAAAGCTTGGAATATGGAGCATTTTTGCAAATTAGAATTTCCCTGAGAAAGCCATAATTGATAAATACAGATTTCATAGAAGAGGCAATTAGATATTTTTGTTCTGATATAGATAAAATTTGTGAATGGGATGTCTTCATAGGAGTTTCGTGGGAAATAAAGGTCAGATTTTTGGAAGTCAAAGTACACTTGATGTGTAAACCAAAATTTATTTGCGGTCAAATTAGAGGGTTGTTTTGGAAGCACAAGGGACATTTCTCAAATACATGAAATTTCATATAGAATTACACTTGGAGATATGGTACAGAATTGGAAACCTAGCTACAGAACAGGTTGGGAAAGGAGAAAAAAACAAGGGAGTATGAAATATGGAGAAATCATGATACCGCCACTTCAAATACCATTGGCACTTGGCTCTAATTTAATCTAAAATGCCATAATTTGGCTTGAATTAAAAATACAATATAGTATAATCTCATAGACAAGTACATTTAATAGCAGATGAAAAGTTGAACAAACAAAGTAACTTGCTTGTTCACTAACTAGAAATCATGATTTCCTTCTAAGTCTTTACCCTAATTAAAGTCTTCATGCATTGGGAAAGCCAAAACGATGAAAAACTATTAAATATTATCATGAAAACATTGATTATTTTATTCAAATACTGGAAACATACCAAAGGTTAAATAATGAGTTCTGAAATCTATGAGTACATTTCCTTGAATCTAGTAGGGGGCTGAAAATTATTCTTGAATAAGTGTCTGTGGTCTAACAGATACTAATATTCAGAATGATTAAAAACATAAGTACCATCCTCAATAATAATGACTAATTTTTTTCCATGACATTGAAACAAAGCAAACCAAGCCACCTTGTAAGCATTCAATCTGACCTATGCATACCGGTCCACTTCCTCTCCCCAAGAGAAATCATACCTGGAAAAGATTGTTTGGATGTAACCTATTGTTTGTTAGCAGCTAAATCCAAAATTCTCCAGGTTTCTCAATTTATCTTAAACTAACATCAACATTATCAGTCAGCTTCTCTTCAGACTCAGTAGTGAATGTTTTATATGTGTTTTAAGGTCCTTAGGGAAACCTCACGTAAGGGTTCATCAGTTTCCCCTGGATGTGAAGTTCTCACCCCTTGAAAACATGCTCTCCTTGTTCCCACAGGTCCCGCATATTGTTACCTACAGCAAAAATGACTGTTTGGAGTCATTTAAATATACTTGATTTTAACTTTTTCATTACCCCTGCTTTGCTATAACCTCACTTTGAACCCTACTAAACTATTCCTATTATTCAGGACTTAATTCTATCATTTAACTTTACTTTGTTTCCTAACTGAACTGACAAAGCTGTTTCTGTTTAAAACAGCTAAAATACCTTAACTTGTTAATGGTACTGTGTGTCACAGAGATAGAAAGCGAGCTAAGAGAGCTTACTGTTCCCTTTGAGCATAAAGATGATCGCAGATGCTTCTGCTAAGGTGAGCAGGCTGAAAACGTCCCCTATCCCCGGATATATTCTCATGGCCTGAAATATGCCTTGTGGCTGAAACCCATATAAACATTGCTTTTAATCAACAAGCACCCTGTGAAACGTGATCAATTCTGGGGAGTGACAAGATATTTTGCCAGGCTTTGGCATCTGAGAGCTTTGCAAAGTTTTTCTGAAGGATGAGGGCTAGGGTGAGTCATTCCTTTGAGCCTCTGCCTTCTTCAGGCATTAAATGAAAATTAGACATGAAAGATGCAACCTGCTGCAGCGATTCGATTCCTCTGTCATTGTCCCCGCCACTGTCTATTTCTAAGCACATTGAACTTTCTGATTTTTTGGCATCTCTTCTTATGTAAATATCCCTTTCCTTCTCTTAGCTCCAAGACATCAGGATGTGCTTGCGTGCCACCCTTCCAACAGTTGCTCCACATTATGTCTCCATCATCCCTGATGGACTTTGGGGGGCTGTGTGTGCTGGGATTGCTGGGCAGGGAATCTTGAGCGGCTCCCTTTCTCCGTATATTGCAACCTGGGGTATATGTGCAAAAAGAGGAAAATCAATATATGAAGTGTTATATATATAATTTTTTTAAAAATTCAGTCATCACTTAGAAGTAACTCTCCTGTATTCTCCTGTAGGTTAGCTACAGGCTTCTAGGAAAACAGTGAATGCACTCAGTTGCAACCAAAAGGTGCCTTGGAAGGACTGTCTAGCCACCAATTTCTAGAAAATCAGCCACTGAAGCCCATGGAGCATAGTTTTTCTCTGGCACATCTCTGGGGAGTTGGAGTTGACTCAATGGCAACTGATTTGGCTAACTTGACCCTAGGACTGGCTTCTTTTTAGAGCTATGAACATCAACTCAAGCCCTGAGTAGAGCACCCACCTGTGTGTCAATCCCAAGCCCGTTTGTGTGAGGGCCATGCTTTTCCTTTTTACCGCCACTGCAGGGGGATGGCTGTCAAGATGCAATGACACAACCACAAAATGAACCACTCTGGTTAGGTTGTTGAAGGTAGGGAAGCAGGGCAGAAATGACAGGTGAGAATTCTGTCAGGTCCTCTAAAAAAATAGAAACCAGGGTTCTGTATCAACATTATTGGGTGTTTGTTACATTGCAGCTTGGAATGAAGCTTATGATTGGGGATATTTAGTTTAAAAAGAAGCTTTGGTGCAGTGGATACAGTGATTGGCTGCTAAACCAAAGTTCCATCATCTGTACTTATCAGTCACTCAAATCAGAGAAAGATGTAACAATAAGCTTCTGGAAAGATCTGCAGACTTAGAAACACTATGGGGAGGTTCCACTCTGCTCATAACTCAAAATGAACTCTACAACAATAGGTGTGTTTTGTTTGGAGAGCCTGGTTTAGAAATTGCAGGCAAATCAAGATTTAAGCTACACTCTATTTCTTAAAATTGCAGTGCTGATATATATCATAGTGTGTAAGTGAATCTATTTAATATATTAAATGAAGTGTTGATTCATTCACATTTTTTAAAATATTATTTTATTGTGCTTTTGGTGAAAGGTTAGATAGTGATAGTACCCCTTTGTGATGGTTAAAGTTGTGTGTCCATCTGGCTGGGCCAAGATTCTCTGATTTGGCGATGATGTGACTACCCCTTTCCCCCCATGATGTGATATGAGGTGATAAATTCTGATCTGTTACGGGGCTTAAAGTGGAAGCACCATCCTTACTCAAGTCATAGCCCTGATGTGATGTAAAGGGAGTTTCCTCAGGGGGTTGTTTCCATCAAATACATATGGATATCCTGTAAAAGCTCTCCAGTTGCTTCTGCTAGTCATGAATCTGGATATGCAGCTCTTAATATCTGACCCCAGTTCTTGGAAGTTGAGCCAGCAACCTGCCATGTTGCCTGACAATCTTGGATTCATCAGCCTTGGCAACCTGTGCTGCTATCTGACCTGTTATCTTGGGTTCAGCAGTCTCTGCAGTTATATGAGTCAGCCTTCTGAGAAGTTTCCAATTTGACATCTGACTCATGCACTTGGTTTTTACCAACCTTAAACAACCATGTGAGCCATTTCCTTGAGGCAAATCTTTCTCTATAAGCTTCACTTATGTTGTTTTTCTGGAGGATCCAGTCTAAGACACCCTTTGGCAATTTCCACAAAAATCAATCGATGACGTAAACTAAATTCTTCACATTGTGTCAACATGCTCATTCATTGTGTTCTGGTTGTTCCACTTCCAGTACTCTCTCTGTCATTGTCTTCCCCCTTGCTTTGGTTCCACTGTTGACCTGTTGAACTCATATAGGTATTTCTTGTTTGCTTAGTTTTGTGGTGTGTTTGTTTGTTGTTTGTTTCAATACAACACTGGTTTAATGGATAATATCCTTTATTCTGTGTGTCACTCTGCTTTCCTGTGAGGTCAAGGTATAGCTTTGATTCAAAGTTTTAAGAGTGTTTCACAGTGATAGTCTTCAGAGTCCTCTGGACTCAGGTGGCCAATTAGTCTGGCCATCTACAGGAATCTTGGGGGGGTGGGGTTCTGAAATTTCCTCCCATTCTAACCAGGATCATCCATTGTGCCCACCTCAGTTTTCATTTGTGTCAGTGGTGGTAGACAGGTACCATCTGGTTCTTCTAATCTCAGGAAAATTGAGGTCATGACTTATGTATGCATATGATTGTTATTTCTGTCTCTTATCATGTATGTATACTTATATCTGCCTGTATTTATATATGACTATATCCATTTGTTTATAATCCTAGACTCATTTTTTAATTTTTGTTGGATTTGTTTCCCTCTAATATATGTCAGATTCTTTAGTATAGAGGCCCTTTTATCACAGATGCTTCTTAGGTGCATTTACTCTTTTTTTCCCCTAAAACCATTTTTTTGTATGGCGCTAATACAGATATCATATCATTCCATAGTTCAATCACATCAAGCAGTATTGTACAATTGCTACAACAATCCATTTCAAAACACTCTCTTCCCTCTTGAACTTCTTTATATAGGCTCCCCTTTACATGCCCCCCTCCCCTGCTGTGCCCACCAAGAACCCTTACTCTACTTGCTGTCTCTGTATGTTCATCAATCCTGGTTTTATTTATCAAAAACCAGAAAAACAGAACCAAAATTCAAAAGGGTTACCTGCTGTGTTCGGCCGGGTTGACTAGAGAAACAAATTCAGTGACACCCATAAATGTGTAAGAATTAATTATATATAAAGCAAACATCCCAGTCCAGTCCAGATCAAATATATAAGTCCAATACTAGTTCATAAATCTCTCTTCAGAGTCACATTGCAGCCACAATGATGCAATGATGCAAAATCCCAGGCCAGTGGGTGAAAAGTCTTGTGGATCCAATGGCAGTGGATGCATCTCCAGGGCTCACACAGGTCCCCAGCAGGTCTCCAAGTGACTCACCAGTGGGTAGGCAAAGCAGAGAGAGAGAGGGGGGCCGACGCCTCCAGGGAGCCATTTATCTCAATTGCGTTCCAATCAAGCTTTGACCTAATTGGCAGGCTAAACCCTGACCACATGTTCCTATGGGAGCTATGTTGACACAAAAAGCCCGAACTATCACACTCCCAATGACAAAATACATCTGAGATAAACCCCAATATGAAAACACACACACACACAGAAAATCTTGAAATCCATATCAGGCCCAGTGTGCATCAGACAGTTTTAACCCTTCAATTCAGGTTTCTCATTGATGTTATAGTCATCTCTCCAATGCAGTTTAGTAGCTGGGTTCTTCCAATCCCTGTATTATGGATAGAGGGAAATCACATGAGATGCTGTTTAGATCTCATGAATCTGTATTGGGCTTACACTGTCATTCATAGACTTCTACAAACCAGAATCTCACAATTTAGGCTCTGATACTATTCCCTCCTTCAGTTTCAGGTTACATGATTTATAATCCTTCGATCACTGATGTGTTTGGTGTGCTCCGTCCATGTGGAGTTAGTTGACATCTCACTCATAAGCCTGCTTGTTTGGAAACAACCCTTTAAGACCCCAGATGCTATTTTATCTGATAGCTTGGCATCATCTGATTTCTTCACACACTTCGCTAGAACATCCATATCTTCTGTGTTCTCTTCCATTGGGGTGAGTATCGAGCAGGGCCATGATGCAAGAACTAATTGTTCTTAAATTGGAGCTAGGATTTAGTAGGAGTCCAAAACCCATTCCTGAATCTATTTTTTTATCTGCCTTTGGCTCCCTTTAGAGACCTCCTTGTTAATTTATGGTAGAGAGTCTGATTAATCATCTCCCTAGGGCATAAAGATCTTCTGTTAATATTGTCTTTGATTAGTCCCTGGTGCTAATTTTTTAAAACACAGTTGAGAGAGTATATTAGGTCAATATAGGCTAGCTCCATCTCATAATACCTGAATTATTCACTTGTACAGAATAAATCCTTTCATGGCTAGTCAGTATTTACACCAACAATGGGAGTTGGTTGTCAGGGAAATTTTACAATAACATTCACTGAGAATGTCAGACACAGGATTGCCAGGATAATATATATCTTAATATAGTATAGAGGGAATACATGCAGTAAGTCAATGGTTGTTTGCCTACCAGTAGTTCAGTATTCTTAAAAAAATATGAATTTTCATCTTAAGTCCTCAGAGTACAAGTGTGCTTAGAGTCCAGTTCATCTAGTGGGGTTTCTGCATCAGATCTCTCTGGTGTGACCTTTGGAGCACGTAGTGCACCTTGAAGATCCAGAATTCAATGCCCGTGTCTTCCATGGCACTTGGCCGCCATCCCCAGGAGGTGTACAGAAACGTGGGCCAGTGGGCCTTGTTTGGTGCATACTGCCAGGAGAATTCCCCCTTTAGGGTCCTTAAAAGTATTTTTAGACATCTTTCCCTCTACTTAAAGGTTGGTCTTCACCCTTTTTCTACCAATAGTCTTGCACTTGTGTTCTCCAAGATGTATCCGTTCCCTTTTCCCTCTCCTGACTTGACTTTCCCTCTCCTGACTTGACTTTCCCTCATCCCTCATCCCTCTGATACGGATGTCTACCTGCCCTGGGGGACCTCGTCATAATTTTCCCTGGCAGTCACTCAGTAGTCAGCATCCCCTCCCGCTCCCCTGACCATTTGATCCCAGCTGACGTGAGGAGTCCTCCACCAAAGTGACCTTCAAGATACAATACAATGGCCAATAGAATCCAACAACATATCAAAAAAGTAATACACCGTGAGCAATACCTAGAAGGAATGTGTACTGTCCATTGGCAGCTTTTTTTTATTCAATAGCTAGGAGGATAGTGTACTGTTCACTGGCAGCAGTCAGGTTCTCTACCAAACGGTCTGGCCACTCTGGCCAGCAGACTGCATGCCCTGAGAGCCTCAGCTTGCACCCATCCTGTTGCTTGTCCCCACAGCAGTGGACTCCTCCAGTATTTGTCCTTTGGTGATTGACTAGCTTCACTCAGCAGAATGTTTTCCAGATCCCTCCATGCCACGAACTGTTACATGGTTTCATCACTGCTTTTTTTTAAATAATGAAATCTATTTATTTATTTTATTTATTTATTTTTTAATCGTTTTATTAGGGGCTCATACAACTCTTATCACAATACATACATACATCAATTGTGTAAAGCATATTTGTACATTCATTGCCCTCATCATTCTCAAAACATTTCCTCTCCACTTAAGGCCATGGCATCAGCTCCTCTTTTTTTCCTCTCCCTCCCCGCGCCCCCCTCCCTCATGAGCCCTTGATAATTTATAAATTGTTATTTTGTCATATCTTGCCCTGTCCAACGTCTCCTTTCACCCACTTTTCTGTTGTCCATCCCCCAGGGAGGAGGTCACATGTAGATCCTTGTCATCGGTTCCCTCTTTCCATCCCACTCGCCCTCTACCCTCCCAGAATCGCCACTCTCACCGCTGGTCCTGAAGGGCTCATCCGCCCTGAATTCCCTGTGTTTCTAGTTCCTATTTGTACCAATGTACATCCTCTGGTCTAGCCAGAATTGCAAGGTAGAGTTCAGATCATGATAGTGGGAGAGGAGGAAGCATTTAGGAACTAGAGGAAAGTTGTATTTTTCATCGTCGCTACATCGCACCCTGACTGGCTCTTCTCCTCGCTGAGACCCCTCTGCAAGGGGATCTCCACTCCGCACTCCCTCCCTCATTTGCTATGGTAAGATTTTTTGTTCTGATGATGCCTGATACCTGATCCCTTCAACACCTTGTGATCGCACAGGCCGGTGTGCTTCTTCCATGTGGGTTTTGTTGCTTCTGAGCTAGATGTCATCACTGCTTTTTAGGGAGGTGTAGTATTCCATTGTATCTACATACCAGAGGTTGTTTGCTTTTTTTTTAATCCAATCTTCTACTGCTGGGCATTTAGGCTGGTTCCAGCTTCTTGCTATTGCTACTGTGCTGCAATGAACATGGGAAGTATACATCTGTTCGTGATCTGTTTCGTATTTCTTTGGGTATATGCCCAAGAATGGTATTGCTGGATCATATGGTATTTCTATTGTCATCTGTCTTAGGAACCTCCATAGCACTTTCCACAGTGGTTGTATGTATTTACAAGCCCGCCAGCAGAGTTCCAGTCTCTCCATGGCCTCGCCAGCATTTGTTGTTCTCAGATTTTTTTAATTGGGCTACAGTTATGGGTGTTAACTGGTATCTTATGGTTATTTTGACTTGCATTTCCCAAATGGCAAGTAACAAGAGCAATTCCTCATGTGTTTATTATACATTTGTGTGTCATCCTTTATGAATCATCTGTTTAGGTCCTTCCCAGGGGGTTATTCGTTTTTTTCTTGTTGTAGGCTTGTAGTATACTGTAGATTTCAGTAATGAGTCCTTTGTCCATTATGTCATTGCTAAATATTTTATCCCAGTCTGCGGGCTCTCCTTTAATGAAATCTTTCCATGTACACCAGTGTTTCATTTTTAAGAAGACTCATTCATCTCTTTTGTCTTCCATGGTGTGTGCTTCCTTTGTTATATCTGGTAGCCTGCATATAACCTATAATAGGGGCCTTATATTTGTCCCAATTTTCTCACTGATGATCCTGATAGCTTTGAGTTTTACATTTAGGTCTTTGATCCACCTTGAGTTTGTTTTTGTGCGTGGGGTGAGGCATGGGTCTTGTTTCATTCTTCTGCAGATGGATATCCAGTTTTCCCAGTACCATTTATTGAAGAGAGCATCCTCCTCCTATTTAATGCTTACTGGCCCTAAAGAGCTGTCAGAGCCCCCAATAAAATGAATTTTTTAAATCAGTTTGTTTGTATGCAGATGTTTTTATTTTGGGGGTTTCTGTCCTGTTCCATCAGTCTATGTATCTATTATTATACCAGTACCAGGCTGTTTTGACAACCGTGGCTGTGTAGTAGGTTTAGGTAAACGATTCCAGAATATAGAAAGGACAGCAAACTCCCAAACTCATTCTAGGAAGCTAGCATAACCCTGCTTCCAAAACCAGGCAAAGATCCCACCAAGATAGCAAACAACAGCCCAATACCCCTCATGAACATAGATGCAAAAATTCTCAACAAAATCCTGGCCAACAGAATCCAACAACATATCAAAAAAAGTAATACATTGTGACCAAGTGTGATTCATACCAGGGATGCAAGGATGATTCAACATTCAAAAAACAATGTAATTCACCACACAAACAAGAAAAAAGGATAAGAACCATATGATCATATCAATTGAACCAGAAAAATCAATTGACAATATCCAACACCAATTCCTAATAAAAGCTCTTAAGAAGATAGGAATAGAAAGGAAAATCCTCAATACAACAAAAGTCATATATGAAAAACCAATTGCCAATATTACACTCGATGGAGAAAAGCTGAAAAAATGTCCACTGAATAAGGGAACCCAACAAGGATGTCCTTTATCCCTACTCTTATTCAACACTGTGCTGGAAGTCCCAGCCAGAACCATCATACACCAGCAAGAAATCAAGGGAGCATAATTGGGCAAGGAATTTTTATGGAAGCTATTTTTTTAATAGTTTTATTGGCATATAATTCACATATCATACAATTCAATAGTCTAATCACATCAAGAAAAGTTGTACAATCATCACTACAGTCAATTTAAAACATTTTCTTGGTTGTTGGACTCATCATTATTAGCTCTTCATTCCCCCGCAATCTCATCTTCCATAACTCCAAGGAACCATTCATCCAGTTAATGTCTCCATATATTTACCTATCCTTGATTTAATATACAGAAAAAATATTTTTAAACTAACAATAACAAAATAAAACAGACAAAAGCCTCAATGAAAATGACAGCCAAAAATATTAAAATTACAAAGACTTTAAAGTGTATCAAAAAAATTTCAAATGATCAGGTATTAGATTTTAACCTAATTGCATCTGCAGTCATCCACGTTCCAATTCATTCTGCACGATAGCAAAGCCACTCTTTATCTTTTAATAGGAAGATTCATCCTAGTCACATTTAGTTCAATAATTTTTAGTTCGATAATTCTTTTTTTTAATTTTAAATTAAAAAAATATGGAAGCTATTTGTATAGCCATTTCTAAAATTGATAAGATTTCCCTTACTCCCATGATCTTTCAAGGATTCACTTCAGATGATTTGACTGATAATATGCTGCAAATAGTCGCTGATCCTCTAGTCTATTAATTTTTAAATATAAGAGTAATTGACACACACAAAAGCATCTGACCATCACAGACAGACTGACACAGTGCCTGCAATAATGGACTCAACATAACAACAACTGTGAGAATGACGGGGCAGTTTCTCGCTGTTGTGCACAGCGTCACTATGAGACAAAACAAAATCATGGCACCCAACAGCAGCAACTGTTGATCTTGAGGACTATTCATCTAGTCTCAGGTCTTTCTTATTTTTAAGTGATGACCGTACAGCTCTTTTTAATGACTGGACGATTGAATTGTACGATATAGGAATTATATGTCAATAAAACTGTTTTTTTAAAAGCATTGTCATTTAGGGAAAACTTCTCATGCACTGCTACTTAGAAACTAGGTCTTCTGTGAGTTCTTTTTACAAAACTCGTATTTTAAAGCTGTATTATGAGACACACCAAGCCAATAAACCTTTGCTTTAAATGGCATAACCCCTTGTAGAATACCTGGTAACTACTTTACATGTAATTTTCACTTCTGTATCCCCCAGCACACAAACCTCACCAAATAGAGTTAAATCCATATTTTCCAAAATATAAAACTGTTGAGATAGACAAAACAATAGATACCTATTAATGTTGGAACTCAAGATTCTTTCCTCAGATAGATATTGTGAATTTTGTCTCAACTTTTTGCCTAGTCACCTAAGTACCCTTCAATTCGGGGGGTGGGGGGGAGTGTATATATGTTGATATTGATATTTACCATTGCCAGTCTCTAGTAAAAGTGTTGTTGTTGTTGTTGTTGTTGTGATGGTATGTAAGAGTCCTCATGGCACAGATTTGAGTATTGGCCTTTTAACTATAAGGTCAGCAGTTTAAAACCACCAATTACTTCTCTGGAGAAAGGCAAGGCTTTCCACTTCTGTAAAAAGTTACAGTCTCAGAAATCCACAGAGGCGGTCTACTCTGCCTGTAGGGCTGTTGGGAGTCCAAGTTGATTTGATGGCAAAGAATCTGAGTTTTTGTTTGATGTATATATGTAGCTGTTGCTATCAAGTTGATTTTATTTTATTGCATCTGATTGTAGCTTTTTATGGGAGTAGAAAGTCTTGGCTTTCTCCCATGGAGATTACTACTGAATAAATAAAATTAGAAGTGTATACAATTAAGTATCTTTAGCATTTCAAATATATTATTATTTTTAATATGTATCTATTATCTAGTCTGTTCTACAATTAAAACATTAATATCCCTGGTCAATAATTAATGAATATAAAATGGAATGTTTTTCTAGTGTTTATTAATACTAATGAAAAATATTCTTAGTAATAATTAAGCACTTCAAGGTTTTGAGAAATTTGAATGATGAAAAATGTCTTGTTTCTGTATGAAGTTTGAAGTTTCACTTGTATCATTTCTTATGCTCATAACTACGATCCTGTGTGAGAGGATAGTTGAACAGTTGGGAAAGCTAAAGTAGAGAAAGCTCAAATGTCATCTTCAAGTTCCCACAACCAATAAAATAGCAAAGCCAGTGGTATTACTGCTAGACCCACTTTCAACTCACTGCATTCTGCTGTAGAAAGAAATAGTTCATTTACTTTTACTTAGGGGACTTCAGGTATTCCGAAGCAGCGTTGGTCCTGCTGAGAGCATTCTGGTAACTTTCTGTTTTCTCATGCCCTTCCTGCTCTAAGAACCTTTGGTGTCAAAGGCTCTGTGTGAACTATTTCCAATTTATTTGACAAAGGAAATTTGGTTGCCTTCATAATTCTCCTTGGGGATCTCCTCTTACCCAACTATGAAAAAAGACAAAATGCCCCAGCAACCATTCTTCTAGTTAGTTTCTCTCTCCTTTTGATGCATGTTAACATCCACATTGAGAAGGGTGTCTTTATTGAGCTCCACCAATTTTTAACATGGCTTCTTCTGACCAGATTTTATTGCCATTTATTCTCCAAGTACCATAATTTTAAAAAATTAGAAATCATTCAAATAGAGATATAAGTTGGTATAAGTTGGGTTTTTTCTATGATACGAGTTACCAGGCTATAGGCATTAAAATGGAAAAATAACCTTTTTTCATTTAGTATCTGCCCTCCCACAAAACAAAACAAAACAAAAAAAAACCCTCACCACCAAGTAGGCTTGATGCCTGTTCGTAGCAACCTCACAGGACAGAGGAGAACGGCTCCAGGAGTTCCCAACACTGTAGCTGTTCACAGGAGTAGAAAATGCTGTCTTTCTCCCCTGGGTGACGGGTGGTTTCCAACTGCTGACCTTTCAGAACACGGCCCAACCCTTAACCACTATACAACCAGGTCTCCTTTTGGTATCCCATTGGCTAGCAATTATGTGTAAAGAAAACAAAAGTCCTCAAACTGGACCAATAAATGGACCAATACATGATAAATGGAGAAAAGATTGACATTATCAAGAATTTCCTTTTCCTTAGATCCACAATGCTCAGCAGCCACGAAATCAAATGGGCAAATCTGCTGTGTAAGATTTCTAGTAAGGATTGAAGAGCAAGGTTGTAACTTTGAGGACGAAGGTGTGCCTAACTCAAGCCATGATATTTCCATCACACATAGAAATAAAAAAGTTGGACCATAGATAAGAAAGATAGAAGAGTTGATTCATTTGAATTATAGTGTTGGCAAAGAATATTGAAATTACCATGACCTGCCAAAAGAACAACAACAACAATAAAATTCTGTCTTGGAAGAAGTACTTCCAGAACCAAGAATGGTTAAGACTTTTTCTCACCTACTTTGGATGTGTTATTTGGAGAGACCAGTCCCTGGAAAAGGATTCTTATTTGGTAAAGTATATGGTCAATGAAAAAGAAAAGAAAACCCTCTGAGATGGATTACTAACAATGGGGTCAACAATGGCAAGGACCTCGCAGGACCGGCATTGTTTCATTCTCCTGTACATCGGGTTGCTGTGAGTCAAAAATGATTCCACAGCACCTAACCAAACAACAGGCTCTTGGTCGGGGCCTTCGGATATGGAGAGAATATATGATGCTTCTGAGATCATTGACAAAGTGGATTTGGGGAAAGAGCAATAATTTGGAATTAGTGAGCTTGAAGAAGAAGCAGTAGAGAGCATCTCTTAAAATCCTGTGTCATTAGAATTCATGGTTAAAAGTCATTTTATTAGCTTTAAAAGGCAAAGTGAAATACTTAAGTCATTATAAAACCTCCAGAGATGGAAGGAAACACCTTAAGAATAATTGTTTAAATATCAAAACCTGAGTTCAAGAAACTCTTGGAATCTTTAGAATAACAACAACAACAAAGCAATCACTTTTTGAAGACCAGAGGATCAAGAGATAGCTGGAGGCTTAGGGAACCAGGTCTATCTTTTTAGCAACCAGTTCCCACTTTGTACCTATTCCCTCTATCGGAATCTTTTTTCCCCAATCATCTGCCTTTAAACTTCGGGCCAGTTCTTATTTCCTCTTCTTCCGCTCAACCTCCATCTTCGCAATGACAGGCTGCACTCAGTAATTGCTGTCTTTTGTAATTGTTCTATCTCCAAATTGGCTGATTATGGGAGAGACACAGCTGTCCATCAAAATAGTGTCAAGTGGCTGAAGCAGCCATTCCCTGAGCTGGAAAAGTTAATTGCACTTTCTGAGGCTATCCCAGTAGACAAGAGGCTGAGAAGGGTCCTGGGAAACCGTGTACTCATCCTTTTTTTTTCTTTTTGTCCCCCTGAGCATGTCCATTTGTAACATAAGGGGGGAAAATTGTAAACAGCATGTTAATTAGATTTGCAGCTGAAATTAAATCAGGAAGCATTGGAAACACCAGTGAATAAAGAGAAATGTTACATAGGATTTCTGAGGTTAAAAAGAAGTGATCAAACACAATGAGAATTAATGCAAACAGGTGTAACCCCAAAGGTTTGGGTCAGGGGAGGAGGTCAAGGGATCTGTAAAGGTAAGCAACAAGAGAGAAATCCAGAAAACAGTAATGGCAGAGAGTCCAGGGGGAGAGTGGACAACAAATTAGATGTGTTTGCAATATGCCATGGAAGCTAATGTGATCTGGAGCTCTATGTGCAGAAGCCTGGCATCGTGTGGGAGAGGAGGAGTAATTTAGAGCGTTTGGCAGAAACACACCTGGAATATTGTGTTCAAGTCTGAGCATCTTGGGAACAGACAAATATAAAGGAAACAGGGAAATCAGCATAAGGAAATAAAGTGATTAACAAGTGATGGACTGATTTATGAGAAACAATGGACTGTAATTTGACTAAATGAGTATTAAGGATGGACCATTTTATTTTGTTAAGAGTGTTTTTCTGATTCCCACACCCCCACACCCGCCCCCTTGTAAAATCCAAAAAAGATTGCAATGTAATTGCCACAAAAGTATGTGTTGCTGCTGCTGCTGCTGCTGCTGTTGTTAGGTGCCTCTAGCTTCACCCTGACAGTGTTCTGCATAGCACAAACTAAACGGCACATATCCCAAGTTGCAATAAGGCACTAGGGTGGAATTTTCCCTTAGTCATCTCTGTACCCCCTGGGCCTAACTCATTGTCTGACCTTTACTAACAGTTAAGTATTGGATCAGTGAAAGCAATTCTAGAAAAAGTAGTATATGAAGCCCTTACAATCTGAGTTTAAATTCTCATTTTGCAGTTTATCTAAGTACTTATCTCACAAGTCACTAAAGGAATGAGATGTGATTGATTGGGTGCAAATAATTCCACAAGAATAACAGAAGTAATGGTAAAGCTTGTAGATCTAGTAAGGAAAACTATAGGCTTAACAGAGAATTTCAGTCAACTGGGTAGGGTGAGGTTTGGGTGGGCGTGGCTGGTCTTCAGAACTAGTTGAGGATACTAGGAGCCATAAAAAGTAGGCTGAACCATGCACAGAGAGCACCATAGGGCTGGCCCCACTATGAGACATGACATCCCTCACTGACCCATAGCCCTGGGGGGACAACACTGGAGACACAGTGCGGGAATTGTGCCCCATTTGATCCCACCACACCTAGGTGAAACATTAAGGGCATGCAACAGAACAGCAATGAAGTCCCCAGGGAACACCAAAAATAGACTGGGGGGGGGGGGCAGGGCGTGGCACCCCATCAGACTCGACCCAAAAACACACCTAAAGATCAGCAAACAGACCTGGAACTATTTACAGGCTTTTCTTCTTTTTGTCGTTGGATTTTTTTTTCTTTGTTGTTGTTGTTTTGTTTTCTTTTGTTGCTTTGTTTTGCTCTGTCTTGTTTTAGTGTATATTATTATCTCTGAATGGCTATCTAGATAAAATAGGTGGGATAAATAATCTGGAGGAGAAAACAACAGGACCAACAGTTCTGGGGGAACATGGGAGAAGGGGAGGCAGGGGAAAGGAGTTCATGTTAACAAACCCAGGGACAAGGGAACAACAACTGATCTAAAATCGATGGTGAAGAGGGCGTAGGAGGCCTGGTAGGTCTTTGTAACTGTGAGGAATAACTGAAACTCAAATGAAGGCTGAACATGATAAGAAGAAAGTAAAAGGAAAGAAGAAAGTAAAAGGAAATAGAGGAAAGAACTAGGAGGCAAAGGGCACTTATAGTGGTCTATATACAGGTATGTACATATGAAAATATATTTATATATGATGATGGGGAGATAGATCTATGTACATATATTTATAGGTTTAGTATTAAGGTAGCAGATGGGCCTCTGTAGTAGTATTGGGCTTCTACTCAAGTAGAGGTAGTAGTATTGGGCCTCTACTCAAGTACTCCCTCAACGCAAGAACACTTTGTTCTATTAACCTGGCATTCCATGATGCTCACCTTCACAACACACTCGCTGAAGACAAAGTGAGTGCATAAGCAAATGTAGTGAAGAAAGCTGATGGTGCCCAGCTATCAAAAGATATAGCATCTGGGGTCTTAAAGGCTTGAAGATAAACAAGCAGCCATCTAGCTGAGAAGCAACAAAACCCACATGGAAGTATCACACCAGCCTGTGTGACCACGTGGTGTCGTGGTGTTGATAGGATCAGGTATTGGGCATCAAAGACCCAAAACAAAAAATCTTATCATTTTGTATGAGGAGGAGTGTGGAGTGGAGACCCAAAGCCCATGTGTAGGCAACTGGACATCCCCTTACAGAAGAGTCGTGGGGAGGAGATGAGCCAGTTAGGGTGCAGAATAGCACCGTTGAAACATACAACTTTCCTCTAGTTATTTAATGCTTTCTCCCCCCACCCCCCTCACTATCATGACCCCAATTCTACTTTACCAATCTGGCTAGACAGAGTATATACACAGGTCCAGATAAGAGCTGGAAACACAGGGAATCCAGGACAGATATTCAGAGTATCTCAGGACCAATATTGATAGTAACCATACTAGGAGGGGAAGGGGAAGGTGGGGGGAGATATGGGAAACTGATAACATTGATCTACACATAACCATCTCCAGAGGGATGGACAACAGAAAAGTGGATAAAGGGAGACATCTGTCAGTGTAAGACATGAAAAAATAATAATTTATGAATTATCAAAGGTTCATGAGGGAGGGAAGGTGGAGGGGGGGGGAGCAAATAAGGAACTGATACCAAGGGCTGAAGTAGAGAGAAAATGTTTTGAGAATGATGATGGCAACAAATGTACAAATGTGATTGACATGATGGATGGATGGATGGATGGATGGATGGATGGATGGATGGATGGATGGATGGATTGTAATACATTGTATGAGCCCCCAATAAAATATTTATATATGTGTGTGTGTGTATGTATATTTCTGTTCCCATTTGTTTAAGGAAGTGCCATACTGCTTTCCATAGTGGATGTACAGTTCTACAAACCCACCAGGAGTATATGAGAGTAGTATATCTCCATTCTCCCCAGCATTTGTTATTTTCTATTGGTTTGAATTTTGCTATCGGTGCCAATGTGAGCTGGTATTTCATTGTTGTTTTATTAAATTGCATTTCTTAAAATTAATTAATTAATTAATTTGAAAAAAGGAGACTGAGACTTCATGATGGGACAGAAAAGGGACATTGGGAACAAGCATTTCCCCCAGGCTGATGGGATCCTACCATGCTCTCTACATTGTGCCACCTAAGATAGTATTTAAAAGCAAAAACAAACAAACAAAGCCTTCTATTGAGCCAATCCTAACTCGTAGCCTGAGGTATATCTAAAAAAGGGTTGTTGTGTATCTAAAAAAGCCACTTCTGACTCACACGTTCTCCCACGTGTCAGATAGAACTGTGCTCTGTAGGCTTTAAATGGCTGATTGTTTTTCAAAAGTAGATCTTCCAAAGTGCTTCTGGCGGGCTCAAATCTCCATTCCTTCCTTTAGCGCCAAATGGATTGACCATTTGCATCACCTAGCTATACTTAATGCTAATCATTTGTGGCCTAAGTGGAGCGGGTTTCCTGGTGCCATTGAACAGAAAGGGCTGGAGTTGCTCATCATTTGTTGGCTGGCTTGATTCTTTCTCTCCATCCAGCTTTATCTCAGTTTTACCCTAGTGGCCTCCCCAGCAAGACTTGGTTCTTTCTGGCCACTCTTGCTCAACCACCAGAGCTCAGGTCTCTTCTAAGGCTCTGGTGTATTTAGAAGTGTGCTTTTCATCTGAGTTACCTCTGGGTGGGTTCAAACCACCAAACTCTAAGTTAGTAGTCAAGTGCTTAATTATTGCACCACATTTTTACGTATGTAACTCTGTCAACCTTGGCCCACACAGGACTTCACTTAGTCTCACAGGTGGGACCTTCAGAAAGTTTGCAGGGGCAGGGAGGGTAGGGGTTGGAATGAAAAAAAAAAATCAAAAATTTCCACAAACTTTTTGAATCTTTCATATAAAAATGATCAGAGCCCTTTTCATACTAACTAAGCTGTGAGACAGTCTGGCCTGGCCTAGAACATTCCATTCTCCAAATCCAATCCCCCAGGCTCCTTTTAGGCCCCAGCACTGACCTCTGGGTCTCCCCATCTGTTTATCATAGATTACAATTTAGCTCTGCTCTCTGGGAGGCTTTCTTGACCAGAATCTGGAGTTGTGTAGATAAGAGCTTTGTCTCTGTCTTGGCTTGCTTCTTTGTTGTTCTATTTTTCCCGAAGACTTACTCTTTCTAGTCACTTTTCCACCTCACTGTGAACATAGCTTTCTTCTGCTTTGAAAGGCACAGGTCACAGTACCAATAGAGTTCTAATTCAAAGCAAATCACAGCCCTCCTTGAAGTCTTAATGTAAAAGTAGACACCGGCATTCATGGTCAGTCTGATGAGATAGATTCCTAAGCATTTAGACCAGAGGTTCTCAACCTGTGGGTCTCAACACTTTGGGGTTTGAACGACCCTTTCGCAGGGACCACCCAATTCATAAGAGTAGCAAAATTACAGTTATGAAGTAGCAACGAAAATAATGTTATGGTTGAGGGGTCACCACAACACGAGGAACTGTATTCAAGGGTCGCGGCATTAGGAAGGTTGAAAACCCACTGATTTAGACTTTCCTTTGATATATTATATGTTAACTTGGATTAAACTCAGGGCTACTAGTTAACTTCAGTCTCATCTGCAGGAATTACTCATTAGTCCATCTTTATTTGGGCTTTTCTCCCTATGATGGTGTGATATGGGGAGGCAATTCTCATGACCTCTTCTTACAGAAGTTTTCTTCATGTTCTTCCAAAGAGCAAGCTCTCGCTGACCTCAGGGGGGTTTTCATCTCTTATCTAAATCGTCTTCAACGGGCTACTTGTTTTTCGTCCTTCATAATCCAGTGCTGTTGAGTCAAACCTAACTCACAGTGGTCCCATGTGTGTCATGGCTGTTTCTTTTCTTAATAGCCTTTCTTCTGAGGCCCCCCTGGATGGACTCAAAGCTTCACACTGTTGATGAGCCGTCCTCACTGTTTGCCTCACCCAGTGAGTCCCATCCTTCATAGTTCAGAATTAAGTATCATCTCTTCAAAGAGGTCTTCCCTAAAGCCCTCGCATTAAAGTAGGCCCTGCCTTTCCTACTGTTCTTCTACTTAAGCTCAGTTTGTTTCCTTATCCGAGTAGGTATATATTTATTTCCTTCTTATTATTCTTTTTCTTCTTCCAGTCACCCTTCAAACCACAAGTTCCATGTAGGCAAGAACCATGTCCATCTTTTTTCCAATTGTATTTGCAGCACAAAACATAGCACCTCATCCAGCCTAAACCAACAAACAAACTCACTGCCATGGAGTCCATTTCCACTCATTGTGACCCGATAGGACCGGGTAGAACTGCCTGTGGGTTTCTGTAACTTTTGACAGGAGTAGAAACTTCATCTTTCTCCTGCAGAGAGGCTGGACATTTCTAACTGTTGCCCTTGCAGTTAGCTGTCCCCTGTGTAACCACGACCCCATCACTCCTAGTCAAATCTGAAGGCTGACTACTATGGCCATTGACAACAACCCAGATCTTGTTGCTTGTCCTGGTTTTTCTCACAATTCAGCTAAGAGAGGCACCAAATATTTTTCCCAGGTTCCTGGCAGCACCTGCTAAGTGGACAGGAACGAGGGGATTCAGCTGTGCTCACAATCTCTACCGAGCTCAGGAGTTTCCCTTTGGCAGTTTTCTGGCCATCCTGTGGCATCTCCAAAGCCTCTATTTACTTCCCCATCCAGACTTTCTGACAAGCTGGCTCTCTTGAGCCCTCACAGTGACTCATAAAGGGTAAGGGACATCATATGGGACTGAATGAGTGGTCTTACCAAGGTCAATGTTCGAACAACCCTCCACTTTGGGCAATGCAGTTGCCTAGAGACGAGGGCACTGTTTACATATGCCTATAAAGGAGCAGCCCACGGGTGACTTCCGTCAACACCAAGGAAAACTCCGCTGCGACCGAGGGAGGCAGAGGCTCTTCTTGTTCTGTGCAGGTGTCGGACACTAACTCTGTGCCATTGCGCCGATGCTGACTCATAGTGGCCCTAATAGGACAAGGTAGAACTGCCCCTGTGAGTTTCCCACTGTAACTGTTGATGGGCGTAGAAAGCCCCGTCTTTCTCCTAGGTGTTGTACAAGGTTTCTGGAATTCATCCCCCAGCCCCATGCCCTCCTTTGTCACAGTTCAAGCCACTGTTTCTTTGTCCTTACTTCAGAGGTTCACAGAAGGGCATTCAAAGGGACTTTCCTTTGGAATTCTGTAAGCTGCTCAGACTTCTACCTGAAATTGTAGGACAGGCAGGAGGGCAGTGAGGGGAATCCCAGCTTGATCCATCTGGAATTTACAATCCAGTCCCGTCTGGGTAAGTCTTGGCAAATGATTAGCTCAAAATATCTTGGTTCTTGTGGCTTTCCTTTTCTACTATTCCTACAGAATAGGGACCTAAGTGAAAGCTGGCTCAGGAGACCTTAGAAACTACAGCTGACTTCTCAGACTAAAGGTGGGACAATGTAGGGTCCTCAGATTTCCTGGAAATCTCCAGGACCCAAGTCTTCCATTGATCTTTATAGATGCGACATCTCAGAGACTGAGATTTGTACTTCGTTACTCCTATGCTGTGAGAAAACTAAATGTCTATTCGTTAAGGCCACCCTAGGAGCCCTGGTGGCATAGTCATTACTCATTGGGCTGTAACCTTCAAGTCAGCAGTTCAAAACCACCAGCCACTCCTCAAGAGAAAGATGAGGCTCTCTACTCACGTAGATAAGTTATAGCCTCAGAAACTCACAGGGGTAGTTCTACCCTGTCCCATAGGGTCACGATGAGTCAGCGTTGGCTCAATGGCAGTGAGTTTGGTTTTTATTTTGAAGGCCATCCTGAAGGTGCGCGGGTGATGCCAACAGTTGGCAGTTTTGACTCATCAGCCATTCTATGGGAGATGTGGCCATCTGTGCTCATAAAGATTACAAGAAAATTATCCAGCAAAAGGTCACAGTTGATGAGGAATGGATTGCTCCTTAGGAGTTCTGTACTAACACCCAAGGGAGTTAGCTGACTAGTGAGAGCAGGTTAGTGAAGAAAATGACTGCAAAACAGGCCTGTCTTGACTTTCACCATTGCACTGCCTTGTATCTGTATTTTGGAACTCGTTGATTGAGAAGATACATAATGGCAAAAAGAGACTGCATTCCGTGATGCTTTTAAATGTGTTGGCATCTAATTAAATCACGTGCAGAAGCACCTACACACATTTAAAAACATGATATCCGTAGTTACAGAAGACATTGCACATTCAGTACAGGCAGGGCTTAGCGGACCTAAGGGTGCCGCAACCTCTTGCATCCCGCTGACACCACACAGGCATCTACAACTCTAGCCATCAGTCTAAACTACAGAGTCAAAAGGCCTACCTGCTCCATATTATGCTGACAGTCTTCAATATGGCCTGTTCAATATGATGACTAAGCCAGTCAGTAGTTCTGTCCTCAGGAATCAGAAACCAGGAGGACACCAAGGTAGATGACCAGGGTGTAGTACAGTCCAGGGAGGAAGGCTGACAAAAGCCATGTCCTATATGCAGAAATTGGCTCAGCAGGCTGGTGGTTAGAGTAGGACCCTTCTCAGTAGAAGCTGTCAGCGAAAGGGAATGCCTTAGCTATCCAGTTCGGGTATTACACAACTACCAAAAGTGGGGGGCTTTAAAGAACAGAAACTTATTTGCTCACAGTTTGGGAAGCTTGGATTCTGAATCCAGGGCCCTAGTAGAGAGGAAGGCTCTCTCTTTGTCACCTCTGGGGAAGATCCTTGGCTCAACTTCTGTTTTCCTTTCATTCTTTGATTCCTTGGAGATCTTCATGTGATACCCAGCTCCACTCCTCCGCATTGTACTCTGTCTCTGAGCCTATGCTGCTACTTATAACTCAAGCGCTTAGAATTCGGGGCACATCGTACAATGGAAGGGTCATATGAACATAACAAAAGAACCTTAGTACCATACAAAATTGCACCCATAGTATAAGGATTAGGATACCAACATTTATTTTAGGGTGATACAATTTAGTTCGTACCAGTGAAGAGAGGACTCAACATCTATTTCTGAAACTCAGTCAATGAAAAGCCTATGAATCAGAACGGTCTGATCTTCAACCCACTGAGGAGATGGCCCAGAACCAGGGAGCAATTTATTTTGGTGTGCATAGGGTCACGATGACTCAGGCAATACCTTGGCAGCGGTGGCCCACAAAATGAGCTAGATGTAGGGGGGCTGCATGAGTCAGGGTGTTAGTCTAATGAGTAGAGTGTCATGGGGAGAGGGAGAAGAGGGTAAGCACTGACCTTCAGTATACTCACTCTTGGGCCTGACTGGAAGTGTTTGATGTAATTCTCAGAGCTACTAGAGCAGTGGTTCTCAGCCTTCCTGATGCCGCGACCCTTTCATACCGCTCCTCATGTGGTGGTGACCTCCAACCATCACATTATTTTCATTGCTACTTCATCACTGTCGTTTTGCTACTGTTATGAATCACAATGTAAATATCTGATATGCAGGATATATTTTCATTGTTACAAACTGAACATAATTAAAGCATAGTGATTAATCACAAAAACAATATGCCATTATATATTGTGAACTGTTTATTTCTAATGACAAATCAATGAAATTTTGTCACGTAGCATGGATTACAGTCTTCATACCGGGTACTAATATATGGGCGTATCTGCATGTGGACAGACCTGCCCGGAGACGGGATAGAGGAGCAGTGTCTTGGTTCCTTAGGCGACCCCTGTGAAAGGGCCATTCGAGCCCCAAAGGGGTCGCGACTCACAGGTTGAGAACTGCTGTACTAGATGGTAGGTAAATATGGCTGAGACGGCCATTCGGGTGGATTCAGGACTTGGTCCCTGACTAGGCGAGCCAGCAGAGACATCAGAACATCCAGCAGCAGGCACTGAGACAGCAACATCACAGGCAACAAGCCTGAGGAAATTACAGGACAGCCCAGCCTCGAAAAGCTGTGCACACTCCCCTAAGAGTCTGAGAACTCAATGAAGTTATTAAACGGGGGGTGGGGGGGGGGGAAATGGTAAAAATACCTTCCCAGCCTCCCTCTCTTTTGCACTGTACATGCATAATTGCATTCGATGGGGGAAACATTAATGCACGGAGAGTCGCGTTCAAAAGAAAAAGGGAAGGATAACTAGAGTGAAACAGCTTTAGGGGCAGAATCCTTGTGGGCTCTGTAGATTCAAATCCTTATTGTAATTCAGGAGCCAAAAGCGTTTCCACACCGCCCCCACACCTCAGACTAAAGCTGCTTCTCCAGACTGCCAGGCTGAGCCTAGAAGCAGCTCCCTCCCCAAGCCCTTCCAGAAACAGCTCCCCATCTTTTGTCCTTGCTTGGAAAACAGGATCATTAATGTAGATGGTGATGATGCTTTAAAAAGTCTCACTGAGACCCAGGGATATCATCTAACTGCAAGTTTCTCCAAAATGCTGTTCACCCGTCTCAAAACACACCCAGAGGAGCAAACCCAGGAAGGCCAGGACAATACATTGGGATAAGCGGTGGTCAGAAGAGCTAAATAGCTCTAGGAATGGCCTACAGTCAAAACCAGGCATCTTGGCAGGGAGGGGATTCTGTCTTGAGACCAGCATTCTGGTACTAAATGAACACTTGAGAAAGCAGGAAAAAGCATAGCCCAAGACTAGCGCATCTGTGTGGCTGTTTGTGAGCCTCGTTATCACTTAGATAGTTGGCACATTCTGAAAAACCCACCTGAGAAGAGTGGCTTCCTCTCAGGAGAGTGTTATGGTCAAGTCAGGAAGAAATTGTCCAGCGAAGCCCCAGTCTCTTGCTCTGTGCGATTCAAATTCCTTTCAAGTAGGAAGGGTCCTTCTAGTGATGGATTTAATTGTCTATCCCCAGGTGTGTGTTAGACACCTAGCCTGTATCTGGTCTACTATAATCAACTTCCATGTTACATGCCATCAGTTAGTTGAGGCCATATACCAGTGTAGGGCAGATTCTAACCCAAATGACTTCTGAGTTCTACAAAGAGTACCCTGGACACAGAAAGATGCCCTTGGAGGATCACCTATCAACCAAAGAGCCAAGGAATACTCAAGACTCCCTACAAGGAAAGAAATTACCTGGCTGAGACCCGGATTTGGATTTTAGCCTCCGGAACCATGAGAAAATAAATGTCTATTTTATAAAGCCATTTGCTCCAGGTTATTTGTTTCAGCAGCACTAGAAATTGAAGTCACCTGCTGAAACTGACATTTCTGCATGGTCCATGCTGGAAAGTGGGTACCCAATTCCATCCTGACCCTGACGCAGGCAACCCTTCTACAGCTCCGATGGGGCACCCTCCTGAAGGAATGTAGAGAAAATCTCACCACACCCAGCAGCCTATTTTCTTTCCTGGCCAGGCCAAAGGAGGCATAACTGGCCTTCTTCTCCATCCTCTGCTCACTTCCCCACGTGGATAGATTCAAAAGGCAGCATGCCTCCCACAAGTCACCAGGCTTTAAGAGCTAGTAAGAAGAATGGGGAGGTGAGGGGGCAGTGGCAGTTCAGTGGTAGAATTCTCACCTTCTATTCAGGAGATTTGGGTTCAGTTCTCAGCCAGTGCACCTCGTGCCCAGCCACCCTCTACCTGTCAGCGTGTGCTTGAATGTTACGATGCAGAGCTTCCAGACTGAACACAAATGACACATAAAGGCCTGGTGATGTACTCCTGAAAATCTGCCAGTGATGGGGATGGAGGAGGACCAGACAACATTTAATCCCATCATACACAGAGTGGCCATGAAGCAGGGTACAGCTCGAGGGCAGCTAAGAACAGGGAGAAGAACAGGACCAAGATCCATCATGTATTGTCTACCACATGCTTTGCATATGAAGTGTGGCTGTCTAATGGACTCTGGTGTGAGAACTCATTTGGTTGGGAACCCAGACTAATCACTCCTCCCTTTTTGCTTTCTAATTCAAGCCTGATCAAGTTCCTCCGCCATGAAGTAAGACCTGGGAAATTAACCTCATCCCTAGTTGCAGCTATAGGGACTGGTGGTCTAAATCATAAGTTCCCGAACTTATTTTGGCTACCACCTCCTTTGAGGTTAAAAAAATTACTTAGTCACCCCCTGAGAGCTGAAAACTTTTGGACTATAAACTGTAATCCAGGGTAACATATACGTATCTGCTGCAGCAGCCCTCCTGGATCATACCAGTGTCCCCAGAGTTGGTATCATCCACGTTGGGAAACATTGGTCTAAATGAATCATAGTAAGCCCATTCTACTTGCCAGTCATTGGTTCAGGAATACACATACAAGCCTATGGCATTTAGTCTGTGGTGGCCGCCTGAGCTAATCTTGTCTAATCAGACTGAAGGAGGAGGGCTTTCAACCTATGCTTCTTCTCTCTCTCCACCTGATAAGACCTGCTTGTTGCTGTTAGCTGTCATCTCAGGGCCATGAGGTAAGCCATCGCAGAGAAGTGGAACCAGAGCCCTAACATAGGACACCTGAACCTGCTCTACTTCAGAACTTCTTGATACATGTAACAATAAATGTCCTAATGATTTAACACAGTTTGAGTCAAATGCTCTGTTACTTTTAGCCTAAAACATCCTATATGATGTATTCAGAGCAAAAGTCTTTCTTGCTTTTTTTTTAAGGCAGCAGGATAGCCCTGATAGTTTTTCAGTTGCATAACGTTAGGCAAATCAGTCAACCTCCCTGGCCTTTTGTTTCCTCATATTTAACTAGTATAAACCATTGCCATCAAGTCAATTCCAACTCATAGTGGCCCTTTATGGGATGTCCTAGTCTGTAAATCTTTACAGTAGCAAACAGCTTCATCTTTCTTCCAAGAAGCAGCTAGTGAGTTTGAACCATTGACCTTGAAGTTAGCAGCCCAATGTATATCTCACTGGGCCACCAAGGCACCGTCTAATTAATGTAAGATCACTTTAAAGTCTAAACTTTATTTCATGAAGGTGGTGTGGTTCTTTTTGTTGTTAGGTCCATCAAGTAGATTCCAACTTGTCAATGATGAGTGTAACAATAGGGAAGAGGTGTTAACAAACGCAGGGACAAGGGAACAATAAGCGATCCAAATTGGTGGTGAGGTGGGGGTGGGAGACCTGGTAGGGCATGATCAAGGGGAATGTAACAAAGGGGAAGTGCTGAAAGCCTGGTGGGGACTGAGCATGATAGTGGGACAGGAGGAAAATCAAGGGAAATAGAGGAAAGATGGGAGGCAAAGGGCATTTATAGAGGTCTAGATAAAGACATGTACATATGCAAATATATTTATATGAGGATGGGGAAATAGATCTATCTGCCTATATTTATAGGTTTAGTATTAAGGTAGCAGAAGGACATTGGACCTCCACTCAAGTACTCCCTCAAAGCAAGAATACTTTCTTCTATTAAATTGGCATTCTATGATGCTCACCTTCCCGACACAACCACAGAAGACAAAGCGGGTGAATAAGCAAATGTGGTGAAGAAAGCTGATGGTGCCCCGCTATCAAAAGTTATAGCATATGGGGTCTCAAAAGCTTGAAGGTAAACAAGCGGCCATCTAGCTCAGAAGCAACAAAGCCCACATGGAAGAACATATCAGCCTGTGTGATCACGAGATGTTGGAGGGATCACTGAAGACAAAGCGGGTGAATAAGCAAATGTGGTGAAGAAAGCTGATGGTGCCCGGCTATCACAAAGTATACTGTCTGGGATCTTAAAGGCTTGAAGGTAATCAAGTGGCCATCAAGCTCAGAAGCAACAAAGCCCACATGGAAGAAGCACACCAGCCTATGCAATCACAAGGTGACGAAGGGATCAGGTATAAGGCATCATCAGAACAAAAAATCTTACCATAGTGAATGATGGGGGGAGTGCAGAGTGGAGACCCAAAGCCCATTAGTAGGCTACTGGAGACCCCTTTGCAGAGGGGTCTCGGGGAGGAGATGAGCCAGTCAGGGGGTGATGTAGCAACGATGAGAAATACAACTTTCCTCTAGTTCCTATATGTTTCCTCCCCGTTCCCACTATCATGATAGGAATTTGACCTTGCAAGTCTGGCTAGACCACAGGATGTACACTGGTGCAGATAGGAACTGAAAATACAGGGAATCCAGGGCGGATGATCCCTACAGGACCAGTGGTGAGAGTGGTGATACTGGGAGGGTAGAGGGAGAATGGGTTGGAAAGAGGGAACCGATTACAAGGAACCACATGTGACCTCCTCCCTGGGGGACAGACAACTGAAAAGGGGGTGAAGGGAGACGTAGGACAGGGCAAGATATGACAAAATAATAATTTATAAATTATCAAGGGCTCATGAGGGAGGGGGTAGTGGGGAGGGAGGGGAAAAATGAGGACCTCATGCCAGGGGCTTAAGTGGAGAGGAAATGTTTTGAGAATGATGAGGGCAATGAATGTACAAATGTGCTTTAAACAATTGATGTGTGTATGGATTGTGATAAGAGTTGTATGAACCCCTAATAAAAAGATTTAAAAAAAAAACACCAAGCATCATACTAAGTGAAAAGTCCCCGAGATTAACTCAAAACAAAAGGAGAGTTCAAGCTTCAAGCAGAGTTGCCAAGACAGAAAAAAAAATGACTCTTGAAGACATGAAGCAACGTCCAGTAAACAACAGACTTCAAGTCAATGCACACAGAAAGTCGATGAGGCGGAAACCATGTACCCCTGAGAATGAAGGAGGTGAAAATAAATTGACCACAAAGTCTTATGTTCCTTTTTATACTCAGCTAAATATAAACTATATTCCCAATCACTCTATTATGCCTCCTGGCTCTAGTCTACCTAAAGAAGACAAGGAGAATGAGTCCCAGTGCCTATTCATGTGAAAAGGACAGTGGAAAGCACTGGGATGACTGGGGAAAGAAGGAATGTGATGTGGGCCAAGGGCTCTAAGAATTAGCCTTAGAGGGAATTGTGCCTTTTACATTCTCATGGATGTTCTGTTCATTTAGTCTCCACTTATTGTGTCCTGCAATGACCAAAGATTGTTTCAAGACTAGTTTTGCCCCAATAAAGGATTGTTGAAGAAGGCTTGTTGGCCCTGTATGTTTCTAAGACTTGGATGAGGTAGAAGACTCATGAGCAGAAATTATTGGATGGCAGACAATTTGCATATAACAAGGGCATGCAATACATCAAGGATTCAGGATTAAGCAGGACATTCAATGTCCCAAAGGTAGCAATGGCAGTGAAAGCTTAGGGAGCAGAGCCTTTGGTCCTTAACTCGAAAAAGGAAGAGAATGATTAATTACATTGTCTGGGATACCCCACAGTGAATGTTGTCCATCCTTTAGCGTGGTCCTGACAGGAAAAGCTACACAAATAGTTGTTTCATTGATGAATACATTGGGTGAACATACACCTAAGTGAATGAAGGTACTTTATGGGTAATGAGACGTGGGAGATTGAACAAAGGTAAGAGTACTTTCGGATGGTGTCTGGAAGGTATAATAAAAGAGGGTTCAGTGTAGCAGAAAAAGATGTTTATACTAGTGGTTCTCAGCATTGGTTGCATTTTAAGTTACCTGGAAAATTAAAAGCAAACAAACAAAAAACAAACTTGATCATTGCACACCTCTCCAATGAATTTGGAGTGGAACTAAAATTGGGACCACTGGAAGAAGTGGTTAGAACATTTGCCACTTTAATCATTTTTAAATGTATAACACTGTAGCATTAATTACATTTATCATGTTGTGCAAGCATCACCCCCATTCATTTACAAATGTTTTCCATCACCCCAAATGTATTCAGTTGACACTGTTCTCCCTCAACCCCCTGATAAACATTAAAATAGTTTATATAAATAGATCATATGATGTATATTTGTTTGTGTCTAATTTATTTCAGTTTCCGTAAGGTTCTCAAGGTTACCCTATGTTCTAACATGCATCAGAACTTCGTTTTCTGATGATGGCAACATACGTACAAATGTGCTTGATACAATGGATGAATGGATTGTTACAAGAGCTGTAAGAACCCCCCAAAAATGATCTTTTAAGAAAAACAACTTCATTTTCTCTTTATGGCTGAGTAATAGTCCATCATATGGATGTACCATGCTTTGTGTCACCAATCACCTGCTGATGAACCCTTCGGCCATTTGTACTTTTTAGCTATTGTGAATAGTTTGATATGAACATTCCCATACTATTTTCCGTTTGAGTCCTTTCTTTCAAATATTTTGGCTACATACCTCAATTACAGAATCATATGGCAATCCTAAATTTAACTTTTTGAGGACTCAACAAAGTGTTGAACACAGTCACTTCATTTGCAGTTCTGCCAGCTTTGGATGAGGGTTCCAATTTCTCATAGAGTATTGTTATGATAGGAGTACGTCTATACTTTGTCTCTGCACACTACTACGAGAATGCCTTCCCAAAGCCCTATCCTGCATGCCCTTAACAGCTCCCCATCGCCAATGTAAAATTCTATAAAAATTAACAGCTTTCTTATACCTTCCCTCTTTTGTAACTCGTCACCAATGGCTCCATTCTTCACAATTAAATATGTCTCAGGGAGCCTCCACTCAAGTACTCCCTCAACACAAGAATACTTTCTTCTAGTAAATTGGCATTCTATGATGCTCACCTTCCCGACACAACCG
>NW_022111324.1:77935510-77937295 GCF_000313985.2 Echinops telfairi | reverse complement strand
AAACGATGTACAAATGCGCTTTACACAATTGATGTGTGTATGGATTGGGATAACAGTTGTATGAGCCCCTAATAAAATGTTAAAAAAGAGAGAAAAAATATATATATATGTCCCAGGGAAATTCCTGAACTCCAGAAATAACACTTAAGGAGAAAAATACTTTCCAGAAAATTGAATTATGAGCACACACCAAAGTTGTCTTTCAAATGTGCTGCAAAGAAAATAAATACAGAAAAACAGATCAATTTAAAGGTTACTCTCTTGGTAAAGACTTCTATAGAGTGGGTGGGGGGAGGGTCTAGAAAAGAAGATCTGGAGAAAAATCATTAGATTCTTGATTGGCAATCAGCTGAGTGGATAGGAAACTAATTTCCCAGAGGCAGACTCTCTTTAAGGTCATTATAGTTTATTTAAAAATTGTTAAAGCGTTTTATCAAGAGCATTAATTTCTTCCCAGAAGGAAGTTAGCAAACAAATCATGAAAAAAAAATTTTTTTCAGACCAGATCTGGGGCAATTCTTCTTTTACAAGAGAACCTTACAACTCTCAAACAGAATATTCCTCTTATGAAACCTAATAATTGATATTATCACCATCTTATACTTAATATATGTAATGGTTATGAACTTTGATCCTAACCCAAAGATTGGTGGGTCACACTGCTCCTGGGGAAAAAGGTGGGACAGTCTAGAAAGAGATGAGAACTTAAGAAACCCTAAGAGGCAGCTCTACTCTGTTGTAGTTAGTCGCCATGAGTTTGAACTAACTCTGTGACAACACATTTGGTGTTGGATTTTCAGACTCAATCCTCAAGCCAGAAGAAAATGAGCAATGTTTCTAGGCTATCTACAGAAAAGTTATCTGATCTAAGAGTTCTATGTTATTGTGTATCGTCAAATACATTATGGCGTATAGTGACCCTGTTGCATAAAGCCCATTGGGTTTCCTAGTCTGTGATATTTACAAGGGTAAATCACAGGTCTTTCTTCCCCGTAATGGGTTATGACTCTTGACTCTTCTGTTAGCAGTTGAATATTTAACAATTGCACTCCCAGGATTCCTGATTTCTATACCTGACAAACATTGAAACTTTTTCAATTTAAAGATCATTTTATTGGGTTTTTTAAAAATTTAAAGATCATTTTATTGAGGACCCACTAATGAGTTATGACTAATGACTCTTCTATTAGCAACTGAATATTTAACAATTGCACTACCAGGAGTCCTAAGATTTCTATACCCAAAAATAAATCATTGAATTTTTTTTAAATTTAAAGATCTTTTTATTGGGGGCTCTTACAGCTCTTATAACAATCCATACATCAATTGTATCAAGCATATTTGTATATATGTTTCGATCATTATTTTCTAGATATTTACTTCCTATTGAGCTCTTGGTATCAGCTGCTCTTTTTTCCCCTCCCTCCCCACCCCCACCCCCACTCTTATGATTCTTTGATAAATTATAAATTATTATTATTATTTTCATTTCTTACACTGACCGCTGTCTCCCTTCCCCCATGGTTTCTGTTGTTCATCCCCCTGGAGGGGGAGTGTGTGTGGTTATGTGTCAGTCACCGCAATTGGCTCCCCCTTCCTGCCCTCCTCTCCCCAGTTCTCCCCTACCCTCCTGGTGTCACTACTTCCATTCCTGTTCCAGATTCCACGTGTCGTGGGCTCTTATCTCTTAGCTGTACTTGTGCACATGCTCCAGTCTAGCCCACAGTGACAGTAGCACTGGGGTCAAAATATCCATTCCTGTTCCAGATTCCACGTGTCGTGGGC
>NW_022111324.1:77910172-77935410 GCF_000313985.2 Echinops telfairi | reverse complement strand
TTTGTGTTTCATTGGTGCTTTACTGCACCAAATCATTGACATTTTAAGGCAAAATAAAAATATTTATTTTCGTTAGGTAAAAATTCTAGAAGGATCCCACTTCATTGTCTTCCTGAAAAGCTCATTCAAGGAAGTATTCTAGCAGAAGAAAAATTAAAGCGCAACAAATTTTCTAGCAAGAGGAAAGTAAACTGAGTAGTAGCTTAAGTAATTTATTAAGAAAGATTTAGGGTTAAATAAGTGAGAAAATGTTATGTAAAGCAAATGGAAAGAAATAGCAACACCACACCCTCCATTTGCCTCTGTGCCATCCATTCCTTCTCTGTCATTTGCAGTATGGCAAGAGGAAAGATATAAATAATAAACTTTTTTTTCCTTAACATATTGATCTTAGCTTTTATCAAAATTCCTCTTCCCTCAAGTGGCACCAAAGTTTGAGATGTTCTTAACTCACTCTTAAACATGGCACTCCTTAAGAACAACCCTCTGAAGAAATCAAATGATGCCCTGCTATCAGAAAGAAGAGCATCTGGGATCTTAAAGGCTTGTCTTGCAACAAGCACTCATCTAAGTTACATATCAGCTGACTCCACATGGAAGAACCTGTATGGTCCAAGGACTGTTAGAAATAAAATCCAAAGTCAGAGGAAGGAACTGTATTACAGCTTAATTTCTGAGCCCTTTATTTTCAGAAGGCTAGCTCAGCAGTTCAAAACTACCACCCGCTCCTTGTGAAAAAGACTGGGCTTTCTACTCCTGTAAAGAGTTACAGTCTCAGAAACTCAAGAGTTGAGTTCTACCCTGTTTTATAGGGTCTCTTTGAATCAGAATCAGTGGAAGTGAGTTTGGGATGGATGATAGTGGAGCCCAAAATCCATTATCAGGTTCCTTCCATAGATTGAGCCTCCAGAGAATCCCCTCTGACCATTGCTATACTTTTGTATTCCCATGAGTCATGTTCTAAAATTTCTCTACATAGTCATACATAGATTCACTTTCTTCTGTAGAGAACATGTTTGACTGTTAATTGAAAGGTTGGCAATTCAAGTGCACCCAGACGTGCCTTGGAAGAAAACCTGTTTGTTAGTCCAGGTAGACTAGACAAACAAATCCATAGGAACTCATATGTGTATAAGAAAGAGTTTTAGAGAGGTGTCGGTGAGGAGACGAGCCAGTCAGGGTGCGATGTAGCAACGATGAAAAACACAACTTCCCTCTAGTTCCTAAATGTTTCCTCCCCGCTCCCATTATCATGACACGAATTCTACCTTGTAAGTCTGGCTAGACCAGAGGATGTACACTGGTACAGATAGGAACTGGAAATATAGGGAATCCAGGGCGGATGATCCCTACAGGACCAGTGGTGTGAGTGGCGATACTGGGAGGGTAGAGGGAGAGTGGGTAGGAAAGAGGGAACCGATTACAAGGAACTATATGTGACCTCCTCCCTGGGGGACGGACAACTGAAAAGGGGGTGAAGGGAGACGTTGGACAGGGAAAGATATAACAAAATAAAAATTTATAAATTATCAAGGGCTCATGAGGGAGGAGGGAGCAGGGAGGGAGGGGGGAAATGAGGACCTAATGCTAGGGGCTTAAGTGGAGAGGAAATGTTTTGAGAATGATGAGGGCAATGAATGTACAAATGCGCTTTACACAATTGATGTATGTATGGATTGTGATAAGAGTTGTATGAGCCCCTAATAAAATGATTTTTAAAAAAAGAAAGAGTTTTATATAAAGGGTAATTGTACTTTAAGAAAGCATCCCAACCCAGTCCAATCCAAGCCTGATATTAGCCCATATGTCCAATACCAATCTGTAAAGTCCTTTTCAGACTCATGAAACACATGCAATGATGGGGAATGCAGGCAGATCACAGGCCAGTGGGTGCAAAGTCAGTGGTGGTGTAAGCATCTCAGCACTGGCAGGGGTCTCCTTGTGGCTCCTCCAGTTCCCAGGGCTGCATTAGGGTAGGTCCATGTGGCTTCTCCTCAGGGGTGTTTCTTAGGAAGTGAGCAGAGAGAGAAAGTGTCTTCCGCCTCCAAGGAGGAAATCCAGGAATTCCCAGAATCCTTAGAGGAAGGCCATGCCCACACAGAGGCCTCATTGGCTATATCCTGATTGGCAACCTAGACTCTACCCTACACTCTTAATCCTCAAATTGACACCAGTTTATGTAACTGCCACAGCCTGGTAATCTACTTCCCCAAACAGCAGCCATTGAAAACTATGGAGAATAATTCTATTTAGACACACGTGGAGTAACCAAGAGTTGGAGTCAACTATATGGCAACTGCTTATAAAGATAAAATGTTCAATAGCAAATTCAAGAGTCTCTTCTGGCATATGTTGTATTTGTCTTTTGTTTGGTTTGTTTTCCTCTCTCTCTTTTTCTTTAATCATTTTATTGTGGGCTCTTACAGCTCTTTTAACAATCCCGTACCTACATCCATTACGTCAAGCACATCTGTACCTATGTTGCCATCATCATTTTTGAAAAATTTTCTTTCTACTTGAACCCTTGGTATCGGCTCCTCATTTTTTGCCCTCTATTTTTAATATGATTTTACTTGGATCCAGGAGCAATGCTTATGGAAGCTGTCAAGAAAACTCACGGCTCTCTAGTCAATAGGCTGGCTCCTTATGGAAGCAGCTGTCAAGAAATCAAATGACATTGGGTAAATCTGCCACAAAGGACCTCATTAAAGTGTCAACAAGGAAACAATGTCACATTGAGGACTAAAGTGGGCCTGCCACAAGCTATTATGCATGCACTCATGTGCTTGAGAAAACTGGACAACAAATGAGTAAGACTAAAGAAGACATGATGCATTTGAATCGGGGTGCTTGCAAAAATATTGAAAGTACCTGGGCTCCTATAAGAACAAACACATCTGTCTTGGAAGAGGTACAGCCAGAATATTCCTTAGAAATGAGGATGGAGAGGCTTCACATCTTTGGGGCACACGATCAAAAGGGCTAAGTCCCTGGAGAAACCCATGATGCTTGGTAAAATATCATTTAAAAAGAAGATCCTTAATGAGGTGGACTGACCCAGTGGCTGCAACAGTGGGCTCACACATAACAATTGTGAGGATGGTGCACCACTGGGCAGTGTCTTGCTCTGTTCATAGGGTTACTACGAGAGAACCAACTTGACAGCACTCAGCAATTGTAAAATCAGAAGCCTTGTACACAGCGTGTTTTAAGTGCTTGCATGCTAACCTAAAGTCAGTGCCTGGAACCCAACAGCCACTCTGCTAGAGAAAAATGTGGCAATCTGCTTCACAGAGATACAAACAAACACAAAAGATACATTCCCCTGCCATCAACTTGATTCGGACTCTTATCAACCCTGGTGACGTAGTGGGTGATGCACTGGGTTGCTAACCACAAGGTCAGCAATCAAAACCACCAGCCACTCTGGGAGAGAGGTAAGGCTTTCTAGGCCAGTAAAGAGTTACAGTCTTGGAAGCCCACAGGGGCAGTTCTGCTCCGTTCTATAGGGTCACTATGAGTTCATAAAGATTATAGCCTTGGAAATCGAAGCAAAAGGGCAGGGCAGTCTACTCGATCCTATAGAGTTGTGGTGAATTAGAATGGATTCAATGACAATAAGAATCCCCAAATGAGGAGTCAAGTTCAACTTCTCCAAAGCACCACCCATAGAGAGTTCAAAGGGTGAAATGACCTGGCACAATAAAAGCAATGCTTTTTAAATTTTTTTTTGAGAAAATAAATAGAACTAACTTAGCTGATTTACCTTTCTACTGGAGGACATTAATAAGGAAGGACATGGTAAGTGATTATAAAGATAGCTTATTTACCTGTCTGAGCAGAAATCATAAGATTTGAGAGCAAAGAGAGAGGGAGACATCCGGGCTCTGGACAGTTAAGGTCTGGGGTGCACAAAGAAAGCGTGAATTCATGATGGGTGATATTGAGAAGGGCAAGAAGATTTCTGTTCAAAAGTGTACCTAGTGCCACACTGGGAAAGATGGGGGCAAACAAAAGACTGGGCCAAATCTACATGGCTTGTTTGGGCAGAAGACCCATCAAGCCCCTGGATTCACTTACATGGATGCCAATAAGAGCAAGGTATCATCTGGGAAGAGGGCACACTGATGGAGTATTTGGAGAATCCCAAGAAGTACATCCCTGGATGTACTTTGCCGGCATTAAGAAGGGAGAAAGGGCAGATTTGATCGATTTTCTCAAGAAAGCTACTAATGCATAATAGTTGGCCACTGCCATGTTTATTATAAAATACGAATGTCTTGTGACTTTTAAAAAGCGTATTGAAATTGATCTCATACACCAGAAATCAGATCAGGAATGACTGAATAAGAATATTTTGTTTGGACATTCTTAAATTAAAGATTGGCTGTGGTTAAATGACTCTGATCAAACTGTTGAATTTTTGTTAGAAATGTCTGTTCCGCAAGTGTCAGCATTGTTTTTCCCTAAGGTGTGATTGGACTTTGGAGGCCAGGCTGGATTGGTAACATTGAATTTTTCACAAAGATGGTGAATGCCATCTTATAACCTACAGATTGATTTTATATTTAAATTTCTATATCTGATTATAAGAATATATTGGAATATTGGGAAGTCTCAAACTGCCTCATGGAACAGAATAGAGCAAGACGCACCTATTTCAATTTGTATTCATGAGCCTGTTTAAATGCAAGGGTTGAAGATAAGGTAGCAATGGCCACTTTATCTTTTTGTAAATGTAAATCTGATGAAAGTTCCCTGTCTAAAATACTGTCTTTTACTTAACAAGAAGCATTTCAGTGCAATTTGTGTATGATATCAAATAAAGAATATTTGACACTTAAAAATAAATGTTTGAGAACAAAGACTATATTCATGACCACCTATTTACAAGCTCTAGGGAACCATTGTGAGTGCTGAGGAAATCCAATGAGCCAAACAGGGATTTCTCCTTCAGTTACTGTGCCCCTCATGCTTGGGTGACTTGGGAAAGGTGTGACTTGATCCACAGTGTCTGAGACTGTTAAGTTACCAGAGCAGATGCCTCACGAATCTTGGCGTTAGCAGCCCAATGTGCCATGAGGGCTCCTTGGGGGTGTGCATCTCTCAAGTTTACCCCAGTGGAACAACGTAGTACATCCTGCTCTGACATAATTCATTTTAGTGAATGATTTTTTAGCCCATATTCAGTGCAAGTATAGAGCTGGGCACTTGATCTCTTCACGTTTTTGAACTGTGTCCACATATGCCTATTCGTCGGAGCCTCTTAGCATCTGTGAAGGTGGAACTGAGGTGCAGTTGGGGTAAGTATCTTGTCCAGGGTTATTCTGTAGACCCAAGATTAGAGGTGGAGTTTTGGACTCATAGTCTAATAGAAGAAAACCCAATGAACAGAAAGCCATACTTGAGTGACCCAACGACTCAGAGACCCAGGAAAGCGATCACTGGACTTCAAATGCATGCATACTCACTCCATGCCTCAGATCCTTGAAAATGGACTCTAATGAATGGCTTTGCACAGATTATGTTCCAAGCAAAGTCAAAGTTTCATCAGCATTATCCCCATTTAAAGTGATCATCCCTCCAAACCTGTGAAGCCTTTCCCACCTTTGTTCTCCAGGTTCCTTTTGTGTAATGCTCTTGCTTCCTTTTATTTTTCATTTTAAATACTTTTACTGGGGACTCTTACGTCTCTTAGCACCATCCACATATTCCTCGTGTGTCAAGCACATTTGCACATATTCTGCCATCATCATTTTCAAAGCATTCTCTTCCCACTTGAGCCCCTGATATCTGCTCCCCATTTCTTTCCGCTCCCTCCCCAGCCCACCTTCCCTGATGAATCTTTGATAAGTTGTAGATTATTTTTTCCATATCTTACCTCATCCTCCGCCACCCCTCACCTACTTTTCCATTATTCATCCCCCTGGGAGGGTGTTCTAGATTGATCCTGTATCGGTTCCCCCTTTCTCCTCCCACCCTCCCTTAATCCTCCTGGTATCTCTACTCTCCTTTTGGCCCTGAGGGATTTATCTACCCTGGATTCCCTGTGTTGCAGGCTCTTGTCTGTAGCAGTATGCATGTTCTGATCTAATTTGATTTGTAAGGTAGAACTGAGGTCATGATAGTGGGGTGAAGGAAGCACCAAAGAATTAGAGAAAAGTGGTGTGTTTCTTGGATGCTATACTGCAGCCTGATTGGCTCATCTTTTCCCTGTGACCCCTCAGTGAGGGGATGTCCAATTGTACAGATGGGCATTGGGTATGGTTTTATTCTGGGTCTGGCTTTATTCTGGGTCTTAGAAGTCTGATACCTGATCCCATTGACACCTCATGATCACACAGGCTGGTGTGCTTCTTCCATGTGGGCTTTGTTGCTTCTCAACTAGATGACCACTTGTTTATCTTCAAGCCTTTAAGACCCCAGACACTATATCTTTTGATAGCTGGGCACCATCAGCTTTCTTCACCACATTTGCTTATGCACCCATTTTGTTTTCAGCAATTGTGTCGGGAAGGTGAGCATCACAGAATGCCAGATTGTTAGAACAAAGTGTTCTTGTGTTGAGGGAGTACTTGAATCAAGGCCCCATGTGCATCTGCAACCTTAATTCTTAAAATATACATATGAGTGCATAGTTCTATTCCCCTCTCATTTTATATATATATGTTTTATATGTACATGCCTGTATTTAGGCCTCTATAAATGCCCTTTGCCTCCTGGTTCTTTCCTCTTTTTCATTCCCTCTTGTTCTACCATCATGTTTGGCCTTCATTCAGGTTTAGTAATTCCTCACTGCTACATTGCCCTTGTGAGGCCCACTAGGCATCCTATGACCTTCCTTCTATTGATTTTAGTTCACTTGTTGTTCCCTTGTCCCTGGGTTGCCATCCCCCTCTTCCTTTCTCCCACCTCCCCTTCTCCTGTGTACCCCCGGAACCATTTTCATCTCTGAATTATTTTTCCTGCCTATCTTATCTAGGTATTTATGCAAATACATTAATAAGTGCAAAACCAGGCAAAGCCAAATAAAACAACGAAGGAAGTAAAAAAACAGCAAAACAATAACCAACAAAAACAAAATAACAATTAAAAAAAGAAAGCCACTGACAAAAATGGAAAAGCCTATAAATAGTTCAAGGTCTGTTTGTTGTCCATTAAAAATGTTTTCCAGTAAAGTCTGATGGGGTGCCACACTGTCTCTCAAGTCTGTTTTTGGTATCTCCCGGGGATTTCATCACTCTGCTCCCCCTGCTGCTCTGCTGCATGCCCACAGTGCCTCGCCCCAGCGTGATGGGGCCATACTGTACACTATTCCTGCAGCGTGATGGGGCTAGACTGTACACTATTCCTGCACTGTGTCTCCAGTGCTGTTCCCCACAGCGTCATGGTTCAGTACAGGACGCTGTGTCCCATGGTGGGGGTCCCCCACCCCCACCCCAGTGCGTTGTCTGCTCTGAGCAGGAACATCGTCCCTGGGGTTTGGTGGGTCAGGATGTCCTCGCCTCCCTCCCCAGCCCTTTTCAAGTTTCTCCCGTGTGCTCTAACCCCACGCACCTCTCTCCCCAAGCTGCAGCCCCGGTGCTGTCCTCTGAAGTGCATTCTTCTGAGGGGGGTGCGTGGGGGGTGGGTGTTCACATAGTTGGGATTGGGGCCAGCCCTGCAGACCTCTCTATTGGTTCCCTGGTGTATGCCGGTATGTTGTATTCACATCTTGGCACATCGGGTTGAAGACTGGTCTCTCGAGCCCTCTCCTGTGGAGATATAAACAATACTCTCCCCTTGGGTGGGTTAGTGCCCTGCTCCCCCTCTACCCATGTCTTTTTTTTTTTTTCTCTTTCCCCCTTACTTAGTTGGCTGCCATATGTATCCCTGGGTTGGGTTTGGTCCCTGCCATAGTTGCTGGACCTCACCCTAGGGATGTACTTATATAGTAGCTTTTCCTCTATGCCCCATTTGTTGTTGTTATTGTTTTAAACTTACCTCATTGGACTCATGTTGTACTTGTCCTTTTGTGCTTGACTTACTTCACTTACCATAATTTCCTCCAGTTCTTCCCAGGTGGCGATGTGCTTCATGCGTTCATCCTGCTTTTTAGTGATGCATAGTACTCCATTGCATGCATGTTTCATAGTTTTTTGATCCATTCGTCTGTTGATGCAAATTTGGGTTGTTTCCAACTCCTTGCAATTGTGAACTGTGCTGCGATGAACATTGGAGCACAGATGTCTGGCCGTGGTTTGTTTCTTGCCTCTTCTGGGTATATGGCCAGTAGGGAGATTGCTGGGTTGTATGGGGGATCCTCAATCTCCACCTATTTTAGATATCGCAAATCTATTTCCATAATGACTGTATATACCTACAGGTCCACCAGCAGTGGATGAGGGTTCCTATCTCCCCAAAGCCCCTCCAACACTTGCTACTTTCTGATTTTTTTAATTGGGCTATCTTTGAGGGTGTTAGGTGGTATCTCATTGTTGTTTTAATGTGCATTTCTCTTATGGCTAATGATCGGCAGCATTTTCTCATATGCTTACTGGCCATTTGGATTTCTGCCCCTGTGAAACTTCTGTTCAGGTCCTTTGCCCACCTCCTTAGTGGGCAGTTAGTGTTTTTCTAATTGTAAGCTAGCAGAGTATTGTAGATTTTAGTAAATAAGGCCGTTGTCTGATATGTCATTGCTAAAGATGTTTTCCCAGTCTGTGCGGTCTCTTATTACTCTTGGTGAATTATTTCAATATACACAGGTGATTTATCTTCAGTATATCCCACTGGTCTATTTTTGAATCCTCTGTATTTGTGTCCTTTCCTAGTGTTACCTTCTCCTTGGAATGACCTCTAGCAGAGACAGTTCTTAAGTATTTGGGCCTCAAGATTCTTTACTATTAAAAGTAGACAGAAATGTTGTACATATAGGTCAAATCCATTGATATAAAAATTTAAACTGAGAAAATGTGAAGGTATATATTCATATTAACTTAAAATATGTTCATAATAATATAAAATGTTCAGGTATTTATTCATATTCATTTAAAATAATAAATGCATTATATGTTAATAAAAATATTTTCATGGAAAATCATTGTAGTTGTCCAAAATAATTTTTGAGAATAATGGCATCGATTTTCAGTGTGATTCTTTTTCATGTCTGGCTTAAGGGAAGACAACTAGATTCTCCTATGACTTTCACCACTCAGTCTAATGGGATATATTGTTTTGTTTGAGTGGCATGAAGAAAAACTGGCCTCATGAAGTTTCATAGTTGGAAAAAGTAAGAGTATGTCCATAGCATTTTCATATAGTTGTTCATATTCTTTGATATGATACCAACGTTGACTATGTGATGTGGCAATGTGGGAGCTCTGGTGGCACAGTGGGTTAAACATTGGGTGCTAACAGAAGATCACAGTTCAAATCCACCAACTGCTTCATGGGAGAAAAAATGCGGGAGTCTGCTTCCATAAAGGTCTGTAGTCTTGAAAACTCTATAGACAGTTCAATAAGGAGCCCTGGTGGTGCTGTCTTGTTGGACTGCCAACCGCAAGGTCAGGGGTTCAAACTCAGCAGTCTCTCCCTGGGTAGAAAGATAAGGCTAGGTGCTCCCATAAAGATTTGCTGTCTCAGAAACCCTACATCAGGTTGCTATGAATCAGAATCAACTAGGTGGCAATGGAATTGGGTATTTTGGAAGACTAAGATTTGAAACAGCCTCCTGCTAACTCTATTTCCTCCCTAAACAACAAAAAGCTCATTAGGAAGGAGCTGTCACAAAATTAGGAGCCCTGATGGTGCTGTCAGGTAAATGTAGAACAGCTAGCTGTTAGATGTGAGGCTTAAGACCAGCAGGTGCTTCTCTGGTGAAAGATAAGGTTCTTTACTCCCCCAAAAGATTTACAGCCTTGGAAACTCTATTTAGGATTGTTAGGTAGCCAATAGGGAGTTGTCCCTCTTTATGTCAAAGCACCCCCTACAGGAGATTGCTGCAGAGAATCAGGCAAGCCCAGTCAGCCATAATGGTTAGAGAGCATGCGCAAATTCAGGCCCTTGAGCCAGGAAGCTGGTACACTTGGGAGGGCCTAATCTAGGCCCGGTGGGCTTAATTCCGCCAGTGGGGTCAACCACACCTCCTATCAGAGGGCCCTGAAAAGCCAGAAACTTGCAGACCACCACACTTTTCCAGTTACTCCTCAGCAGTGCTGCGGTTTCTCTGGCCTGAGGTCACCACGTGTGGATGTGAAGTGCCCTGAGGGGGCCTGTGTAAAGCCTGAAACTGCTTCTATCCTTTATAAAAACTCACTTGAATCACAAACCAGGCTTGCGAAACCAAGGACTGAGGTATTTCTCACCTGAGAAACTTAACAGGATCACCATGAGTGGGAACCAACTTGACGGTCATGGCTTTGATGTTCCACAAAATTGAATTCAGTCCCTGGCTCTAATAGAGAACAGATTTCCATAACTGCAGGACTTAAGTGATGACTTCATGGCTTTTGCTTTAGTTTGGCTGGTGATATGATAGGACGTGTTTTCATGCCAGTCAGAAGGTTCTAGTAGGAGTACTCTATTGTCTCCTGATTAGCCTGGAACAGAGATGTTTGGGTAAGGAAGAACAGATGGGAGGCAGATGGTTAGGTCCCGAGAGTAAAAAAGTTGCACCTCCACCCATCAACAATTCAAACTCAGCCCCTCCAGGGCACACACGCTCTACTGTCCACTGTTTACAATCACCTGTGCTAGCAAAGAGGGAACGTTTTTTTTCTAGCGGCATAATTGTTAAGCGCTTCACTGCTAACCAAATGGTCAGTGGTTCAAACTCACCAGTGGCTCCACAGGAGAAAACAACTTGGCCATCTGTTCCTGTAAAGATTACAACTCAGGAAACTAACTATATTGGGACATGTCTACGCTGCCACATGGGAACACTATGAGTCTTATAGGGTCACTAGCGTACCCAAGCTAAAGGGAATTTGACACTCAGAATCTACAGGAATGCAACCGTAGTTGGAAGCTACCAAGTTATCTTTCTTCATACCATCCACAGGCATTTAAATTCTTGAATTGAGAAACTTGTTTCTTGATATAAATACCCCTACTCTCTCCCCAGTGCAATATTCTGTTCCAAAGTTTTGAATGACCAAAGGTTACCCTGACAGAGACACAAAGAAACCTAAACTCAAGTGCCTCTGGGGTAAAGAATTTACCCAAAGAATGTAGTCCTTGGATCCTGAGAGATAACCTCTAAAACCTTGCAACCCTGCTCCCCCACCCCCCACCACAGAGAATGCCGCCTCTTTGATGAAGCCTCCAGGCCACCCTAGAAGGTTTATGCTAATAAAATGGTTCTTTGGGTGGGGGCTGGTCCTGACCGAAAGACCCACCCTGTGATAGGAGAAAAAAACACATGACTCTTTAGGGGAGAAGTACATGATTCAAACTATCACGCCAGTATAATACACTCCCTGCCACCAAGTCAATTCTGACCTGTAGCAACCGTAAATGGGGTTTCCGAGACCAAAAAGCTTTCCTGCATCAGACAACCTCATTTTTCTTCCTCTAAGTGCTCCAAATAAAAAGAAAAACAACCAAACTCATTGTCATTGAGTCAATTCTGACTCAGTGACCCGATAGGACCAAGTAGAACTGCTCTTGTGGGTTTCTGAGACTGTACATCTTCACTGGAGTAGAATGTCTTTTCTTTCTCCCTCAGAGTGGCCGATGGCTTTGACTTGCTGGAGGCTAACCGTCCTGTAATGAGACCCCACTGAAGGCTCTAGAAGAAGCTTCCGGGGCTCCCTGGCTGAGGAAAGACATCATGCACATGGGAGGGGAGTGAGTGCCTTTGTGAGATATGGAGGCTCCTCCTGGAGCCCCCAGACCTCCTCCTTACACAATTTTTGGATATCTTTTTTTCCCCATATCTCATAAACTGTAATCATAAGTACAGCACATTCCTGGAGTTCTGTGAGTCATTCTAACAAAGTATCAAACCAAGGTAACAGTAGGAGCCAGCAATTCAGAAAGAAGGGGAGCCTGAGGACTCCCTTGCTTACTGGAAACTAAAACCTTGGACAGATTGGCAGTCTGGTGGACTAGGTCTTTCCAATTTTGGAATCTGACCTAGTTCCAGATGGTAACGGTCAGAGAAGAAAGTGCTGGTTAAGTACTTGATGTGTATGTGTAGTTGGACGGGAACTGAATTGAATCGACTGGAATTGCACCTGATATGGTTTCATTCCAATGGTCAGTGTTCAAATTCGATATGTTAGTAGGTGTGAAAACTATCAGTCTCTCTGTGGGAGAAAGACAGGGATTTCTACTTCAATAGTTACTTCCAGTAAAAACTATACTTCAAAATATCAAAAAAAATTATGAGAAAAAAATGTATCTCTATGGAAGCATTCCAGCTGGTAAATAAAGATGTAGTTAAAAAAAAAAGTTAGGGTATTACTGCTTTACAAACTCATAAGTAAATTCTGAATCTGGGAAGTAATTACCAGGAGTGGCTAACATGACAAAAGTGGACAATAGGACATTATGCATCTCTTAATGAACGTATAGAGCACTATTTGTAACAAACACAGTCTTGTCAAAAATGCAAACTGAATCTAATTGAGCCTCTTGATCCAACCATGGAAAACATAGACTGAAGGAATCAGTTTTTAAAGAAATGGGAATATAACCAGTCATATCCAGAAAGCAAGGAATTTTACAAGACATGCGTCTCAGTGTTTTCCATGAATAAATTACCAATGAAAATAAATGGGAAAAAGGGTCGTTGTGTGCCTCCAAGTTGATTCTACTTCATAGGGATCTTATTGGACAGAGAAGAGCTGCCCCATAGGATTTCCTAAACTAGCATCTTTATGAAAGAAGACTGCCAAGTTCTTCCTCCAATGGTGGATCCAAGCCATGGACTTTTCATTCAGCAGCCCCTGTGCTTAACCACTTCCACCACAGGAATCCTTTGAAAGGGAGAGTAACCTATAAACTACATTTAAAATTTTCTACATGTGCACCTGTTTGGATCCTGATTAAAGCAACTCAACAACATAAAATAAGCAAATAAAATATGTGGTAGACGCCCCCCCCCCAAAAAAAAGGGCATTACACGTTATAGTCTCAGACACCGGGGTAGTTCTACCTTGTCTTGTGGGGTCGCTATGAGTCAGCATCGACTGGACGGCAGTGAGGAGGAGAGTAGCAGGTGTCCACTAGCCCCTAAAGGAGGCCTGGTGGAGCAATGGGTAAAGGCCTGAGCTGCTAACCCCAAAAGTTGACAGTTTGAACCCACCGGCCACGCAGTGGAAACCCTCTGGGTCAGTTCTCCTCTGCAGCGAGGGTCACTAGGAGCACAATAGAAACCGCCACCATAACATCGGGACGTGTTCTAACCTTTCCTCCCGCCAGCAAGGACGGGCGGCAGCATGTGCCAGTGCAGTGGCTGTGTTTTCCCCACGCCAGCGCTCTTATCTGTGAAATGAGAGCACCTGTGTACAGAGTGCTTTCCTTCTTATAGAAATCTCTCCAAGGTCCGCTAGCGCCGGGAGGAGACTAAAGGCACTCTTATGTCAACTCATAGCGCCGGGAGGAGACTAAAGGCACTCTTATGTCAACTCAGTCTGCATTGTGAGCAGATCCAAAGGCACACTGGGCATGTTCTCGCTCTACCTCGTTCAGATTCGGCCGCTCCAAAAACATTCAGCCGTTTATCTGCTATGTCCTTGTAGCTGACAAACACAGCTAAGAACTCAGAAAGAAAGAAGCAAGAAATTAGCCCATGGCTTCCCTCCCACTTTCGATCCTGGGGAAGGCCACTGGTGAACGAGGCTCCTGCAGTTTCAGGCCTGGAGGACAGGGTGGACTTCGGGGTGCCTGGGTGGAGAGCCCCCTGTCCTCAGGCTCCTCAGCCCACCTCCTCCTCCTCCTCCCGCCCCCCCTGGGCCTGGCCTGGTGCTTAGCGCTGCTTGTTTGTGCCCTGCTCAGCACCAGGGAACTCTTCAAAGGAATGAGAAGAATGAGCGAGCGGAGGTTACAGCAGTGCATTATCTCGGCCAGCTGACAGCCTTTCACCACCACAGTTATAATCCCCTCTTTGTGCTCTCCGCAGGCACTGAGTCATTGATAATTTCTCTCCCTTTTCCAAATGCAAAAGAGGCTCGCAGATCAGCCTGGCTTGTGCAGCAGCCTTGGGGGCCCGAGCTGGCCAGCGGGTGAGCGACAGATTCTGCAGGGTCCTGTCTCCTCCAACTCACCCAGCCTGGCCTCTGCTTCCCACACTGCTGGGGGGGACCGCCTTCAGATGAAAGGGGAGCCTGCCCCAGTCGGAGGACACTGGCCCTCGCAACTAAGGACATTTTCCTTTAGGGACCCTTAAAAGTGAACGTGGCTCTGTTTAAATTTTTTCAGCTCACAGGTCCCAAGGGAATGGGTTTGTTTTAGCTCTGCTTTTCTGATTCACTGAATGCTCAGGAAGCTAGGAATGGGTCCACGTTCTGAGGTATGGAGTAGATGGGAGACCTGGGAACAGAGTTTTCGGCTCGTCGATAACTGTGGGTCTGTGTTGTCCTATCTAACACCATAGGGTAAAACGTGGTTACAACTCAGTGGTTAAGAGCGAGCTTACGAGCACTCTGCTAACAGAGTGGTTTGCTGTCTGGTTTGCGCTTTACTGGAGAAAAGCAGACTCACTATCATGGAGTCCATTCTGACTCATCAACAACTCTCACTCCTAAGCCAGAGTAGAACTGCCCGGTGGGCTTCATAGACTAAATCATTCACGGAGTAGAAAGCCTCATCTCTCTACCGCAGAGGGGTTGCTGGTTCCCAGCTACTGACCTCATGGTTAGTAGCCCAACATGAAACCTGGCTGGCCACCAGGGGTCCAGTCCACTGTCAACAGATGTGGTCAACCTCAAAAGCAGTCTGCGAGCTGCTAGAGCAGAACTGCTCCTATGGAGTTCCAGGACTGAAACTGCTTTTTAAAATCCCTGATACCTTACATCTTTACGGTAGCGGGCAATTTTGCCTTTCACCTGCGGAGCACCTGGTAGGCTCAAAGTGCAGGTCATGTAATCAGTGTCTCACAAACTCAAAATCCACGCTCGGGGCTGTCATGTCATATCAACTCATGGCTACCCTATGCTACAGGATAGAATGGCCCTTATGGGTTTCTAAGATGGTAAATTTTTATAGGAGTGGAAAACTTCATCTTTCTCCAATGAAGCAGCTGGTGGTTTTGAACTGCAGCCCAATAGGTTACCTGCTAAGCCACCAGGGCTCCAGTCTTCTGCAAAGATCATGACCTGTAAAGAAACTACCCTGATGGGATAATGTTGATAGACTGATGTTTGGGTTTGTCTATATGCCAGGTGCTAGTCTAAACTGCACAAACACAATATATCATTCAATCTTACAACAGTTCTATGAGCCTGACATAGAAAAAAGTTATTTCCACTTGTAAACAAGGATTTTGGAGCACAGGGGTGTTAAACAACCTGCAATTGAGTGGACATTTGAACCCAGTCTAGCTCCAGAGCTAAAGGGAACCCCCCTGTATTATAGGCCTTCAAGAATTTACATGGTTCCAGGTAAATTCTAGCTCTATCACTTAATATCTCTGAGCCTGTTTCCTGATCAGGAATAAGGACAATAATTCTTAGCTTTTCAGGAATGTAGTGAAAATCAAATGAGATCGTGTGTTTCTGTGTACCCTGTTAAGTAAAAAGAGCATTACTTTTACTTTAATAAGTAGCCAGTTGCCCTAAGGAGCCCTGGTGGCATGGTGGTTACTTGTTGGGCTGCGAACCTCAAGGCTAGCAGATAGAAACCACCAGCTGCTCCTCGGGATAAAGCTGAGGCTTTCTACTGCCGTGCAGAGTGACAGTCTCAGAAATCCGTGAGGAACGCTCTACTCTGTCCAGTAGGGCAATTGTAAGTCAGAATCAACTCGATGGCAGTGAGTTTGGGGAGTTTCCTTGAGTGAACTCTGACTCCTAGCAACCCCATGTGAGTCACTGCAGATCTGGGCTCCATGGGATTTTCCATGGGTGGGGGTTTTAAACTAGACAATCAGGTCTTTCTTCTGTGATGCCTCCAGGTGGACTCTAACCTTTTGGTGACCAGCAGAGTGCATGAACCACGTATAGACCCAGGGACTCCCAAAAGAGAGCTTCTACGTTACCCTAGGCCATCTCTGAAATAGAGGCCTTAAAAATATACCCTGAGAAGGACGCCCATGGAGTCCCTGGGGAATACAAACGGTTAACAGAAATGAAAGAGTTAACTACTAAATGAAAGGCTGCAGCTTCCAGTCAGCCCACAAGATCCTGGCAATCTGCTTCCAAAGAGGTGGGCATCAGCTCCACATTGATTTGTGTGTTTTATCCAGGAAACTTAGATCCAAATTTGTCAGTGTCATTGCCGTTTTAAGGTTTTATGACCTATATGGTAGGTTTGCTATGAGTCAGTGTCAACTTGATGGCAATATTGTATTGTTTTGATCATAACAATACCATATCTTCTTGGATTGAGGTCTTCTGATCCTACTGTTATTTTCTATAGCCCTGATTCTATATTTGTATTTCCTCTATTATTTCACAATACATATTCTAGATCTCTACCTAAGTCATTGTGGACTGTGGTAAGGAATATAAATGGATAAATGAAGTTTTCTCAAACCCTGTAGCTGGTGCCCACTCATTAATACACATCACCTAAGGGACAGCTGCCTGGTGACTTTGAGCTTGGCCCTTCCTTTCACCTGTGAAGACACTGACTTATAGGAAGGAATTCAATAAGAATTCATGAGCGAGCTGTGCGAGAGCACTGTGAGCTGTTCCAGAGCAGACATGTTATCAATAAAGCCACAGCAACCAAGGAAGTTAATATTCTTCTGGAACGAGAAATTGTTCAGCTCTAGGTGAGTGTATCTCCCCGACCCCCAGCCCCACCCTGCTTTGCTCCTTCCACTCACCCCACCTCCAGAGTTTCTATGACTTTCCTCCTACAAGATTTTTTTCTGAACAACTTGCAAAATTGTCCTTTGAGTTTCTAAATTCAGAATACATAAGTGGTCAAGCCTAACCCCAATGATCAGGCACCGTATTTTTTATTATGGCAAGGATACTGGCGAATCTTGGCATTTGTTTTGTAGCAGATTACAAAAAAGCAAGTTCTGCTGTCCAAATATTTTCCAGTAAGGTGGCATGAGATCAGACAGCACCAGGGCTGATGCCACCTGAAGCTAAATTATCACTTATATATATAATGAGCAGCTTATGTCCAGAAGTCAGCATCAAGCTTCTTACTAGCATGATGAGCAATGGCCATCTGTCCCCACAAAGCCAGGCAGCGTGACCTTCAGTCCCAGGCAATGCTAGCATCGCTCTTTCCAGTGATGATGCACGAGAGAAAGAAATGCTCTAGTAACTTTGCTATAAGCAACCACATACACAAATGCTTGTCCCTATTTGTATTTCAAATAGCCTCTCAAAAAGAAAAAGTAGGAAGAAGCAAACAAAGCCTGCCTGGACAGCAAGTTAAGGTGTGTGTAATTCAGAGTTGTGTGTGATTCGATTTTCTTCGAGGAAAGATGTATGCATATAATTAACGTGCACTCAAAGAGCAAAGAAGAGCACATGCATTATACTAGAAATTCCTTCATGTTTTATTAATCTAAACTACATGAAAATATCTAGCTGCAACAAAAGTCACAGCTCAAAACCTCAGGCCGCTAGATCTCTATTGACAAACAGCAATAGTCTCACTAATCTCTCTGACTACTGCCATTGGCATAGAGAAAGTAAACAGTGAAAGAGGTCGGTAAGAAGAAATCACCACAGTGATAGCGCCTTGCCAGTGAGGGGTTTGTCATCTGACTAACTCATTAAATCCTTCTGTGAATTGAATGCATTCCCCCATTTGTCTCCTGCATTCTTTCCCCTGTCTGTCATGCAAGAGATCTTTAGCATCATCAGAAAAGAAAGGGAGGGGGGTGAGGGGGACATAAGCTAGCGGCTGCTTCTCAGTGGGAATCCATCATCTGACAGGGAGTAAGACAACCACGTCCAAGATCAACATTATAAAATGGTGCTCTAAGCCTGAGTGGTTCTCATAATATCGAGCAAATATGTATGTGTGTGTTATTTTAGCCAAGAATTCTATCTTTCTAGAACCTTTTACTTAGTTTCAGGATTACAAATTTAAAAGTTGTTTTATTTTTTTTATTATTGTTAGAATATGTCATTTCCTAAAAACTTGGTTTAAGAAAACACTCAAAGCAGCAGTTCTCAACCAGTAGGTCGCAACCCCTTTGGGGGTCGAACAACCCTTTCACAGGGGTTGCCTGATTCATAACAGTAGCAAAATGACAGTTATGAAGTAGCAACAAAAAGAATTCTATGGTTGGGGTCACCCCAACATGAGGACCTGTATGAAAGGGTCGCAGCATGAGGAAGGTTGAGAACCACTGACTTAAAGGAATAGGAGACGCAGACGCAGGAGTTGGCTGGCAGGTGTGCAAGCCTGAGTTTGACTCTATTTAAAGGACAGAGTAACTAGTTATGACTGAGACCATATGCATATTCGTGGGAGGTGGACAGCTCCAGGGTAGGCCAGCAGCTCAAGGAGCATCTCAAAGACTCCAGTTCTTTCCATTCCCCTGCTCCACCATTCTCCGTACATTGGCTTTTCATTGTAGTATTTGCCATCTCCAAATATGTCAGAAGACGGCTAACAAAGCTTCAGACACAGTCTCTCACTGGTGTCCCCAAAGGGACAGGACCCAGAGGCAATATGTTTTATCCTTTTCATTTACGGAGGAAAACCCAGTGTAGATGCCCCCTTAATATATATAGTATTGGCAGAATGGAGTTTCCTGTCCGTTCCTAGACCACTCACTAGTGAAAATAAAAAAGATTACTAGAGGAAGTTTAGAACCAATCATAATTCACTCCCTAAAATGATATCTTTGTGTAATTCCTGCAAGCGGAACTTGTGGGGAAGAGTTTACATGGTGTTGACTCAACTTCATGGTGAGTGTATGTGTGTCAGAGTTAAACTGCTCCGTGGGATTTTTGATGGCTGGTTTATCAGAAGTGGGTTGCCAGGTTTTTCTTCCTACGTGCCTCTGGGTGAACTTGAACCTCCAGCCTTTTGGTTAGCAGCCAAGCACTTTAACCAATTGCACCATCCAGGGACAGGCCAGTGGGAAGATATAGGAATACTGACTACCCTGATTGGCTAAGTCTCTTCCTTCACCACCAGTTTCATAAATTCAACCATTACAAGGAATGTCCCTGAAGCTTACAAGAACAAGCTAAAGTAAAATGTAAAAGTAAAATTAAAGAGCTACACACCATATCTGGTATTCTATTTTAAATTGGGGGTTTTTAGGTCTTTCCAGGCATATTCCGAATGTGTTTCCTTCTTCTATTGGTCTAGCTATGTGGTATTTGTTACTCTTTTGCTGGTTTCTGGGTCTCTTCTACTATTGCCTCCCAGGTTTGCATAAACCTTACACGTGTCCATTAGCCCAGCCACTTCTATTGTGCTTTAACAACTCAAGTAAATATGTAAGATAAGCAGATGTATACAGACCACAGCTGATACGTGGTTCCCAGGAGTTGGGGGGAGGAAGGAATAGAGAGTTGGTTATTGCTTCTTGGGTATTGAGTTACTATTTAAGGTATGCAAAAGTTTGGGTTGTGGCACAACACGAATGTAATTAATTTTGCTGAATTGGGCACTTAAAAATGATTAAAATAGAAAGTGTTATGGCGTATGCTTGGTAGAGAGCCAGAGAAAAAGAAGACCCTCCACTAGCTAGACTGACGGGTTCAAACCTGGCAGTAGTTTTGAGGAGGACGCAGGGCTACACAGTGTTTCTTTCTGTTACACACAGAGTTGCTGTGAGTTGGAGCCAGCTCAGTGGCACCTAACAACAACACATATTTTCCCATAGGAAAACTGAAAACCAAATAAACACCCAAACCTTGGTGAGTGTGCTCGGAGACCAGCAGTCAGGCGTCCGTTGTTGACGCTGTGACTTCAGCTCTAGCTCAGAGCTGACGACTGAGAGGCATGATTCTGGCTCACTCGACAATGTCCTTAAGTGGAAGCAGAGACAAAGGCAGCCACCTAGACATCAGGACTCACATCAGGACACTTGCGACTGGGCCAAGAAACCCATAACCTCCTTGGTCACAAATGGTTCTTCCATCAGCCACACAGAGTTCAAAAACAAACCTTCTTTAAAAGAAGAATTCCTGTCATACTATCCAGTTACCAATCTCTACTTTCTGCTCTCCCTTTCAGGGACACACTACACCAAGTCTAAGGAAGAGCATGCATAACCAGCCCCACTCCAGGTGCCATGGTTCAGCATAAAGGTACTCTCCCCCTCCCCCACCCACCCCAAATCTTAATCAACTTCCTCTTTTGTTGTAAGACTGAAAGAACTAGATGGTATCTAGTTACTGTTCCTGAATATTTTGATAAAAGGTGCAATAGAAGGATCCTGGTCAAAAGGGAGAAATGCAGAACTTCAGCTTCTCATGGGATCCAGATTTTCTCGAGCTATGAAAGCTGGATAAACCCCTGAAACTATTGCCCTGAGATAACCTTTAAACCAAAAATATCTCTTGAGGTTGTCTTAAAACCAAATAATACAAAAATGCTCATTAGAAAAAATAACTGCCTTGAGCAAGAGGATTTTTGGAGAACTGCCTGCATGAAATCCGCCTGACACCCCCAAGTCTAAAGCTTAGATAGGGACCCTAAGGGCAAGAAATGTGTGTTCAGGGGGAAAACAGCTCAGTAAAACAGGGTGTGAGTGGTGACACAACTCAACGAATGAGACCAATGTCATGGAATTGCACACGTAAAAACTAAATGAGTGACTATTTTGCTGTGTGTATTCTCAATAACAGCAACAACAAAGTCAATCTCTTTTTTTTCTCCCCCATGAAGAGAGAGGCTCTGCCCTAGAGAAAAGCATTAGTCCATCGTAGGAGGAAAAGTGGGCGACTATGGGCCTGGTTCCACCAAAATTACTCCATCAGTTGCCTGGAGGCTTACCAGGGAATTGAAAGAGGGGTGAAAAGGATGGTTCCTTAGAAAACCAGTGATGATCTCTGCTGCTCGTGGGAGAGGAGGGGCTAGCTCCTCTCTCCCTAAGCCCCAGTCAAACTCCCTGCCTTTGCGTTGATTCCGACTCAGAGCCACTCTCTAGTACAAAGTAGAACTGTTCCTGTGGGTTTCCGAGACTGTCAGTCTTTAGGCATAGGATAGGCAGTCTCATCTTTCTCCCTCAGCCTGAGTAGGAGAGGGGTTAAGAAGCCAATGATAAATATGAGTCCTCTGACATTCCGGGAAAAGAAAAGCTCTTGCAGAGTGGAAATCTCAATGTCAAAGGCAGACTAGAGATGACAGAGCAGAGAGGAAGGACTGCATAGGGAGCAAGCCGGATTGTCTTTCTAAAAAGGTCCCAACATACTCTTTAGGGACGGACTTCCCCACCACGGGAATGGGAGATGCTGAGCACGATGTACACATGAGAAGAAGCAGCGGTGGGGAGGAGGTGCGTAGTCACAGACAGAAAGCCCAAGAAGGCATTGCTGAGGAACTCGGAAAGAGCAGGGGAGTTGGGCACAGAGAGGCCCAGTGCCAACATCCATGGCATCTCTGGAGCTCTCCTCCTTCAGCCCCCAAGCTTGGACATAGATGAAGCCTAACAGCCGCCATGGAGTGTGAGGAGATACGGAGATGCTTACTTTCAAGGGTCACCTTGGCTGAGCGACAAAACGAAAGCAGATTGTCCTCATGTGGGTTCCAACTTATGGAAACCCCGTAGGGCAGGTGTCAGCCCCAACCAAACACACTGCCATTGACTCAACTGTTTTAAGACAGTAAAACCGTTCCATCGGGTTCAAAGGCTCTCGCTTTCACAGGCGCAGGCTGCCATCGCATGCTCATGCAGAGGCTGATCTGTTGCAACTGCTGCCCTGTAGGTTAGCAATGGAGTGTTTAACCACTGCTCCACCAGGACACGTTTCCAAAGGCCTTAGGATGCCGTTAGTCAACGTGGAGGTATTTTGTAGATGTGGGTAATACCTACAATCAGTTGGCCTTCGATAAAGAAAATTATCTTCAATAATGTGAGTTGCCCTTGTTGGAAAACCTTAAGAGCAAAACCAAAAAAAAAAAAAAAAGAGCAAAACCAAGGGTTTCCCGAGGTAGAAGCAGTTCTGTCTCACTTCAGGACTGGAGCTGCCGCTAGACCTGTGAATGTGGTCGAGCACACAGGGGCAACGTGATGAGAACTTCTTAGACACAACCAAACACCCAGAGGGAAGCAAACACCCAGTCCCTGGACCTGGAGGCTCAGGACCCTTGTCTCAGAGGACACCAAGGTCTTACTGAACAGGCTGGGACTGGTGGAACCCCCAAGACTATGGTGCTGAGACACCCTTCAGTTCGAGACCCAGAACCATCCTGCCATCCAGGTGGACTACTCAGTCATGTAAGCTACCGAGGGCAGCATTTACCCACGGACAACGTGCAGAAGAGTCAGGAAATCAGGAGGAATGGCAACTGGGCATGCAGGGAGGAAGGAGGACAAATGATGATATTTGGGGAGGATTACAGTGGAGGAGTTTGAGCAAAATGTGTATGAATTGTAGAATGTAAAACTGATGATCGATCTGCTCAGTAAGCCTTCACCTAACTCACAATTTAAAAGTTTGAAAAACAAAATAAAGGAACAAAAGCTTGAGCGTTTCCAACCCCCCAGTCTGCCCTCCTGCCTTCAGACTTGCCAGACCCCACAATCACATTCCTGATAATCAATCTCTGACTGATTCACTGATTTAGGCGAAGCAAGGAAAGGGAGAACAAGCCATCCCTGGCCCTGCCCTACAGGTTGCTAAGTGAGAAGATAAGCTTGAGCTGCAAGAGGGGGATGTTGTGACAGCACAAAAATGTGGCATTGTGCAATGACACTAGGCTGACCTGGAGACATGTGCTCGTTGGGGCGGACTGGTTTGGATATCTAAGAACAGCCATCAGTGTAAGTGAGCTGACAATGATTTCGCCCAAAGGGCAGGGAAGGATGAGCCATAAAGTCAGTTTAATGGAGTCAACAGGAAAAATGATCAAGCCAGTTTCTACCTGCACCCTGAGAAATCTCAACCTGTTCAGATACCTGTGACTTCTCTTTAATCCCCTGCCATTGGATAGGACCTCAGTCACCTGGAGTCCAAGCCGCTCTCTCCGTTGGTCTCAGACCTATCTTCTAGTTCTGATGTATGAACAGGACCTGCATGTCCTTGGATGCTTGACCTGAGCAGTGCTGAGCTCAGGAAGAAACCACATTTCTTTCCCCCCTGGGCTGAGACCTTGTGCTCTGGCCTCAGCTGGACGACTCTATTCCATTTCTATTTCATACAGTGGCCCACACATCTTTGCAGACAAACACAGCTGGGGGAACACAAATGCATATCTGTTGGTAAGAAAAGAGGGAGGACTCACTTCCAGTTGGGGGGAAGAATGACTGCAAATGCTTTGGGGGACAGCAATGGGGTGGTGTCTTTGGTGGTATGCACCGAATGGGCCACATTAACCTGGGCTTCTGGGTGCATCCTGGGGACCCAGGCCAGGTGTAGTAGAACCCTGGGACACTGAACCCTGAATCTTCAAGGAGCACAGCATGCTCTAGAGCCTGCATCAGTGGGATCTCTTGCTTCCAGAAACTCCGCTGGGTGAACTGGTCTCTTCCTTAGACACACTTGTAACTTGAGGATTTAAGTTGGAAACTACATGGTGTCTGAGGAAGTGGAAGACGGCTGCACGAAGATTGTTGAACTGCTGGTAGGTGGACAAATGTGGCCTTGCTACATCAATGTCCTATATTGCTGTATTAAGATATGTATTATTTCGGCCAACCTGTGACAGACATTCTGTTTTATTTTGTTTTTGTTTGTTCATATGAGGATGTATCTCAGAGGTGTTATATCATTGGGCGTCACCCTCTTGAAGTTGTGTTATGTGTTTTTCTGTTTTTCTATAAATGAAACTCAGGATTTATGGACCTATAGCAACAGTAAATAGAATAAGGGTTGTGGGGGCAGGGGGAGCACAGGGATGGTGGGGGGTAAAAGGGGGATGATGTCAAGGAGTCCAGGAAGAAAAAGTATGTTTGGAAACTGATTGTGGAAGCAATTGTACAATTCCGCTTGATGTGATTAAACTTTGGAATGATAGGATAGTATTAACTCCCAATTAACAATAATTTTTTTTCTAATTAATAGTAAATTTAAAACAAACAACAAAGACATAGATCCAGGAATGGGTTTTCGGTTTACACTAAATCATAGCTCCAATTTAAGAACAATTTGTTCTTAAATAGTGACCATTTAAAAACAATTTGTTCTTACATCATGACCCTGCTTGATACTCACCCTCAGGAAGGGAACACAGAAGACACAGGTGCTATAGCAAAATGTGGTGAAGAAATTAGATGATGCCAGCTATCAGATAAAATAATGACTGTGTGGTAGTTACATAATTGCCTGTCAACTTGAGGGAAGGGGTGGAGTCTAGCCTGTCAATCAGTTCATAACTAATAATGCCTCTGTGTGGGCATGGCCTTCTCCTGAGGATTCTGGGAACTCCTGTCTTCCTTCCTGGAGGCGGGACACTCACTCTCTCTGCTACACATTCCTGTTGATGAGCCACCTGGATCCACACTGATGAAGCCAGAGACCTGGAGCTGAAGGAGCTACATGGAAACTCATGCCAGTGCTGAGACGCTTCCACAAGACTTTTTACCCACTGGCCTGTGATCTTCCTGCTTTTGGCATCATTGCATGTGCTGCGTGAATCTGGAGAAGAATTTATGGAGTGGTATCAGACATGTGGGCTAATACTGGACGTATGGGCTCATATTGAATTTATGGACATAACCTGGACTGGGCCAGGATGTTTTCTTAATATTCAATTACTCTTCTTTGTTTTCCTCATGTTCTCTCTCTTTTTTTTTTTAAATCATTTTATTGGGGCTCCTACAATTCATCACAATACATACATCAATTGTGTAAAGCACACTTATACATTTGTTGCCCTCATCATTCTCAAAATTCGTGTTCCTCTTGGGTTCCTGGAATTAGCTCATTTTCCTTTTTCCCTTCCCCCTTCCTCATGAACCCTTAATAATTTATAAATTATTATTATATCTTATCTTA
>NW_022111324.1:77905565-77908888 GCF_000313985.2 Echinops telfairi | reverse complement strand
CCTCCCTTCCCCTACCTCCCACACTCCCATGTCCCTCCGGGGCCATTGGTCCCTTTATTTTCTTCTCACATTTTTTTTGTCCAGCCTCTCTTTTCTAGGTGGACGTGCAGATATATTAATATGTGAATAAAATTAGGGATGGCTTTGACAGCACAGTACCAAAGTGGCACATAAGAACATGGAGATGACGGCAGCAGCACTGACAAGCCAACAAACAAAAAAGCCACTGACATACAAAATTTAAAAATAGAGAAAAAACAAAACAAAACAAATAAGCTGAAGAAAAAAAAAAGAAGAAAAAAAAGCCTGTTAGTAGATCAAGGTCTGTGTGTTGACCTTTAGGAGCGTTTTCTGGATGAGTCTAATGGGGTGACATGTCCTGGCCCCAGAGTCCATCGTTTGTCTTCCCTTGGGACCTCCTTGCTCTGCTTCCCTGCCGCTCCATTGCACGCCCCCAGTGTTTTGCCTCGGTGTGGTGGGGTCAGCTCAGTCGCCCATCCCACACTGTGTCTCTGGTGCTGTCCCGTGTAGGACCATGGGTCAGTGCAGGATGTCGCATCTTGCCATGGGGGCAGCTATATGGGCCTCTCTATACACTGGGCCCTCCGAGCTGGGCTATCGTCCTCTGAGCTTGGTGGGCCCAGTACAATTACTCTTTGAGGTAAAATGTTCTCTTATACATATATGAATGTCTCTGGATTTTTTTTTCTAGTCAACCCTGACTAACACTGAGTGTATCTTAGACTGTTATGTAATTGGAGGTCACCTTCATGAAGTTGTGTTATATATTTTTGTGTGTTTCAGTATATGAAACCCAGGACTGATGAACCTATAGGGGCAGCAAGTAGAATACGGGTTTCAGGGGGACCTAAAAGAAGACAATGTCAAGGAGTCCAGGAAGAAAAAGAATCTTTGGGAACTGATTGTGGTAGCAATTATACAATCTGTCTGACATGATTGAACTATGGAATGATGTATGTATTGACTCCCAGTTAATATCACCAAACAATTGCCATTTCAACCATTTTGTTACATTACTTACACTCATCATTATCCATCTCTCCCTCCCTTCCCCTGGTAACTCTGCTGTACTTTTAAAATCACTGATACCAGAACCCCTTTGTAATGTGGGATCAGGAACCTCAGAGAGTACCTAACAGAAGCAGTCCCTGGAGGCACAAAGGATCAAAGCACTTGGCTGCTAACCTAAAGGTGGGCTATTGGAGTCCATCCAGAGGAGCCAACCCACGAGTCTAAGTGGATTCCACAGCAGCAGGGATTTAATTGTTCATTTAAGCTAACATAACCCAAAACGCCAAACTCACTGCCAATTCTGACAGGGGAGAACTACCCTGTGATTTTCCCAGACGGCAAACATTTTATGGGAAGAGAAGATGGGAGTAGAAAGCGCCATCTTTCTCCCATGAAGCTGTGGCCTAAAGGGGAACCCCTGGAATTTCAGTGCATAGGGTTTTTCTCTGATCCTACCTGAGCTGATTAGAGGGAAATATACAAGGAGGGCTTCAAAACGTTTGTGGGGGGAATTTCCACATTTTCATGAACTTTTTGAAATTCCCTTGTGTATATGTGTATAATTCTGCTCTAATTTCCAGCCAAATATACAGTGTTCCCCAGTGCCACATATATACATATATTTGCTAGGATGCTTTCAGTTACAAGAAGAAGAAAATCCTGACTCTGCTACTTACTAGCAAGGACCTTGAACTTGAAGTCTTCGTGCTTCAGATTTTCCTCCTGCAAAGTATACAGTTGTTATGGAGATAAAGCACTCAACACAGAATAGGTCCTTGGGTTATACATGGCTCTGGTTTAGATGTCTTACTATCTATCATCTTATGACAAAAAACTATCAATCAACCTCTGGGGTATAAGATGATTCCATTGATAACATGAATAATTTACCTACTGGCATAGAATTTAAGATACTGCTGAAAAAAGGAAGTTATTTAAGTATAGTTCACTGCAAGCCACAACCCATGAGTTGTTAATTTGTACAGATAGATTGTTTTTATTATTAAATACTTTTGGGGGGGCTCTTACATCTCTTATCACAATCCATCCATTCATCCATTGTGTCAAGCACATTTGTACATGTGTTGCCATGATTTTCAAAGCATTTTCTTTCTACTTAAGCTCTTGATATCAGCTCCTCCCCTCCCTACCCCACCCTCCCTCCCTCATGAACTCTTGATAAATTATAGATTATATTTTCTTATCGTCCTCTGTCACCCTTCACCCACTTTTCTGTTGTTCATCCTCCTGGGAGGGGGTTATATATCGATCCTTGTGATCTTTTCCCGCTATCTCCCCCCACCTGCTCCTTATCCTCCTGGTATCTCTATCCTCACTGTTGGCACTGAGGGGTTTATCTGTCCTGGATGCCCTGTGTTTCGGGCTCTTATCTGTAGCAATGAAAACATCCAGGGAAACTAGGTTTGAGGTGGAGAAGTTCTGAAGGGATCTAGATCTTTGGGATTCATAGAACCTTCTCTCTTCCACCTTTCCTCGTTGTCAGGAGCAGGTCACCCCCTTCTCAGCAGCCGCCTAATTCAGAGTCAAATGCCCAGAAAACTGTCCTTTTCCTGGTGACCAGGAGTGTGGGGTGGGGTTGGGGGGTGACCGCATTAAGAATTCACCAACAACGAACTTCTAATTATGAAAATTGCAGCCTGGAGATCCCAGGTTCTGAAACATATCAAGGAAAGGGCGGGAGGAACGTGTAATTTGGGACTTCCACAAACGACATAATACGCTTGTCATTTTCTGAGAATTAGCTGCTCAATTAGATGTGTCTGGAAAATTGCCTATTTGCAATCTTCCGAAAGCCCCACCATCGTACGGGAAGGCAAAATGGTTGCGGGAGGAAAGGAGACGTACAACGGGGAGATGTGTGTAAACAAACGCACGCCCCACTCTCCGAGGGTGTGGACTTTGGGCGGCGGAAGGGCCGCCTTGGGGCGCGTCTTCCGCAGCCCTTGAGCCGAGGCTGTGAGGAGAGGGACTCCACGGGAGGGACCTGTGCCCTTTGCAGAAAGAAAAAGACAGGAGAAAGCAACGCGAGGACGGCGCGGTTTAGGAATGCCGGCTTCGCTACTCTGCTTTAGCACCGCAGGGCTTAAGCCTCGCGGCTGAGGCGTTCGCACTGTAAACAGGAAGGATTAGAGTGACCCCCGTCCCAAAAGACTGGAGCTGTCCGGGGAAAGCTCGGGTTACCTTGCCTCCTGAGCAGCCTGCCCCGGGTGACAAATGTCCCCGATTCGGGCACGCTTTTGTAGTGCGTGGGAAAGCACGGCTAATCCGGG
>NW_022111324.1:77849765-77905307 GCF_000313985.2 Echinops telfairi | reverse complement strand
GAGCGCGCGGGGCAAGTAGACAGCGAAGTACGAGCTGCATTCCCACCTCGCGGGCGGGGAGGCTGGCTTTAGACGCTCGAAAGAACACTCGGAGCCATCCTCTGAGTCCTTTCTCTGTCCCACCGGTCCTTCACCCCACTTTTTAAGACTCTGTCCTTCCCTCGGGACCCGTCTCCTCCCTGCTATCCGCTTGGCTCCTTTAGCGCTTCCCACGCGCCCGGTTCCGTTCCACGAGCCTGACAGGGAGACAGACACTGGTTGATAATCCTCATGAACCACTCTGTGGAGACGCGCTGCCACGTGCGACGAGACACCGCGGCCCAGGGACCCGGGATGGAGACTGAGGCCAGGCCGGCCCCACGCGACACGCAGGGCTGCCACTACTGCCAGCTTAGAGCTATGTCACCTGCCCGGGGAGTCGCCGCAGTGCAGGTTCCCATCTCAGCTATTTTGTTTGGAAAGTTCAGCATCGGTTAAATGGAGAAGAGCTGGCAGGAGAGGCAGGGGAAGCCATTTACAGGGCATTTTCCATGAAGAAGCTCGGGCGTTGGGTGGAAAGTTCTTTCTGCTGTAAGGATGCAGGTTTAATGAGAGCCTGCTTGTACCAGCTCCAGCTTCAACATTCAAGGCAAGGGGCGACATCTGGGACCACCACCACCGTTGGTTGCAATCAGTGGACTCTGACTTATGGGCACCTCATGTAGGTCACAGTTGAAACTGAGCTCCTGGGAGTTTTCAGTGCTTTTTTTAAGGTAGATCCAAACTGTTCTTCCCAGAAACCTCTGGGTTGACTTAGCAACTGGATGTACTGAACTACCCCTCTGAGAAATTCAGGGTGAAAACACAGCCAAATGCCCTGGGCATTTTTTGTTAGGTAGGTAAAAAAAGAGTAAGGGTTTGGAACAAGTGGATGCCTTGAGATTCTGAAAAGTTCCTGAAACATTATACTAGATACATAATTTGATAATTGGGGAAATGGCAAGGCAGTCAACAAAATGTAGATATTCCAGACACATTTGTTAAGGTTTCAGGTATACTATTGTACCTACTATAGGGATGATAATTGGAGGGAGGAAAGGGAGTTTCCGTTTCAATCCCTCAAACGCAAGCCCACTGCTGTAGTCAATTCTGACTCACAGCAACCCCATCAGACAGAGTGAAAATGCTCCTTGGGAGTTCCGAAGCTCTATCTCTTTCTCCCAGGGAGCAGCTAGTGGAGTCAAACTGCTGACCTTTCAGTAAGCAACCCAACGTGTAACCCAGTCAATAGAGATCAAAATTTAAAAAAATTAAACACCAAGGAGATACGAAATTTTACCTCTCAAGCTGGCAAAAAAAAAGATGATGCATAATAATGTAAAATATACGGTCTTATATTCTGTTGACAGGAATGCAAGTTGGAGCAAATTTAGAAGAAATGATTTGGAAATCTGTATCAAAAGCCTAAGTATATTTCATTGTTGACCTAGGAGTTCTACTTAGGAGGTTTTATCCTAAGATAATTACTTAAAATATGCCAAATACTGTGGATAGAATAGTCAATGCCATGTTGTTCATAATACCATGCAAACACAGACTGGGGGCACAGTTAGATAGCCTCCTCTGGCTGTATAAGAAAGGAGACTCTAACAGCTCACTAGCACTAGGCCTATTGCCACAGGCTTAGGTCAGACATGCCTTCATCCTTCTTTTACCCTATTCCTCCCACAGCACTCTACTTTTCTGCTGGGTTTGCTAATTCATTGCAATGACTGCACAGAACTCATAGCCAATACTCACAATTATGGGAGCTTATTAGGGAAATTAAAAGGTTACCGTAAGCCAGGATCAGTAAACAGTAAGGATATAATCATCAGTCCACATCAGCGCCTCTCCTCAGCCAGCAGCCAGGTAGGTCTCTCTGGTCCTCAGCCTCTGTAGGCCAGAAAGCCACCTCATTGCTCTGTCTCACAGTCCCATAGTCTTGGTGATGCTTTTCTGCTCTGTTTCACAGTCTTCTTGACATGGTCTCTGGTCTTGATGTGACCCCTTGCTTTGTCCCTTGGTCTACATGCCATAGTCTCTGGTGCCTCTGGTTTCACCACTTGGGGTAGAGATCTCGCACATGCTCTACTGGTGTATCATCTTCCTTGATGGCCCTGAGATTTCTTTCTCTGAATCCAAGATAGCTGTTATTCACAGAGGAATAGCTTTAATGAAGGCATGGTTTTTGTCTTTCAGCAGAAAATACGTGGTGGTACCAAAAAAAATGTAATTTTTTATCAAAGCTATGTTGTTGTCTTTTTTTTAAAAACCATAAAACCATATCACCTTCAAAGTACTCTCCATTACCTATAAAACATTTGTCAAATCTCTGATTCCATTCTTCAAACTCTTCTGTTTGGATGGCTGACAGCACCTTCCTCCTTTTTTTTCTTCACCTCTTCTACATCCTCAAATTGCTGCCCTGTCATGTTCCTCTTTCATTTGTGGAAACAAAAAGAAGTTGCATGGAGTGAGGTCTGATGAGTCAGGTGCATGGAGCAAGAAAGACATGTTGTTTTTTGCCAAAAACTAGCATTGTGAGATAACTGTGTGAGCAGGTGCATTGTTGTGGTGGCAAAACCAGTACCCTGTCTGCCACAAATCAGGCCTTTTGGTCACACACTGTTATGCAATCTTTTAGAACCTCTGAATAGAAAACTTGATTAACACCAGTCTGACCTGGTAGAATGAACTCCAAATGCACTATCACCCTCACATCAAAAAAACAAATGAGCATCGGGTTTGGGGGGCACCCCCTTGTATACCCAAGGAAACAAAGGTAGCAATTTGGTTCACACCCTCTAATGTGCAGACTCAGAATACCTCTAACCTTAATCCTGCCCAAAAGCATAGCAGAGAACTCCTCCAAAATGGGATTATAACCACAGGCATAGAGGCTAGAATTTATGTTCTCACATTTAAGGAAGAAAAGCTGGAAGGCCTATAGTAACTAACTACATCTCATACCAAAAGAATGGAAACTGGCCTAGATGTAAAAGCTAACAAATACTTGTTAGTTACTCTATTCTGTTTCTCAGTGAGTCCAGCTGTTCTCCACAGGGCTCTCAGTGGCTGATCTTTCAGAAATAGGTTGCCAGACCTATCTTTTAAGGGTAGACTCAAATCTCCACCTTTTGGTTCATAGCAGAGTGCATTAACTGTACTGCCCAGGACTGTGTCCATCAGTAACACCACTCAGGGACTTTCTCCACTAATATGCAACTGCTTAAATACTTCTAGTAGAAGTATTCAAAGGAAAATGCCCATCAACAAAAAATAAAAGACAGTTGTTGTCTGGTCTGCTTGGATCCCCAGTAAACCGATGTGTGTCAGAGTAGAACTGTGCTCCGTAGGATTCTCAATGGTTCTTTTTTTTAAAAATGAGGATAAAAGCACATTTCAATAGAGTATTCAATATCATAGTGACTTTTAGATAGGTAGGATTGTCTGGAACAGCGCACACATTTTAAAGTGTGCTCTCCTTTAATGGAAAAATCAAAGCAGCCTCCAATCAGGAGAGAATTCTCATCGGGCTTTATAACTTTCCTGAAGGAATGTGAATTTTGTCACATGGGTGTGGTACCCAAGCATAAATATTCCTTTCATCCAATAACATAGTCTTGGGTTCTCACCAAGGAATTTAACAGAAAAGTGTTGTTATCCAATGCTTGGTCAATGGCTGTTCAACGGAGGTGATATTCAAAGAAGACAGGATAAGGGTCTTGCTTGCCACCAGATCCTGGAGGCTTTCAATTGATACTATTTATGAAGTGGCAGAGGACTTGTCTGAAAAATGTTCAAATGTTTGGTGGAGGGTGAAACTTTTAAGCAATAAACTTGACTATGTGGCAGGTAGACTTCTACAGAAGATCTTAAAGGGGCTGCGTAGTTTATCTTCACCATCTACAGTGAGAGTTAGGAGGAAAGAGACGGACTTAAAAGTGATCTGTACATGAAACCAGAACTAGATCTTGCCCAGCTACTGCCATCAACTGCTTTGGAAAGGCTTACATTAGACCCTCCTTGGCAGAGTGGGAGAACGATTTGGAGCAAAACTCAAAATATCAGACTTACTTGTCAGATGAAGACTGGTAGAAACCCAATACCGTGGTTCTTTGTCACCCTTCAGGTCTGGAACTTAAGTGACTCACCCTTGTGGCTCAAGTTTCAGCCAAACAATAGACAGGTTTATATGGGGAACAAATAACACTAGTGAAGTATGCACACCTTAGACAAATCAACTGTGTAAGAACAAAAGGGCAACATTTACCCAAGCACCAAGTTCAGAGCGCTAGGGAAGAAGAAATGGAAACAGGAACCACAGAGAGGAAGTGAGTTAAGGGATGGGACATTGCAGGGGATTACAATCAATGACACGCAACAAAATATGAATGAATTGTTGTTTGTAAAACTATTGACCTGCTCTGTGCAGCGTCACTCAATCCACAACAAAAAGTTGTTTTGTTTTTAATGAACTGAGCAAAATAAAGACAGAACTTAAAGAGCTGGAAAATTCTGTTGTACAAACTAAGGCCACATTTTCTAGAATGTTCACCAACAGCATGACCGCGCAATCTTTTGTTAAAGAGAAGTCAGAGACTGATGGAACTAACCCACTACCATAGTGGAAAGCCCATCGGCTTAGACTGAAGAGGACAGAGAAAGAACACTGCTTACCTCTTGGAATTCTACAGGTAGGACGCAGCCAAGGAACCTTTCTATTGTCCTTCAAGAAAAGAAAGGTCTATCCCTGGAGCAGCTCAGATACCAGCAAAATTGTTAGAAGGATCACAGACCTTCTTGGCTTCAAAGGGTAGCGCTACGGCCTCCTAGGTTTCACAAAGCTACATCTTCTACCGAGTTCCAAAGTAGGGGGCTTGCTGGTAAGATGTGCTTGGAGGATGGGGCTGCCACCCAAACCGGAGGGGCAAAGCTACTGCAAAGGGCAAAAGAACAGAGCCTGTCAAGGCCTATGGGGTGGGGTTGCCACTCAGATGTATCAGGACAATGTGGTCATCCAAACCTGAGTAAGCAGAAAATGGGGCTGAAGTCCAGGGCCAAAGGACCTCCACTGAAAAACCGAAGAGCCCGGCCAGCACCCAGTCTAGAGGTCAGGGCCAGTCTCAGAGAACAGAATACTTGTTAAGCCTTGACTACGAAAGCAAATTGGTCTCTTGGGCTTTAGACTTGCCTGGTGACTGTTATACCTTCTTTCTCTTCAAATTCACACATTTGTAATAGAAATATATACTTGTGTCTATTCCACTACTGTATTTTGGAAGATGGTAATCTGGATTCTAGATTTCACAGTTTGTCAGATAAAGGGGAATTTTACTCCAGGGTGGAATATGCCTAACATCTCACCCATATTTAATTTAAATGACTCAGAGATGATATTTTAGACTTGGAGTTGATTTAAGATTGTAGGGGTGATGGAATGGAGTGAAAGTGTTTTGTATGTAGCAAAGACTTGAATTCTGGTGGGGGAATGTTATGTATTAAACTATTCTCTCAAAATATGTGTTGTAAATCCTGTGTTTGTAATCTCATTTGAGAACCTGCTGTCTTGATATTGAGACAGGCATTGTGTAGGGTTTATCTTTAGTCCATCTCTTCAGAGATGTAAAAGAGATTAAACACAGCTAGCCTGGAAAGACAGGGGAAGAGAAATGCTTAGTACATGAACATTGTCCAGGAGAAGCAGCTTATTAACGACAAAGACCTTCCTGGGAGCCCACAGAGAAAGCTTTCTTCCGGAGCTAGTATTCTAAATTTGAATTTCTAGCTTCCTAACCTCTGAGAAAATAAATTTCACTGTGTTAAAGTCATCCACTTGTGACATCTCTGTTATAGTAGTATTAAATAACTAAGACATTCAGAGAATAATTCTGGAGTAAATTGGATATGAATTCAGGAAGTGTTTGTCATTCTTGAAAAACCTATATGTATCTATTCCTGAAATTGTTAGACTTGCCTCGTTATTTTTTAGCTTTATTTATTCTGAATACAGGAAACCCAGAATACGACTAGTTATGTTGGCTTAATTTCTTCGTATCTATAGTTTTCCCCAATTCTCCCTTATTTTGATTTTAAAATTGTATTTATTTGTTCATTTGTTTATTAACTATTTATTGAAAGCCACCTATATATACAAAAGTACTATGTTAGACACAGGAAATAAATAATAAATAAAGCAGACATACTTCTTCTCCTACTTAGGCCTCATTATTTTTTAACTGAAAATTTCCTTTAATTCTGTCTTAAAAAAAACCCAAAACAACTCACTGCCATCAACTCAATGCCAACTCCTAGCGCCCGTATAGGGCAGGGTAGAATTGCTCCTGTGAGTTTCCAACTCATTACAGGAGTAGAAATCCCCGTCTTTCTCCTTTAATTCTGTCTATAAGTGGATAAATTAGCATATTAGGAACATTAGAGAAAAACAATGAGTTTATGAAAAGAAAGCACGATTGAATGCAATATTTTTGATAAACAATAATTAGTGGCCTCACACTGCTAATTTTTAGAAAGCAGTGTTTGGCACTCCATAACTAACCTCTGCAAAGATGGACTAGTCTCAGGGAATAAGGCATGCAGCCCATTCACACAACCCTGGAAGCCACATCGATGAATGCACAAGGGAGGCAATCCTCAGCGCTGATAGACTCAGCATTCGGGATTCCAGAGTGCCTGGTCTGACTATAGAGCCCACTTACACCTTTACACCATCTTCTTCTTCATCCACTAATATCTAATATATATGCATGTATATATATATATAACATCATATATATATATATAACATCAAATATATATATATATATATCAAGCCTATTATTTCAGTATTCCTTGACAGAAAAGGGCATCACCATCTATAAGATTCTAGTTTCCAGAATGGTCTAGTAACTTATGGTGACTCCATGTATGTCAGAATGGACCGATGTTCTGTATAGAGTCGAGATTTGTTCTTTTAGGGTTAAGTATTTTTAAATAATTTATTTGTTGTTGTTAAAAATATACACAGCAGAGCATATATCAGTTTCTGCCTTGTCATAGATTAAATGCAAACCCTTGCCAAAAATAGTTCAATTCAACTAGGCCATGATTCTCATTTGTTTGGCAGGTGACTGGTGATGTCATTTGGCAGTTAAATAATATAATTATTCTACTACATGATCTTATGGACTATCTTCCATTTTGAAGTGTTATAAATCCTGATCACCATGGGTGAATGAAGAAGGAAGAGGCTATCATAGGAATTAGCCACTAAAAACCTTATGGATAACATCGAAACATTGTGAGACACTGAACAGCTCATGAGTGGAAGCAGAATGCTGTCAGAGAGTGCCAGAAGATGAGCCCCTGAGATCAGAAGGCACTGATAATCCGACTGAGGAAGAGCTGCCTTCTCAAAGTAGAGTCAATAATAATGATGTAGATGGAGTAAAACCTGCAGGAGTAAAGCCTTTGGAATCTCCATTTGCTGCTGGGGCAGGACTCAAAATGAAAAGAAATAACTGCAAACCTCAATTAAAAATTGGAACATGGAATGCACAAAGTATGAATCGAGGAATGCTGGAAGTTGTCAAAAATAAAATGGAATGCTTAAAGAGTGACATCCTAGGCATTAATGAACTGAAATGGACTGGTATTGGCCATTCTGAATTTTAAAAATCATGTGATTAACTATGCTGGGAATGACAGATTCAATGGAAATGGTATTGTGTTCATTGTCATGTGTGAATGAGGCAGAATTGTTGTTGTTGTTGCTGCTGCTGTTGTTTTTACATCCATCAACTCCCCTTCAACTCATAGAGACCCTCTGCCCAACAGAATGAAACACTGCCCACACCTGCACCATCTTCACAATCATGGTATGTCTGAGCCCATTGCTGCAGTCACTGTGTCAATCCATCTCAGTGAGGGTATCCCTCTGTTTTGCTGACCTTCTACTTTATCAAGCATTATGCCATTTTCAAGGGGGTGGTCTCTTATAGCATGTCCCATGTACTTGAGATAAAGTTTCACCATCTTTCAAGGAACATTCTTCATGTACTTATTCGATGACAGACTTGTTAGTTCTCCTGAAAGTCCATGATATTTTCAATATTCTTTGCCAACACCTTAATACAAATGCACCAATTCTTTTTCAGTATTCTTTACTCATTGTCTAACTTCTACACGCATACAAGGTTAATGAAAACACCATGACTTGGGTCAGGTTCACCTTAGTCTTCAAAGTGACATCCTTGCTCTTCAACACTTTAAAGAGGTCTAGTGCAGCAGATTTAACTAATCCAATGCCTTGTTTGCTCTCTTGACTGCTGCTTCCAGGGGCATTGATTGTAGATCCAAGCTAGATGAACCTCGACAACTTCAATCTTTTCTCCATTCATCATAATGTTATACCTGTTGGTCACGTTGTGAGAATTTTGGTTTTCTTTACATTGAATTGTTAACCATTTTGAAGGCTGCAATCCTTGACCTTCAGCGTCACATGCTTCGGTTCCTCTCATTTTCAGAAAGCAAGATTATGTCACCTGCATATTGCAGGTAGTTAATAAGTCTTCCTCTAATCCCACGGCCACATTCTTTTTCATATAGTCCAGTTTCTCTGATGCTTTGCTTGACATACAGATTGAGTAAGTATGATAGATGATACAACTCTGGCACACACCTTTCCTGATTTTAAACCAGTATTGTTCCGTTCAAACGACTGGCTCTGGATCTGTGTATAGATTCTGCATGAGTATAATTAAGTGTTCTTGAATTTCTCTTCTCTCAATATGATACATAGTTCCATAGAAATTCTACCAATTACTTAATTTGAAATTGATCAAGCATGCAATCAAGATGCATTGATAATTATTGGTGATTAGCATGTGAAAGTTGGAAACAAGAAGGATTAGTATTTAGTAAATACGGTCTTGGTGATAGAAATGCAGCTGTAGATTTCGTGATAGGATCTTCAAGACCAATAATATTGAAAAACCCTTTTTTCAACAACATAAATTGTGACTGTACACATGGACCTAGCCAGCTGGAATACACAGGAATCAGATTGATTACATTTACAGCCAAAACAAGACCAGGGGACCAACTTTGGAATAGACCATCAATTGCACCGATGTAAATCCAGGTTGAAATTGAATCAAATTAAAGCATGTCCACAGGAGCCAAAATAGTACCTTGAGTATTTTCCACCTAAATTTTGAGAACATCTCAAGAACAGAGTTGGTACATTGAACACTACTGACAGAAGACCTAATGAACTGTGGGATGACACCAAGAGGCAGAGTGAGGTAATAGTGATGATTAGATTATGTTATAGCAAGTTTGTGAGGGACTGTTGGGTAGTATGACGCACCCCTACTTAGATCCCAGCCCCAGAAAGGGTTTCTTTGAGATGTGGCCTGCATCACATTTTATCTTACACGTGATGAAAGGTGATAGAAGTAAGCAGAGAAGAAGCAACGCAAGTACCACCAAGAAAGAAGAGCCAGGGGCAGAGAGAGTGTTTTGGACCCAGGTTCTCTGCACTGAGAATCTCCTAGACTCTAGGAAAGGTTTATGCCAAGATGCGTGGGATGTCCATGTGTTTCTGTTACAGTAGCATTAGAAAACTAAGAAACACATATGCGATTCTTTTTTTTTTTTTTTTACATTTTATTAGGGGCTCATGCAACTGTTATCCCAATCCATACACACATCAATTGTGTAAAGCGCATTTGTACATCGTTTCTCAAAACATTTTCTCTCCATTTAAACCCCCGACATTAGGTCCTCATTTTTCCCATCCCTCCCCGCTCCCCCCTCCCGCATGAGCCCTTGATAGTTTATAAATGGGTATTTTATATTGATTAAATTCTTCAAGTTGTATAACCATTCTCATCCTTTTTTTCCTGAAGTGTGCCTGCTCCATTAACATAAATTCATTGTTTCCTAGTTTCCTATCTGACCTTGAAGTTGCTGTTGTCAATTTGACCATATAGAGTTTTGTAAAAGAATACAGTGATGTTCCAGGCAGACATTCTTTATATTTTGGATTCCGGATTCACAGAATATCACAGGGCAATTGTGACAGGAGTTTATACAGCATTAACAGTTCTAGTAGATCTGGATTTCACAAGAATTTAAAATTCTGTCTGTCCTGCATTTCCCTTCTTTTGATCAAAATGTTCAGTAATGGTAGTTGAATATCATCTAATTCGTCAGGTCTCATGTCAAAGGAGATATTTATGGAGGCAATTAACCGCATAGTTTAATTCCTCCTTCTCTTCCTGACTCCTCTTCTTCCTCTACATCTCCAGTTTAAAATGGTTGCAGCAGCCAGCAATTCAAGGCAGACTCAGAAGAGGAGATGGAATAAGGGATATCATTGCTGATGTCAGATGTATCGTGACTGAAAGCAAAGACTACTAGAACGAGATCTACTTGTGTTTCATTGACTATGCAAAGCTATTCAACTTTGCTATTCAAAGCTATAACATTGAGAAGATGGAGAATTCCAGAACACTTATTATGCTCATGCTTTCTACATAGACCAAGAGGTAATCGTTCAAACAGAATAAGGCAATACTGCATTGTTTAAACTCAGGCAAGGTGTGTGTCAGAGTTGTAGAATTTCACCAGACTTATTTGATATGTATGCTGAATGAGTAATTTGAGAAGCTGGACTATATGAAGAAGAGTCCAGCATCAGAATGGAAGGAGGGCTTATTAACAAGCTGCAATATGCAGGTGACGCAATCTTCATTGCTGAAAATCAGGAGGACTTGAAGTACATGCTGATGAATATCTTAACAAAAACTACAGTTTTCAGTGTTGATTGCAACTCAGCATAAAGAAAACCAAAATCCTTACACCTAGACTATGAGACAACATCATGATAAATGGAGAAAAGTTTGACGCTGTCATGGATTTCATCTTGCTTGGATCCACAATCAATACTCATGGAAACAGCAGTCAAGAAATCAAATGATGATTTGCATTGAGCAAAACTGCTGCACGGGCCCTCTGTGAAGTGTTCAAGTACCATGGACTGCCAGAAGAACAAACAAATCTATCTGGGAAGAAGTACAGCCAGAGTGCTCCTTAGACGTGAAGATGATCAAACTTTGTCTCATGTACTTTTGACACGTTATCAGACACGTTGTCCCTAGAAAAGGGCAGAATGCTTGGGGGGAAGGAACAAGGGAAGACTCTTAATGAGATGGGTTGACACAGTGACTGCAACCATATTCTCACACATAAAAATTGTGAGGACGGTACGGGATGGAGCAGTGTTCCATTCTGTTGTACATAGGGTCACTGTGATTTGGAACTAACTCAACAGCACCAGACAACATCATCAGACCCTTGTTTGGATATATGGTTTCTGAAGTTATTCTTCAGTAGCTTTAATTTCACATCTTTGAATAAAAAGTATTTGATTTGGGGGAGAAAGGCTGGGCTTTCTATTCCCGTAGAGTTACAGTCTCAGAAAATCACAGGGCCAGTTCTACTGTGTCCTATAAGGCCACTAAGACTTGACATTGATTCGATGGCAGTGAATATTTGATTGTTATGAGGTTCTATTTCTTTATTTTTTTTCTCTTGCTGCTTATACTTTTGTTATTGTATTAGATAGTCTATCCTTAAAAACTAGGTTAGATATCCTTGGCCCTGTATTTTCTTCTAAGAAGACAAGATTATTGGCTGAAAGTAGAAGTGGAAGAGAGGGGCAATGAGGTGTGAGAAATATAGTACCAGCACTCTTGAGAGTAGAACACTTATGATACAAGTGGTCAAAATGCTCTGATTTGAGTCTGTCAGGGGAGTGCCCCAGAAGGCTGATGGCTTGCCTGCTTTGGTGTTGCGGAGGTTGGGCAGGGGTTCCTGCAGCAGCTTGGAACGTTGACGAGTGTTGGCTGAGCTTCCTTAGGCCTTGTGAGGCACTAAGGTAGGCGGGAGGAAGTTCCCTCAGTCACGTGGGAAAACAGAGGAAAAATAAGAGCTCCCCCAGGCACACAGGCAGGAATTCCCCCATAAGAAGTTGGGCAGAGTATCCCCTGGTGGAGGTCGGCAGGGCTTTCCCCAGCCTCTGGCTAGCTGCACAGTGTGCAGCTCACCTAGCTGGGTGTGGGGCAGGTGTAAATGCCCTAGGCTAAGGGGAGTGGTCTGGAGGTCGGCATTGGAGTGTGAGAGAACAGGAAAGAGACAAAGAGGAGAAAAAAAATTTTTAAGTAAACCGGCTAAGATTGTGGGAGGATAGAGAGAAGAGAGGGAAACAAAAGTAACAATGTAGCTGAGCCTGGATCCCAGCCCGTGGGGCTGCAAGGGTTTAATCCCTGCCCGAGGCAGCAGTAAACTGTGGCTATGTTGGCTCTGGCCTAGACAGTGGCAGAGCTAAAATCAAGTTCTAGCCGGCCTCCACTGTGGTAAGCCAAAAGCACCCAGCCCCTCAAAACCTTGTGGGTCTGTGCCTACTTATCTTTATGATGCTCTTCCTGGGACCCAGCAGTGTTGAATTTCCCTCTAAGCAACTCTCCTGGATTGATTTCTGCAGAGTCCCTCTGGTATGTGTTACTTGGTCACCATATTCCTGGACGTTCAACAGGTATGTTTATGGTAAAGTCCAGTTCACCTAGTGGATTTCCGAACTCAGATCCTTCTGATGTTGAATACAAATTCAACTTAATGATACATTTAGGAACAGAACTCATTCATCATCTGGGAATTACTTGTAATAAAAACCAGTTGCCCTGTAGACCCCTTAGACACACAGTGACCCTGTGTATCAGAGTTGAACTTTGCTCCATGGGATTTTCAGTGGCTGTTTCTTCAGAGGTAGATTACCAGGCCGTTCTTCTGAGGCACCTTGATTTGAACTCAAACAGCCAACCTTTCTGTTAGCAGCCTTGTTAGCAGAGTGCATTAATCATTTGCATGCCCAGGAATATAAATTAAATTTAAAGTATATTAAATGAAGTAAGGCTTAATCCATTAATTACCATATGGTTGTTATGAGGATTAATGAAAATAATGCAAGTCTATCACTCAGAATGATCCCATTGTGTTGAGAGTGTTCGATCAACTTTCCCCAGTGAGCCTTGCTCTCTCACAATAATGCCATCATGGGGATGATCCATAAAGGCTGGTGTGACAAATGTGGCCTCCAGATGACACAGAAGGAAAGCTGGAATTAAATTTAAATCAAAGAGGAGCACACTGTGTGCACCAATAGAAATGTATATGGACAAAATTAAAATAAATCCAGGATGTGTCAGAAGACGTACAGGCTTTGGAAGTGAGTGATCCTGGATTCAAGTCCCTGTTTCCTATTTAATTTTGTAGGTTGGACAATTTATTCATTGCCCCTGACATTCTGCTCTTACCTATACTCATGTATCAGGATAATAATATACCCCTCACAGATATGGAGAGCTGAATAAGTACTTGATATATAGCAAACTCTCTCTATATTATCATTTTCATTTGCCACCATAGTAAACCCCCACCACCACCACCACCAAAAACAAGCAAGTGTTTAGAATTGAAAGAAACCCAACAGAGCTTCTATTTTACATCACTTTTTGGTCTTTAATGTCAGATATAATGAAGACGATTTGAAACAAATTCACAGATGTCACAATACAGGCTATTGCAAACAAGGAGAATGTACCAAGTATTCCTTCATGCCATAAAAAAATATATTTTTCTCCCTTGCCAGTGTTGCATTTGAATGCACCCTTTCCATGGTAATCACACTGACATGGACTCATATCTGTATTCAGCTGAGACTCCCACTGTGCTTTCAGGGTAATTTTCAAATCTTTCCATAAACACCAGCATTCCATTCTCATTGATAAATAACAGCCTTGGTGCTTCTGAACATTATTTTGATTAATAACCACCCTGAAGAAGTTTTTATGTTTAAGAAAAGTAATTTGTCTAATGGAAGAGGGTATTTCCCAACCACCGTCTCAAACATGTCAAATAGCAAGAATTAAGGAAGAATTGAGGTTGGGAGTAAAAGAACAAAAAAAGAAAACATTGGAATAAAAGAAATTTGAGTCACCAAGACTAGAAAGGACCAAGTAAGACAACCTAAAAATGAAAACTGAAATCTAAACATTTATTGGAAGTAGAAAAAGAAATTGTAACGGCATTCTTATTCAATAGCAAAAGTGTTGAAATGACATAAAATGTTAATGAAACAGTGGACGTGATCTTTCAAGCTGGAAGTTTCATCCTTCGAAAAACTGTCTAGTGAGAAATATCAGGATAATCAGACCGAATTGCTAGCACTCATACACAGACATACGTTCTTCATTGTCAGTGATTTTCCATTAGGAATGTTAATGAAATTTGTTATAATTTCAAATAAATAGAGCTAAGAGATCAAAGTCAGACTCTAATCCCTGACTATGCTGAAATGTGAAATCTGAACAGAATGAAGAACCAGATCATTTGTTGGCACGCTGAATAAAGGCGTAAGTCCTACATCGATTATTCCGATACACTTTTGGCCTGCAGCTCGATCTTATACACGACGGTGAGGTGTTTTGTTTTTGTTTTTTATTTAAGGAATCCAATATAATTGTTGACTTTAGAAGAGAGTTTCTTATTTATCAAAGCCCTTGAAACCAGTTTCTTAAATAAATGGAAACCCTCTCCTCAAGCAATGCCTTCATATTTTATGGGAATCTATCCTAAAATTTCCCTTTTAAAATCACTTGTTGTCCCAATGTTTGTTTGTCATTGTCTTCAATGTTTGTTTGATTCTATTGTGGATGCTGTTCCACATTCGATTCTCTGTCCTGCAAATAAATTACCTTTCTATTATAGACACCCTCCCCTGGGCAGTAAACTAGGACTTGCATCCCAAGTATCCCATTGCTGCAGCATTAAATCTCCAGGCTGAGTTCTGTTTGTGCATGTTGGTGGTGGCGGCTATTAAATTGATTCCAACCTATGGTGACCTCATGTGTGCAGAGTTGTGTTTATAAGGCTGTGACCTTTCACAGGCACATAGCGAGGCCTGCCCTTCCAAAGCACTTCTGGGTGTGTTGGAACCATCTGACTTCAGATTGGTTGTCACATACTGTGTTAGACAGGGTTCCCTAGAGAAACAAAACCAGGACACTTATGATGATAGATAGATAGATAGATAGATAGATAGATAGATAGATAGATAGATAGATAGATAGATAGATAGATAGATAGATACAGCATGAAGGAATATAACAGCTAATTAGTCCACAAAGCTGTACAGAGGGCTCAGTCCACTCACTTCTTTGAAACAGTTAATATACTGGAATTCCTTCAAGTCATCAGGACTGCTTGGTCCAAGGTCAAGAAAGCAGACAGCTGAGTCTACTATAGAGCAATTCAGGCAGTCTGGCCACCAGCAGCAAACAACAGGGCGGGTCACACCTGTGTACATCCAAAGAATTCACCAAGAGAGTAATAAGAGAGCCCATAGACTGGGAAAACATCTTTAGCAATGACACATCACACAAAGGCCTTATTACTAAAATCTACAATACTCTGCTAGCTTCCAAAAAGAAAAAACTTTCATCCCCCAAACTACCATGATCCCAATTCTACCTTGCAAACCTGGTTAGACCAGAGGATGCACAGCAGTACAGATGGGAACTGGAAATACAGGGAATCCAGGACGGATGAACCCCTCAGGACCAGCGGTGACAGTGGCAATATCGAGAGGGAAGGGGGGTTAGAAAGGAGGAATGATCACAAAGATCTACATATAACCTCCTATCTGGGGGATGGGCAACAGAAGGGTGGGTGAAGGGAGTTGCAGGGCAGTGTAAGATAAGATGTAATAATAATTTATAAATTATTAAGGGTCCACAAGGGAAGGGGGAGCGGGGAGGGAGGGGGAAGGAAAAAAGGAAAATGAGGAGCTAATTCCAGGAACTCAAGCTGAAAGCGAATTTTGAGAATGATGAGGGCAACAAATGTATAAGTGTGCTTTACACAATTGATGTATGTATGGATTGTGATGAATTGTAAGAGCCCCAATAAAATGATTAATTTTTTAAAAAAAGAAAAAAAATCTTAAAAAAAAAAAGAAGAAAAGAAAAAAACTAATTGCCCACTGAGGAGGTGGGCAAAGGACCTGAACAGAAGTTTCACAAGGGAAGAAATCTGAATGGCCAATAAACATGCGAAAATGTTGCTGATCATTAGCTATAAGAGAAATGCAAATTAAAACAACAATGAGATACCACCTAACACCCTCAAAGATAGCCCAATTCAAAAAATCAGAAAGCAAAAAGTGTTGGGAGGGGCTGTGGGGAGATAGGAACTTTCATCCACTTGCTGGTGGACCTGTAGGTATGTACAGCCATTATGGAAATCAATTTGGTGATATCTAAAACAGATGGAGATTGAGCTACCATACAACCCAGCAATCCCCCAAGTGGGCATCTACCCAGAAGAGGCAAGACACAAACCATGGCCAGACATCTGTGCTCCAATGTTCATTGCAGCACAGTTCGCAATTGCAAGAAGTTAAAAACAACCCAAATTTCCATTAACAGATGAATGGATTTAAAAAACTGTGGTACATACATACAATGGAGTACTACACATCCGTAAAATGCAGTGATGAACGCATGAAGCACATCGCTGCATGGGAAGAACTGGAGGAAATTATGCTAAGAGAAGTAAGCCAAGCACAAAGGACAAATACAACATGAGTCTGCTGAGGTAAGCTTTAAAATGCAAAAGAGGCATAGGGAAAAAGCTACTGTATACAAACATTCCTGGGATGAGGTCCAGGTAGTATGGCAAGGGCCAGATCAAATCCAGGGTTATAGATAGTAGCCAACTGAAAAGGAGAGGCGGGGTGGGGGTGGGGGTGGGGGAGAAAAAAAGACATGGGTAGCAAGGAACAGGGAATAATACCCAAGGGGAGGGCATTGCTCATATCTCCACAGGGGAAAAGGGACCAGACTTCAACCTGGTGCTCCAAGCCATGAATGCAACATACCAGCACGAAGCAAGGAACCAATAGAGAGGTCTGAGGGGCCGACCCCAATCCCAACTATGTGGACAGCCCCCCTCCCCGCAGAAGAAGTCACATCAGAGGACAGCACTGAAGCTACAGCTCAGGGAGAGGGACACATATGATCAGAGCACACGGGGGGGCAGATGAAGGGAGTGGCACACATCCTGACCCACCAAACCCTGAGGACAATACTCCTGCTCAGATCAGCCAATTCACAGAGAGGACCATAGGGCTGGCCCCACTATGAGACACAATGTCCCTCAATGACCCATAGCACTAAGGGGGACAACACTGGAGAGACAGTGTGGGAATTGCACCCGATCTGACCCCACCACACTGACACAAAACACTAAGGGTGTGCAACAGAACAATAAAGTCCCCAGGGAACACCAAAAATAGACTGTGGGTCCAGGGGTCAGCCCATCAGATTCCACCAGAAAACACTCCTAAAGGTCAACAAACAGACCTAGAACTATTTATAGGCTTTTTCCCCATTGTTTTTTGTTGTTGTTGTTTTCTTTTGTTGCTTTGTTTTGCTCAGTGTTCTTGTGTGTGCGCACATATTATTTCTCTGCAATTCTATCTAGATAAGATAGGCAGGATAAACAATCTGGAGGAGAAAACAAAGACTGATGGTTCTAGGGGGACATGGGAGAAGGGGAGGTGAGGAAAAAGAAGTGGGTGTTAACAAACCCAAGGACAAGGGAACAAGTGATCCAGAATCAATGGCAAGGAGGGTGTAGGAGGCCTGTTAGGGCTTGATCAAGGGCAATGTAACCGAGAGGAATTACTGAAACCCAAATGAAGGCTGAACATGATAGTGGGACAAGAGGAAAATAAAAGGAAATAGAGGAAAGAACTAGGAGGCAAAAGGCATTTATAGAGACTTAAATACAGGCATGTACATATGGACTTTGCGCCTCTATTCAAACTCCCTCAATGCAAGAACACTTTGTTCTATTAACCTGGCATTCCATGATGCTCACCTCCCCAACAGGATCGCCGAAGACAAAGCAGATGCATAAGCAAATGTGGTGAAGAAAACTGATGGTGCCTAACTATCAAAAGATATAGCATCTGGGGTCTTAAAGGCTTGAAGATAAACAAACGGCCATCTAGTTGAGAAGTAACAAAGCCCACATGGAAGAAGCACACCAGCCTGTGTGATCACAAGGATCACACAGTGTATTATATCCTGTGTATATAGGATCAGGTATTAGGCATCAAAGAACAATAACAACAACAAAAATCATATCATTGTGAATGAGGGGGAGTGCGGAGTGGAGACCCAAAATCCATCATAGGCAACTGGACATTCCCTTACAGAAGGATCACAGGGAGGAGACGAGCCAGTCAGGGTGCAGTATAGCTCTGATAAAACAAATAACTTCTCTGTAGTTCTTTAATGCTTCTTCCCCCCACACTATCATGATCCCAATCTTACCTTACAAATCCAGCTCGACCAGAGGATGTACACTGGTACAGAGAAGAGCTGGAAACACAGGGAATCCAGGACAGATAAACTACTCAGGACCAATAATAACAGTAGATATACCAGGAGGAGAAGAGGAAGGTGGGGGAGAACGGGGGAACCGATCACAAGGATCTACATTTAACCCCTTCCCTGGAGGATGAACAACAGAAAAGTGGATGAAGGAAGACATCAGACAGTGTAAGAGATTAGAAAATAATAGTAATTTATAAATTATCAATGGTTTCTGAGGGAGGCAAAGTGGAACAGGGAGGAGAATAAAATGAGGAGCTGATACCAAGGGCTCGATCCTTGTGATAGGTTCCCCCTTTCTACCCCCACTTCCCTCCTGCTATCACCACTCTCACCACTGGTCCTGAGGGGTTCATCTGTCCTGAATTCCCTGTTTTTCCAGTTCCCATCTGTACTGCTGTGCATCCTCTGGTCTAACTAGGTTTGCAAGGTAGAATTGGGATCATGGTAGTGCGGGGTGGAGGGGGTGGGGAGGAAGCGTTTAAGAACTAGAGGAAGGTTGTGAGTTTCATTATTGCTACACTGAACCTTGTAATAATAGGATATTTTTTAAGGACACATAGACCTCAAGGATTCTGTATCTGCAGTATGTATGTGTTGCTGAAATACCACGTTGCAATTTAAAAATTAAATTATTTTGATGTCTTCACTATTTAGATTAAACAAAAAAATTAGGTATCTGGAAACTTCATTTAATGCTCTGAAAATGGAAACAACGAAAGTGTTTTGGTTAAACCTCACCTGCCTTCCTGCCTCGTGATAGTTAAGCAATACTCTCTCACTGAAATAAGAGCTATGGAGTATTTTCTTTCTGGATAGAATGGCATATGTTATAGTCTAGATTTCACTCACAAATTCTGCTACCTTTCTGTATTTTTGTGGAGGTCTTTTGTTATTGTACTCATGGTACCATAATGTTTTAGGCTGGGTTGTCTAGAGAAACAAAATCAATGACACTCATCTATGTATAGGAAAAATTTTTTATATCAATACATAATCTTATATTAAAAAATTATGTTAGCCTAGTCCAACTTAGTCTGTAGGCCCAATGCTAGCTGAAGCCCAATCCAGACTCACACAGCTGCAGGGTGATGACTCAGAAAGGTGAACCGAGATGCAGGAAGATCACAAACCATTGGGTGCAGTCTTGCATGAATCCAAGGTTGGTGGAAACATGTCAGGGTACTGACAGCTTTAAGGTTCAGGTGGCCCATATGGGGCCACCCCTGGAGGCAGAGTACCAGTGAAGTCCCAGCGAGGAATAAGGTGAAGGGGCAGAGAGAGGAAGAGAAAGAAGGGGTCCCCAGGGTCTCTCTTATTTAAAAGTCTCCCAGGATGCATCACCAGGCAGTGATTTGATTGACAGCTTGGACTCCATCCCTCCATCAATGCAAGTTGACATAAAATCTAATTACCACTAGTGGTAAGTTGTATACAGCAAAACTTGAACATGTCTACCTATGTATAGTAGACACCTGTCAGAGCAGGGAACAAATATTATCAACTTAAAATGAATGACAAAGAAGTGAAAAGGTAAGGAAGACACAGAAGAAAGGATGGATTTGAATTATTGGCCTTGACTAGAAATATTGAAAGTACCACGGACTGGCACTAGGAGCAAATCTGTCTTGAAGAAACACAGCCAGAATGCTCCTTCGAATTGAAGATAGCGGGACTCATCTCATGTACTTCTGACACGTTATCCGGAAATACCAGTCCCTGGGAAAGGCCATCGTGCTTGGTGAAGTGTAGGGACAGTGAAAAAGACCTCACTGAGATGGACTGAGACAGTGGCGGCAACAGTGGGCTCAAGCCTACCAACAATTTTAAGGATGGCAGAGGAGTGGGCAGTTTCTTTCTGTTGTACCTAGAGTTGCTATGAGTCAGCGTCTGCTCAATGACCCCCAACAACAACATATAGACATAGCACATTATATTTATCAAATCATCTGTTGGGTTATTTCCACAATTTGACTATCGTGAATAGTGCTGTCATGAAAATTAACGTACACATATCTGTCTGAATCCCCGCTTTCAAATATTTCAGGTATAGAGTTGGTTCTAGGATTAGAGTTGCTATGTCATATGATAATTGTATGTTTAATATTTTTGAGGAACCACCAAACTTTTACACAGGAGCTGAACCAGTTTACAATCCCACTAGAAATGGATAAAAGCTTTGATTTATCCACATCCTCACTAGCACTTTTCCCCCCCATTTTTATGGTAAGAGCCATCTTAGTGAGAATGAAGTGATATCTCTCTGTTGTTTTGATTTGCATTTCCATAACAATTCATATGCCTGATCATCATTTGTTTATCTTCTTTGGGGAAATGCTTGTTCAAGTCCTTCACCCGCTCTTTTGGATTCTTATCTTCTGGTTTTTGAGTTGTACAAGTGGTTTAGATATTACAGATACTAAGCTTTTATCATGTATGTACATCATTGATCCATTTTGAGTAAATTTTCATTTGAGGTCTGAGGTATAAGTTCAGTTATTAAGTTCAGCTTAATCCTTTGCATGTGAAAACCAAGTTGTCTTAGCAGAATTTGTTAAAGAGATTATTATTTTATTCCACTGAATGTATTTGGCACTCTTTGCAAAAATCAATTTATCATAGATATAGATACAGATTTATTGTGGACCTTCAGTCCAACTCTGTTGGCCTATTTGTTTGTGTTTACACCGGTGCCATAATGTTTTGATTACTGTGGCTTTGCAGTTGGTTTTGTAATGTGGAAGCATGACTCTTTCTACCATGTCCTTGTGAAAGATCTTTTATTCTGTTCCATATCCCTTGTACTTTCGTGTAACTTGGAGAATTTGTGTTTCTGTTGTCTGACAAAAGGCTGTTGGAACTTTGATCATCATGGCACTGAATCGGTAGATCGCTTTGTATAGAATTGACATCTTCACAACAGTAAGTCTTCCAGTCCATGAACATGGATGTCTTTCCATTTAATTGAGTGTCTGTTGGCTTTATTATTTTCCTCTTTCATTTTGAAAGATCTCATTTTCATCAGTCTCTTTCTCTCTCCTTAGTGACAATCATTGTAAGACCGTTTTGTTGTTTTTTTTCATTAATTGGCTTTATTTTTCAGAGCAGTTATAGGTTTAGAGAAATTGGCCAGATACTACAGAAAGTTTCCATATTCCTTCTCTGTTTCACTCAGTTTCTCTTATGATTAATATTTTGCATTGGTGTGGTACATTTTTCATAACTGATGAACCAATGCTGACACATTATTACTAACTAAGTTCAATACTTTTTTTTTCTGGGCAGCTTGGATGTCTGAGTGTCTACCACTTTTTCTTTTTAATAATTTCATTAGGGAATCATACAACTCTTATCACAATCCATCCATTCATTGTGTCAAGCACATTTGTACATTTGTTGCCATCATCCTCAAAACATTTGCTTTCTACTTGAGCCCTTGGTATCAGCTCCTCATTTTTCCCCCTCCCTCCCCACTGCCCCCCAGCAAAGGTCAATACTTTAGATTATGGTTTACTCTGTGTTATACTATGCGTTTTGATAAATGCATAATGCTATATGTTCACCATTACAACATCATAGAATATATACTTTTACAGCCCTAAAAATATCCTATGCCCCATTAATTTATATTTCCCCAGTCTCCCCTTCCCCTGGCAACCACGGATCTCTTCAGTGTCTCTATCGTTTTGCCTTTTTCAGAATGTCATCTACTAGGAACCATATCTTATGGCGCTTTTTCAGACTGGCTTCTATAATTTAGCAAAGGCTCCTCAGTGTCATGTCCATGCTTGATAGTCCATTTCTTTTAATCACCGAATAGTATTCCATTGTGTGAATGTACTGCCATTTCTTCTTCCATTCACCTATTGAGGTGCATCTTGGTAGCTTCCAGTTTGGGGCAATTATTAATAAAATTGCTACAAGCATGTGTGTGCAGAGTTTTCTGTGGACAAATGCTTTCAATTCATTTGGCTAATACCTAGCAGAGGATCCCTGATGGTGTAGTGGCTATTCATTGGGGCTGCTATCTGAAAGGTTAGCAGTTGAAACCACCAGCCAGTCCATGGGAGCAATACAGGGCTTTCCACGACTTTAAACTGCTCCAACCTCAGAATCCCACAGGAAAATTCCATCTGCCCAGTAGAGTTGCCCTGAGTTGGCATTGACTTGATGGCAGTGAGTGTGCTCGTTTGTTTTTTCAGACTACCTAGCAGCGTGATTGCTGGATCATATTGTTAAAACTATGCTGAACTTTGTAAGAAACTGTCAGACTATCTCTCAAATTGGCTGTACCATTTTACATTTTAATGATCACTTTAAGAAAAAACGCTACCAAACTCAAACCATGCCCACAGCCATCGAGTTGATTCCAACTCATCGTGTTCATTTATAGGATTTCCAAGAGCAGGTAGCTTCAGCAGTCTCACCCAAATGACTAATAGGAGCTAATATATATTGAACACTCACTATGTTCCAGGTATGGTGCACTAATTACTTTCACTCATTCTCTTACTCTAACTGCCATTGCATCCATTCCAGTTCATAGTATCTTAGAGGACCGAGCAGAGCTGCCCCAGTGGGTCTCTGAAACTGCACCTCTGTACAGGAGTAGAAAGCCTCATCTTTCTCCTATGGAGTAGCTGGAACCACTTGGAACCACTGCTCAGTAATCCAAGGGCTCCTCCTAAAAACTTCAAATGCACTTCTTTTTGCCTATTGTAGTTTCCGTTCACAAATAAGAGGTCGAAGGCTTTTAGAGAGTAAATCAATTGTAATGGTTACCAGCTTTGAAATGATGGAATGGGGATTTGAGTCTCTTGTGAGATGCTTAGCTTCAAATAATTGAACTAAAACTGGTTTTAGTCAGGGTATCAATATTTCATGATAGTGAAATGATATCAGGCTACTTACTTAATTTCTAGGATGGCTACAGAAACAGCTATAAGGAAATGGGCAGGAGCAAAGGGAAGCTTGTGAGTAAAACGTCAGCCACAATAATGCCACCTAAGCAGCTTGGTTGAATTCTCTCTGCAGTTCCATTAGATATGAGTCACAGCCACTTGCACCGCTGCTCGTATAGCTCCTAGAAATGAACTGCTGTGGCTACTACTATCACTTTCTTTGTTTGTTTTTTGTTTTTTTTATTTTTTATTACCAGATCCTGACCAGAAATCTGTGCCGAATGAGTTGAGCTGGCCATGTCTGGGTCATGTGCTTGGGTCCCAGCTGCTAGGGAAGTTGGAGATAAACAGCGGGGTCCTTTTAGCTTCAATAGTGACAGGCTAGCTTTTTCTTGTACTAAGATTTCTATGGCCAAAAAATCCAGAGGAAAAGAACCATGTCTTTTCATGCATCACTATGTCTCAAAACATTTAGCTATTCAATAAGTAAAACATATATGAAATGAAATGAATAACGGCTCAGTCACCCCTGGGAGGAGCACACAGGAATGCAGGAAGACACTATCAATCGGTAAAAGCACCATGAAAATGGGCGCACAGCAGGCCATATTTGAGTGAACGTCCTGGGTAGTAGAGGAGTCCGGATGGCACCCCTGCTCCAGAACAAGAAATTGAAAATAACCAGACGGAAGCTGGACTTCTTCTTCACTCCCGGAATATATCATCTCTCCGGAGATCCCAGATCCCCCATCATGGCAAGAGAAAAAATATGAAAAAAGAGCACCCGAAAAAACCTCCAGTACTGGTGACCGTAGAGATGGCCGGCTATGTCAGAAAGAGTTTATTAGCAAGCCTGGAGAAAGAACTGAGTGCTGAGTGTGTGCTAAGAATTGTGTCTACACTGTCTTCCAGAGTCATCACAACCTTCTTAAAAGCTACAATCTTTAGTTACATTTACAAAAGGGAAGAACTATGCTTTAGGGAGTTTGACTTGCCCAACGTTATATAACTAGCAGGCAGAGCCAGGCTTTGAACTCATGTCTTATAGACTCCAAATCCACCCTCCTGTAGGGAACTATAGAGCTGATTTCTGTTACAAAACTTACTAGCTTTCCTGTCAACTTATTCCACTATTTCTTATTTCACATTTTAAACAGGAGAAATCAATGTACACTTGAGCTGGCCCCAGTGAAGGAAATGGAAGGGCTGTGCGTGCTGCTCTCCAAGGTTCTGAAACCCAATGTTTGAAATTTAAAATTTAACTGCCAGAGTCAAGGTAGCATCACTTTACATTGGCTCTTCGATTTTTACACCCAGGGCACAGCCATCTGTGAGCGGATGAAAATGAAATAATTATGAAACTTAGGCAGTTCTTAAGAAATTTAAGTTCTCAACACACCCACATCCATTCACTAAAATTAAGGGATATGAACTCTGAAAACAGACTTCCTTTATACATTTTTTGGCTTCCCTCCACAGTTATGAAAGTCAATCCATGCCAGTAATGTCTGCAATCACGATGGGGATTTTCTGAGTGCTGCCGCAAATCTACTCTCGGGGACATGCATCAGCAGTCCTGGAACGTTGGTGAGGCCAGGGTTAGCATCTGGAAGCAAGATACCTGGTGGCACAGGCAAGAAACAGCCAGTGGGCTGAGGATCTGAGTTAGTGCTGGCAGCAAGAGAGTCTGGAATATGAGAGAAAATCGAAAGGAAAGAGGAGGAAGAGAGTAAATGTCGTAAATAAAGATGAGTGGGGGGAAAATAAAAACTGAAACGCTTGAATGGAGCCAGTCCTAAAGGAGATGAGGCTTTGGCCAGTGGCAAGGCATGGCTTTCACTTCCTGGGGAGAAGGTCTCATCTGGTGTCTCTTTACTCTGAATACGCACTGCAGTGTGGCTGTTTCTTTCCAAGTCTTTCTACATAGCTCCACGGGGGTCGACATTGGGCTGGACTGACATCTGCTGCTACTTCTTGCTGCATCCTGTGCTATTTGGAGATATTCTATTGATATCATCCTTCCCTGACCTTGCCTCACTCTCCCCCTCCCAGCTCTCCTTCCGCTGTCCTATTTGTAGCAACGGCTTCAGCCACTCACAAGGGTCCTTTCATCTACTGGTCCTGCTTTCTTTTGTTTCTCTTGTCTATTTGGAGTTAGTTCCTTGATAGAAAGACAGCACGGATTCTCTGTCGTCCTTGGGAAACTGTTGAACGTAGCTGACTCGTTAGAACCAGCAGGTAGAAGTAGTCTCTTGAGTAGTCTGAAACTTTAGCAAATAACCATTTTCCTCTGCAGAAATTGCCGTTCTGCCCTGATAAGCACAATCCCAAGCCATTGAGTTACAAAGACCACATGTGTTTAGAATAAATAAATAAGAAGAACGGAGCTTCTGTCATATGGATTCTGGCTTAGGCTGTTTGAATCCTGCCCTAGCAGCTGACGATGGGTCGCTGCTTACAGAATACTAATTGACATCCTGTTCTGGATCTCTCGTGTGGAAGAAAACTATGAGAGAAAAGCTTATTCAAGGTTGGTCACTCAAAACCATAAGCTGAGTTGGGAGACATTTTATGTGTCACCAAAAATAATATATATTTTTTCCAAGTTAAAAAGAAATTTGTGTATGAGTGTGTGTGTGTGTACTCTTCAGAACTGTACTGAGATGGTTCCTTTGGGGTGTGTCTAATGACTTTTTAGCTTTGATTTCATTTTTGTGTGCTAACTTTCTCACCACAGTCAGTCAGTCACAATCATAGGTTCAGAGAAGAGTAGAAGACCTATGTTATTATTTGATAAAACAAATTGATTGAAAAGCCTGTTTACCGTTGATTTGCCATTGATCGCGTATTCTTGGAAATATCTTTTCTTTAGTAGATTTAACTTCAAATGTTTGCAAACTTGAAGATAAGAGGGGAAATGTTAATCTTCATACCTAGATGGAGATTTTTATAGTGTGGTAGAAAAGCTACACATTTGGAGTCAGGGAGCTGGGATTGAACACTGACACAGATACTTACACGTTACCTAACCGTAAGCAAGTAACTTATCATCTAGTTCAAGTTTACTTGTCCTAACATAAAGTCAACACAAAACACTGCCTTGCCTGTCCTGGAGGATTATTGTAAGGATTAAGCGAAGGCATAATGTAAACCAGTTTTGTAAACTGTAAAATACAAAACCAGAGAATAATTACTATGGTAATAATTTAACTATGTGGCTATGAAGTGGGGCAAGCTATCAGGATTAAGGGTTACAGTCTGGAAGATGGCCATTTTCAATTATTGTCAACTTATTTGCACCAAGTACAAGTTAATGCTTACTGCTATAATAAATTCAAAATATGCATCAGTATTTTCCTTGCTGGATTTTCACTCCACTTGACTGATTTTGCAAAACTGAAATATCATTAGGAGAGCCTGGAATACAATTTGGTTAAAAGAAAATCTTTTCATTTTAATAATACTCTTTATAATTCATATCCTGTAAGGACAAAATGCCAAACCAGTCGCCATCTAGTCAGTTCTGACCATGGAGCCCTCATGTGTGTCCGACCACATCTGTACTCCGCAGAGTTTTCAACGGTTGTCATCTTTCAGAAGTGAATCACCAGGCCTCTCTTCTGAGGAGTCCCTGGGTGAACTTGAACCTTTGGGCCAGCTGGTTGTTTAACTATTTAGTGCCATCCAGGGAATCTACTAGCTGGAAATGAGGCTTCAGTCCATCAACAGTCCCTTGGAATAAATGTGTGGAACTTTATTTTCAAAACTCAGCCATTGAAAAATCTATGGAGTACAGGTCTACTCGGACAGTTATGGGGGTACTGTGAGTGGGGTCAACTTAATGGCAACTATTAATATGTTGTATGGGCTTGTTAAAATAATCCAGAATATGTCTTAGTCTCTCTCTCTCTCTCTCTCTCTCTCTCTCTCTCTCTCTCCCCCCCACACACACACACACACACACACACACACACACAGGAAGCAATCCTACACCTGTTCTAATTCGTTACCCCCTCGAAGCACCAACTGTGTAATAAGACCCTGGTCTTCTAGAGACCTTTTCAATGGAGATGGAGCCTTCTAACATTCTAAGCGACTTTACCCTGTGCTCTGAGCCCATTCTCTTCAACGGCTGTTACTCCAGGAGATAGCTCCTTCTGTGTTTCTGACAGTGATCTGGCAAAGCCAAATGAAATTACTACAGAACAAATGAAGAGGGGATTCAAATTCTACATTGAGGTTTGGACAAGATCTGTGGCTTCCAAACTAGGGTTGCCAATATTTCTCCCCAAGTTAAAAATTGTGTACCATGCCTTCATTTTTCAAAAGTAAGGAAGGTTGTCTTACCCCCAAAGTAGTAAGATCACTATAGTGGCAGGTTAGAAAAGCAGTCCTAGAAACATAATATTTAGCTTATTGGGAAAACTCACTAAACTATTCTTTTTTTAAATCACTTTATTGGGGGCTCATACAACTCTAATCACAATCCATACATCCATCCATTGTGCCAAGCACATTTGTACATTTGTTGTCATCATCATTTTCAAAACATCTTCTTTCTACTTGAGCCCTTGGTATACTACAGTATTCTTATAATCCTCATTTCACTGTGAACCAGCAAGATTTTTTGAGACCAGTTTTGGTGTCAATATGTGGAAATAAACAAGGAGTACTTTTTCAACTGTGAGCTACTAAGAACACAAAAGCTTTTTAACTCAAAATTGTTTATTAATCTCCTAGAACAACCCCCCGCCCACTTTCTGATAGAGATTATGTGTGCCAATTTGTAAAGCTATGGGCAATTTCAAAATTTGAGACTCTTGCCATTACTTAGAGTTTGAACAATTTGCTACTTTTGTCACTTAATTCTGGCCACTCACCATTATCCCACTAACTCAGTTAAATTGCTAGCAGAAGTATAGGAAGAGAAAACCTAAGGAGAAATAAATCAATGGCAGAGCTTCTGAACTGATAAAATTGCACAAGCTGCTCAGATATTGTAAGAGAGTGTACTTGACATTTCCCCTCCAGGTGCAAGGAGGTGGAACGTTCATTTTCTCAGGATGTTGCACCAGTTATTTCAGTTGCTCTTTGCCAGGGGCGTAGGATTCGTCTGCTATTTTCTAGTTCTATTATCTGTGAGTTTCTCCTAATTCAAGTTCCTGTTGGGAACCTGACAAAGTTTAGCTCACGTCAGGAAGAGCAGCTCCCACTGATAAGGTACTGCTGGTTCAAACCTTGTGGCCCAGGTTTCTGAGGACTATAAACTCTGCTGTGTAGCTCACCCAAAAAGAAAACTATATATAAAACCATCTATCTTTGTTAGGAACCCTGGTGGCAGATTGGTTATGTGTTGAGCTCCTAACTACAAGGTCAGCAGTTTGAAACTACCAGCTCCTCAGAGGGAGAAAAATGAGGCTTTCTACTCCCATAAAGAATTACAGTTTCAGAAACCTCCAGGGACAGTTCTAACATCCTATAGGGTCACTTGGAGTCAGAATCGATGTGATGGCAGTGAGATATGTCTTGATTATCCCTAGTCACAATCTGGTATTCACTAAACTGAGCCAGGAAGCTTAAGAATCAAAATTAATTGTTTCTTAATAGGGTAGGAACCCTATTAAGAAACCCTATTAAGAACAGAACAAAGAACTTTTAAAAAGTGATATATTTCCTATAAATGGGATGAACAAGATTGTGGCTGTAAAACAATATTTCAGCACTATAAAATGTGCTCTATGTAGAATTTCCATTGAGTGTTTCAGCTGCCCTCTGCCCAGTCGTGTGGTTGAAATGCATAATTGTTTCTGTCAAAATCAGATTTCTTAAAAAGAAAAAAAAAATCAGATTTCTTTTTCTAAAGCTCCTGAAGGTACCGAGTTGGTTTCTTGTCCTTATTTTATCCTTGCATCACAGCCACTCCCAATCAACAGCAAATGTAAAATAATTCGTTCAGGTGGAATCAGCCTGTGCTGTACTAAGACTAAGGAAGACAGAAAAAGAATTGGTGCACTCAGAGGGAGGTGCTAGTAAGGAACCTGGAATGTGCTTTGGACTTCCAGCAGAACAAACAAAATTCAGTCTTAGAAGAAATATGACCAAGATTCTCCTTGGTCATGTGGATGGTAAGATTTTGACTTGCATACGTTGGATAGGTCATCGGGAAAGACCCATGACTGGGCCAGGACATCATGTTTGACCAAGTAGAGGATCAGCAAACCTGAGGGAAATACTCTTTGAGATGGATTTATGCAACTGTTGCAAGAATGAGTTTAGGCATGAAGATAGTGCAGAACGAGGCCACAATTCATTGTGATATGTGTCAAAAGGTGTCCATGAGTCGGAGCCAACTCAATGACAGCTCACAACAACAAGCAACACACTTAGGCGCATACACTCATTCACGCACTCCTTTATTCGATGTATTCCTGAATGTCTACCCCGTGCTATGCTAAATCCTGGGCTTACTAAAATGGGGAAACGTGTAATGGGGACCTAACTCAGTGTTTACCACCCTCAAAGTGGTCTGGGACAGTGTTTTGAAAAACCAAAACTTTGTTTTTCCTATAACCCATAATAGGGAATGCATTTTACTTACAACTCCATACTCATGTACACAAACACCCTCCTGCACCCCACCTGCTTGCAAAAACTCAGGCATCTAACATTGGACAGAACCAAAAAAATTCACAGTACAAGCATACCCTTTCTACATGTGATATACTGTAATATTTTATCTTTGGTTTTTTAAATTTATTTATCCTTAAAAGGCTGATATAGCCAACTAAATTGTTTCACAGTTTACTATATGGATCACAACCTGAAATTTGAAAGACAGTGGTTGAGAGTCTTACTGTCGCTCAGCATGCAGGAACAATATTATCCATAAAGTTGTTAAGAAGGTTATCTATCAAAAATAACAACCATAACACAAAAGGCATTGCTAAAATAGGACTGGGATATTTAGGATGCTATACTTACAGAAAGATATTGACCAAAGAAAAAATATAGGACCTGCTACTTTTAGATCTTTTTGAGTTCCGTGGATAAAAACAACACAAACTAGTTACAGTCAAATTGATTCCAACTCCTCGCGAGCCCAGTGTGGCAGAGGAGAGTGGTGCTACATAGCGATGGCTCTTTGCAAGTAGCTTTCCAGGTCTTCCTTCTGAGACACCATTGAATGGATTTGAACTGCCAGTCTTTAAGATAGGGACTGAGTGTTTAACCATGTGCGCTACTCTGAGACTCCATATTACTTTGTAAAGGGTAATAAACTTAAGACCTTGATTGCACCCCAAAATGGTGATAAATGTAGAAAAAATGAATAGCCAAAGTACACTCAACTTAAAATTTCCATACATTGCACTCCATCCTTTATGGTACAAGAGAAGACAAATGTGATCTAAATACCTGATGTATTTAGAAGTTTTCAGAATTTCCAAGAAGCAACACGAAATCTAAAATGTACATATAATTATTAAAAACACATCCAGGAATTTGTTTATAAATCACATCATAATTGTTTAAAATAGTAGGGTCATCTTTTTCTCAGGGTTGACACCATTGAGTCTCAGGATTGACTGGGTGACTACCCGTAATAGAGACCTAAGAATACATACAACCCAAACTAAGCTCACCTTTTCCCCTTGGAAATAGCTTCCTCTTTTCAATGCTTCCTAACTCATTAAATGTTACCAAACAGAACCAGTTTGTTTGTATTGTGGGGCCAAGTCGTCTCAGTTTCAAACCTATGCAGACACCAAGTCTTTCAAATTCTATCCCCTCACATATATAGTTTAACTTATTCCTCCTTCTTCATCTGCATGGGCAGTGCCTTTTTTTCAGCAATCATTTCCTCTCACTGGTGTAAAACCCTTTCCACTGGTAATCTGCTTCTGGTCTATCCCCCAGACAAGGGGCCTTTCAGCTACCCTCCCTCCTATGAGAAGTCTTTGAGATCCTTCAATGGCTCTAGACGCTTCCTACGGGTTCCTGAAGCCAATAAAAAATCACAAGGTGCCGAAGGGATCAGTTATCAGGCATCAAAGAACAAAAAATCATATCATTGCGTGCTCACCTCCCTGGTACGATTGCTGAAGGCAAATGGGTGCATAAGCAAATGTGGTGAAGAAAGCTGATGGTGCCTGGCTATCAAAAGATGCAGCATCAGGGGTCTTAAAGGCTTGAAGATAAACAAGCGGCCAACTAGCTCAGAAGCAACAAACCCCACATGGAAGAAATACAACCAACCTGTGTGATCACAAGGTGGCGAAGGGATCAGGTATAAGGCATCATCAGAACAAAAAATCTTATCATTGTGAATGAGGTGGGGAGTGCAGAGTGGAGACCCAAAGCCCATTTGTAGGCCACTGGAGATCCCCTTGCAGAGGGGTCTCAGGGAGGAGACAAGCCAGTCAGGGTGCGATGTAGCAACGATGAAACATACAACTTTCCTCTGGTTCCTAAATGCTTCCTCCCCGCCCCCACTATCATGATCCCAATTCTACCTTACTAATCTGGATAGACCAGAGGTTGTACACTGGTACAGATAGGAACTGGAAACACAGGGCGTCCAGGGTGGATGATCTCTTCAGGACCAGTGGTGTGAGTGGCAATACCAGGAGGGTAAAGGGAGGGTGGGTTGGAAAGGGGGAACCGATTACAAGGATCTACATATAACCTCCTCCCTGTGGGATGGACAACAGAAAAGTGGGTGAAGGGACACATAAGACAGGGCAAGATATGACAAAATAATAATTTATAAATGATCAAGGGTTCATGAGGGAGGAGGGAGTGGGCAGAGAGGGGAAAAATGAGGAGCTGATGCCAGAGGTTTAGGTGGAAAGCAAATGTTTTGAGAATGATGAGGGCAATGAATGTACACATGTGCTTTACACAATCGATGCATGTATGGATTGTGATAAGAGTTCTCTGAGCTCCTAATAAAATGATATAATTAAAAAACATTTTTAAGTGTTTTATGCCACAAACCCCCACACCCTGGACTCAGCAGATGAAGGAATTGGACTCAAAGGCAGCCACTATAGTCCTGGGGGAGGTCCAGCATCAGAGACCTGACCACCAGCAGCTCCACACCAGAAGGAAACTGGCAACCAGTCAACCCCAGCCCCTCCCCCCCACCCCCCTCAGGAGCAGAGAGCAGAGAGGCTGTCAGCAAGCAGTGGCAGTCATGGCAGGAGCAGTGCCAGAGCGCAGCTGTGACCAGGGCCCAGAGCTGTGTCACACCGGGGACAGGAGGCTCCGGTTTTCATGAGGTCTACCTATGCCGTGGTTGGGGTCATTTTAGGTCTACCCTCCATTACCCATCAATATTTCTAATCACCTTCCATGAACTACGGCAGTATATTGCTTATGAATTGGGCAAGAGCAGCACGCACTCACTTTAACCAATTCTATTTCTCATAATGGCAAATGAGTCTCCAAAGTACAAATGGTCTTAGCCATGCCTCATTACCCCGTTAGACAAAATTCTAAAGCCCTAATCCTAGTCTGTCAGAATGCATCTTTTGTCCCTGGACCTCAGATTCTGTCTATGAACCAGCCCAGGTAAACTCTCGTCTGTGCTGTGTTCTGTCACAGGGTCTAACTACTGTGAAGTCAGCCAACACGGCCCAGACCTGCCCCATTCCAACAAACAGTTGGGTGTTAGACGTTGTGATCCATAGAGCTTCTAGGGGTCGGCTTTCAAGTCGCTTTCTAGGCCTCTCTTCCTAGTCCATTTGAGTCTGGAAGCTCTGTGGAAACCTGTTCGCGACACAGCCTTCATGACAGGTGGCGGCGATGCATGCGGTGCCTTGGTCAGGAAACAAACCTGGGTGTTCCCGCATGCAAGTTGAGAACGCTACCTCTGAAGCACCACTGCCTCACGGTTTCCCACATGCAGGACTCCATGTGTCACGCTCCCTCGGCTTTCAGCGCACTCTGGTGTCCCTGATCCATTCATATCAATTTGTCAGAGTTCCCACCCTTTCCCCCCAGCTGGTCTCTCCTGTCTTCCAGATAGTGCCTTCTACCGTAAAATAGATACGACAACAAACAAGGTAGGCACAGCCAGTGTCAGATTGCCCAGTAAGTAAGGTAAACATAGGCTTACTTATACTTACTACTCTTGTGGTGACAACCATGTTCGTGATAGCTTTATAAGTAAGCACAGATAAGCCTACCCTGCCTTGATTATCGGGTAATCTGACAGTGAAACTCTTCACTACAGTGTAGCAAGTAAACACATATAAGCCCATACTTAGCTTGTTTACTGGACAATCTACCCTGTGTCAGTCTACTCAGCCAAAAACCTTGTGTGGTTACGTGCTTAGCCAACCAAGTTCCAAAATGTCACAACCTCATCTGCTTCCTAAAGGTCATGGGCTTGAAAACCATGAGGGGCTTAGTTCTACTCTATACGTGTGAGGTTTCCATGCAGTGGAGTCAATTCAATGGCAACGAACACCAACAATCTATAGCTCTAGGCTTCTGAGGTAAGAGGCCTCATGGTGCAGTGGGTTTCGAGTTGGGTTGCTAAAGACAAGGTTGTCAGTTGGAAACCAACAGCCATGCCACAGGAGAAAGATGAGGCTTTATCATTTCATTAAGAAGTATAGTCTCAGAAAACCACACGGGCAGTTTTACTCTGTCCTATAGGGTTGCTGTAAGTCAGAATTGACTAGATGGTGGTGAGTTTGAGATATTCTAGGAGCCATAAACAGTTGGGCCTACTAACGAGAGACACCTTAGAAGATAGGTCTGGCTGGGGATCTACTTCCAAAAAATCACAGCCATTGAAAATCCTACTCAGAGATACATGGGGTTTCTATGCGCCAGAAAGTTCATTCAATGGCAACTGAGTTTTTGTGTGTGTGTGTGTGTTTTTAAAGAAAAAATGGTTATCTACATATCTATCATCTATCTGTTTGTCTATCTATCTATCTATCTATCTATCTATCTATCTATCTATCTATCTATCTATCTATCTATCCTTTCTGGTGATTCAGCTCTCTAATTAAGCCTTGACTAGTTCAGTAGAAATTGAGAAACTGATGCGAATGAACAATAATTTCTATGTTTCCGATTTGGGCAAATATGTAGATGGCTATGTCATTTAGTGACATAGGAACCCTGGATGAAGAACATATTTAAAGGAATGATGAAGAATGTCTTTTGAGACATGTTGAGCTCAAGGTGCGAGATAATCATTTCATCAGCTAACGGAACGGGGTATACGACTTAGGCCTACAGTGTCAAAATAGCCCATTTCAATAACAGAATTCCAAACTCAAAAGAACCCAACCCACAGTCTCTTTAATAAAATTTTGAAGAATTGAAAGGTGCACTTAGTGCTTTAGATCACCGTAATTGTGCTTAGTTTGTTATTAGGTATCAAGAACCCAATTTTTCATTTTCATAATTTATCAGAACACACATCTATGGAGCTTACAAAAATCATACCAGTTTTCACATTACTAAATAATATCATTCCTCTCCCTGAACGAGTTAGACTCTCAGAAACCCACAGGGCAGCTCCACCCTGTCCTGTGAGGTCACTCTGAGTCAGGCTCTATGGCACTGAGTTTCAGGTTTTTAGAAAATCACCCTTTTCTCTCATCAATAGGTCCATGGGTAGCTCAAACACTTTGTGCTTGACCACTAACCTGAAAGTAAGGGGTTCAAGCCTACCCAGCAGCCCCACAAAATAAAGACACAGTGATTTACTTCCACAAAGATTACAGCAAAGAAAACCCTGTGGAACATAGTTCAACTCTATACATGGGGTCATTCTGAATCAAGGTCAACTCTACAGCAGCTAGTATGGTTTGGGTTTCACTATCCCAAGCCAATCCTTTTTTTTTTTTTAAAGATCATTTTATTGGGGGATCTTACAACTCTTGTTACGTCATCATACATCAATACAACAATTATATCCAACATATTGGTACATATAGTCCATCGTTCTTTTCTAGACATTTACTTTCCATTGAGCCCTTAGGATCAATCAGTCAGCACCTCTTTTTTTTCCCCTCCCTACTTCCCACCCCGCCCCCCCCAAAACCCTCTAGGCCCCTTGATAGATTATAGATTGTTAATTATTTTCAAATCTCACACCGACTGCTGTCTCCCTTCCCCTCTGGTTTCTGTTGTTCTCCCCCCTGGATGGGGTTGTGTGGTTATATGCCATTCATTGCGATATCTCCCTTCCCCCTACCCTTTTGGTATTGCTATTCCTATTCCTGTTCTTGGGTTCCATGTGTTGTGAGTTTCATCTCTTGCCTACACCTATGTACATATTCCTTTCTAGTGCAGAGTGGGAAGCGGCACTGGGGTCATGATGGGGGGGAGGTGAGGAGGCCTCAAGGGATCAGAGATATATCATGTGATCCATTGGTGCTCTACTGCACCCTGGTTGACTCATCCCCTCCTTGTGACCCCTCTGCGAAGGGATGTTCCATTGGCCACTAATGGGCTTTGGGTTTCTGCTCCAACCCTCACCCCACCCCCATTCTCACCAATGCATTTTTGTTTGTTTGTTCATTGTTTTTTTGTGAATCTTCTGATCCCCTTTGCCCAGTCTTGATGACACCTCACAATCGCACTGGCTTTTGTGCTTCCTCCATGTGGGCTTGTTGCTTCACTGTTGGATGGCCACTTGTTTAACTTCAAGCCTTTAAGACTCCAGACGCTATATCTTTTGATAGTCAGGCACCATCAGCTTTCTTCATCACATCTGCTTATGCACTCATTTTGTCTTCAGCAATCATGTGGGGTGGGCAAGGGAGGGTGTGGGGTGAGCATCACAGAATGCCAATTTGGTAGAACAAAGTGCCAAACCAGTCTTTTTAACTTCATCATGCTCTTTTTGATCTCAGGCCTTTTTCAAATGACAATAATAGCCTAGCAGTCTAGATGACTTACTGTGCCTTTGGAAATGTGCCCCTCATTCTGAGGGGATAACAAACACTTTAAGACTGTGTCTTATTATAAAAATGCTCTTGAGAATAGTTGTATGGTTCACATTTGCACATACATTTGTAATCTCAGGATTCCAATATAAAAATGACACCACTTTAATATATTTTAACAATTTTTTAAATTTTAACTTTAATGAATTTTAACAACCACTTTGATAAATTTTAACAGTTCTATATAATAGAAACCTGAAGTCATAGGTGTTTATTCCATGTGTTTCCGAGGAGAAATACTATATGATCTCAATATATGTTATAATAGTAATGTGGTTTATTAGTCAGCACCTTGTTGCCCAAGTAGCACAAGGGCGACGCTAATAATCCAAAGGCTGGTGGTTTGGACTCACTCAGTGGCTCAATAGCAGAAAGACCAAGAGATCTGCTCCCATCAAGATGTCATCAAGAACACCCAGTGAGCAGTTTGTCCCTGTCACTTGGAGTTGCCGTGCATCAGAATAGATTCCATGGCACCCATGCTCACAAGGAACGCACAGAAGTTAGGTGACATGGGGTAACAACGTAAGCAGCTGTGTCAAAACTTGAATTTAGAACATTTAAATCTCAGTACCCCGGGCATTCAAGCCATAGTCTTGCAAATTCTACTTTTCCTGTAATAAATGTTAAATATTGTTATATATTTGAATTTTAAACTAAAGTCTACTATAGAATTCTGTTTCCCATTTCAGTGGTAAATTGTAAAGCACAATCCAGGATCATGAAAATTAAAACTATAGATAATCTCTTTACAAGTTGCAAATGGCTTAATTAAACCAACAAAGAAGGTAAGGTCATTTTGTTATTTAATGATAACCCTCAGCTGTTTGAAATAACCATCTTAATAATCAATACTATGTTGACACTCTAACCTAGCATTTATTTTAAGGGATGCCTTGTTTTGAACCATCATTTTAAATCCTAGTAAACTGAAGAATTAATTAGCAAGTACGGAGGCTCAGCAAACTAATGCTTTAGTCTGTCAAACCATCTGCTCAGGAGCACTCTCCTCAAATCTTGGCATTATTGAGGATGGAGGAGTCAGTACTTTTGATTCTTATGCAGGCAGATAAGTTGCTTCTTAATCATTCCATTTTGCAAATACACATGAAGAAAGTCAGTCTGAAAAACAAACTCACGGAAGTTCCTGGTCCCTTTTTATTAAAGTCAGACCACAGTGAGGCCAAACTTTCTTTAAGAGCAAGAAACAGATTGAAACGATGATGGCTTATATATTGTCCTTTTCAACATTGGCAAGTTCTATTCTTAACGCAATGATTTTTCCATTCGGGTAATTCTTAAGATTGTAGTTTGCAATTTCTTTAATGGCTTTGGGCATTTTGTTCTGCATATTCAGTCTCAAACATTGGAAAAGAATCCTCATCTATTTAATAGGCTGGATATTTCTTTTAAAATGTGACATAACTATACATGAATTAGATAAATTACGCTTTCTGTACAGGGAATCCAGGGTGGATGAGCCCTACAGGATCAGTGGTGTGAGTGGCGAAACAGGGAGGGTACAGGGAGAGTGGGTAGGAAAGAGGGAACCGATTACAAGGAACTATATGTGACCTCCTCCCTGGGGGACGGACAACTGAAAAGTGGGTGAAGGGAGACGTCGGACAGGGCAAGATATGACAAAATACCAATTTATAAACTATCAAGGGTTCATGAGGGAGGGGGGAGGGGGGAGGGGGAGGGAGGGGAAAAATGAGGACCTGATGTCGGGGGTTTAAGTGGAGAGAAAATGTTTTGATAATGATGTACAAATGTGCTTTACACAATTGATGTGTGTATGGATTGGGATAACAGTTGTATGAGCCCCTAATAAAATGTTTAATAAAAAAAACAAAAAAACAAATTACGCTTCTGGCTTTTAAACAGACTTGGAATACAATTCAAAGAGGCACTCCGAAAAACGCGGAGTAAAAGTGGGCGTGAATTGCATACACGTACTGCTTGTAGGGGCTCTGCTCTGATGGTGGCAGCTCATGTTTGTGTGTGTGACGGATTAAAAAACAAAAAGCAAAGACCTCACTGGCATCAAGTCAATTCTGATAGCAGCGCAGTGGCTCACTGCAGGGATATCCTTGTTTTAACAGAAAAATATGAAACAGGATATTATCTCTTTCCAGAAGCTCCATATAGTTACCAACTAAAGCGTAAACCACTTGCTTGTCTACCCAGCATTTATGCGTCCTTCCAATGACATGCAATACCTGAAACTATTGGGAGAGAGAAACGTGCTTCTTTTGGAGATTCCGAGGATGTCCGTGGATAACTGCCTGGAGCCATCACACGGAGAGAGCGTCCCTGAAAATGAAGGGGGAGCTGAAAGATGGACAGAATGAATTCTGAGGGTATCAGCTCTGTCTGAAGCTGAACTCTGACTTAATGTAATTTATTTATGCTAATTACTTTATTTATTTACTTTTGTCTTGAGAAGGGTTTTCATGTGTCTGAATGCAGCCCAGGAAAAACATCACAATTGAAGTAGGAAATGTTATAGCTTACCTATATACCAATATAATGTGCTTTCTTCTGTGTTCAAGGAGCCAAGGTGGTTCGATCATTAAAACCTTGGCTGCTAAACAAAAAAAGGGTGGTTCAAACCCACTAAAGGTGCCATGGTAGAAAAGACTGGGCATTCCACCTTGGAAACCCTAAGGGGCAGTTCCACTTTGTCCAGAAAGGTCACGATCAGTCATAATCTACTTGATGGCACACAAACACAATGCCTATCTCCCTTGTCTTTAAGTTTTAGTTTGAAATCTCTCTTTTTTTTTGCATTTTATCTTTCAATTTCATAGCTACATGCTACGTCCTTAATATTTGTCCCAGTTGAGTGGGCACGGAGTGGGAAAAGTCATTAATCTCTAGAGCTATTTTCACTAGTGAGTCCTTCACATCAGCCTTTCAAAACAGTATGCTCTACAAGGGAACTTTAAAAAGTTCGTGGGAAATTGGAATGAAAAGATAACAAAAACTTCCCATGAACCATTTGAAGCCCCCACTTCACTCCGTTTCAAGTAAGATATCTCCCCGAGCAGCAGTAATGTCTTAAGAGAATGTGCACCAGAAATCAACCCTGACATCATGTAGCTCCTCTAGGTGCCTTTCCTTTCCATGCAAGTTAGCAGCTCCGTGGCATTTCTCTGGCAGGCTGATTCTGGGGCTATCATAAAGGACCCCCCAGTCTATTATATTCCACCACAGTGAACCCATTACAAGGCGTTTTTCTTTGAAGATCTGGTCAATACATCTCTCTCCCCAGGAGAAGAGAAAGAGCCAACAGTAAGTCCTGATAAACCTTTTCTGCCTTGCTCATTTCCTCAAATGCACATGACACACACTTACTACTTTATCCTCTGCTATTAGTAAGTCTTTCTTGAGAAAAACTAAAAACTCTAATTCCATCCAGCTGCAAGCCATGTGCACCACCACGCACCTCATCCCTGATGGTTTTTTTTATCAAAACCACTAAGAATGCGTCATGCCTCAGACATCTGAAAGTGAACTTCTCCATCCTAAAATGGAAGGGGAACAGGTTGCCTTTTGGCAATTTACTTTTTAGCTACTGTAACTCATACCATGTCACTGCAATACATTTTCTCTCCTCCCAGAGGATGCCAGTTCCCATTGAAGGATTAGCTCAGGAGTTCAGTACCACATCCTTAAAGTCCCTCTGAGGGAAAATTATAACACCTTATGCTGCAAACCCAAAGCACTAACAGAAGATGGCGAGGAATCAGAAGCATTGTTCTCCCAGGCCTTATGGCAGACTTGAAACTATACAGGGAGGTACGAAACCTTGAGGTACAAGTGCAACTATCTGCCCGTGGTTTCCATCTTTCCCTTTTTCTGCCAGAAACCCAATCTCTTATTTATCGATTGGTTGGTGAAAATTGCCCCTCTTTTCTTTCTCTCACTTCCCTCCTATAGCGGTATTTTGGATAGTGATGCCTTCTGAGATGCCAGAGCATTGCATAATGTTTGGACACTTTTCAAAGAGAGCATTCTGGAACCTTGGTGAAGCAAGTTTAGTGAAAGGATATTTCAACCATTAAAGTTTTAAAAGTTTAATAGCTTCATTGGCATATCATTCGCATATCATACAATTCAGTACTTAATCATACTAAAAAGTTGTGCAATCGTCACCACAATCAATTTTAAAATGTTTTCTTCTTTCTCGTATTCATTGTTTTTAGCTCCCATTTCCCCTCAGCCTTCCCTGCCATGCCCCTAGCTAATTATTAATCTCGTTACTGTCTCGATAGATTTACCTATGCTGGATTTTACATACAGAAAACCAAAAGTAAGAAACAAACAAATCAACAACAATGAGAAAATAAAACAGAGAGCATCTGCATTATAAAGAAAACAGGAAATATTAAGGAGAAAGAGTTTTTGCTTACGGGGCATTGAGTTTATGATGGTGGAGTAACTTGGAAAAGGATATTAATAATGGAGAGTAGAATCAATGGCCCTGAATTATTCATGTGGAAGTTATTAAATCAGAGAATGTTTGTTGTATGTATTTTTGTCACAATAAATAACAAATAAATACTTAAAGATGCTTTAAAAAAAGCTGCAACAAATTTAAAATGGGTCAAAAGGGAGATCCAATGAAAAGGTGTTCAAATCTTTAACCTAACTACGTCTGCCATAATCAGCTTTACAAGGCTCTCTGTCTGACAGCAAGGCTACTCACATCCTTCAACCATGATCAGATAGGATTCACTGGAAGCCTAATCCACGTGGTAACTGAAAATGGATGGGGTGCTTCCACTATAATTCATAGCCTTCTGTGAACTGGGTGTTCAGAATTTAAGTTCTGATACCGTTCCCTCCTCTGGACTTGGATTTTATTATTTATAATACTTGAATCACACAGGCTGGTGTACACCTTCCATGTGGACTTAGTTGATGCGTCACTTAGTTGATTACTTATTTAAAGACAAGACTCTAAGACCCCAGATGCTATTCTTTCTGATAGTTGGCACCATCTGATTTCTTTATCACACTATAGCACCCATATCTTCAGTGATCTCTTCATGAAGGCAAGTATTGAGTAGGGTGCTATCATAAGAACTAGTTGTTTGTGCTTAGGTTAGGGCTAATAGTGTCCATGAAGCATGTATTGCCTCTTTATTTGTACATCTTAAAAACCACTTCAAGAGAAAACCCTCACTTCAGCTGGGGTCAGTTTCTCAAGATAAAGGGAGAGGGAGAAGACCAGTCTGTTCCCGTCATATAACATTGTGCCATGGGTGCCCCAAATCAACAGACACTCCTACAAGACCGATTAGTGATAGTGAACCTCACTGGAAATTCAAGTCAAGAGATGAAGGACATGTCTGTCTCGGAGAAGGTGATTACACTTTTCTATTTGTGGGTAAACTGGTAGGGCAACCTGTCATTGGGGAAAATGTTTATTATTACTTATATAGACCCAAACGGGAGCATGTGCCTGGCATTGTTATTAATTGGACACTTTGAACTAGTTTCTATGTAGCCGTTGGTGACACAGGCCATACACCATAGACAACTGGGACTTTAGACTCTGTCCTTCCGAGGTGCACAATAGCCTTCATAGGCCATACCTTTAAGAACTGGACTTTAGCCTAAACTCACTTGTAGCAAATTTAAAGACCCGACATATACCCTTGGGCTTAAGACTACAGTTTTTTTATATGAAGAATTTATCCAGGTTCTTGCTGTTCTTAAGTAAGCAGTTGCCACGAAGTCAATGTTGATTCATGTGTATTGGAACAGAACTACGCTCCATAAGCATTTTGTTTACTTTGCTTTATTATTGTACAAAGATGCAGAATCCATTTGTCAGATCAACTTAGTTTTTCACACAGAAAATTTAATGGCATCCATTACATTGATCATGTTGTGCCATCGATAACGTTTCCAGTGATTGATTTCTCAGAAGTAGATCTCCAGGCCTTTCTTTCAAGGTATCTCTAAGGAGACTCAAATCCCTAACCTTTCAAGGTTAGCAGGCAAGCCCATTTGCACGTGGCACCACCCCAAGTAAGATTACATTAAAGGAGGGTCTGACTGTTTGGAAGAAAATAAGTAGAAGGGAAACTGCTGCCTCTGCTTTGGAATAATCACTGGCTGTTTGAATAAGATTATAGCTGGCAGAGGCAGATAGTAATCTCAGGGAAGTTTGAAAAGGGCAGGGTTTTTCTAGAACACCCTTTTCCCTTTGAAATCTATTTTGAAGAGTGCATGAAGTGGGGGTGGTAAAAGTTTGACTAAGAAAGTGGACATTGGTAGAAAGAGTTGCTAGGGAAACATTGCTTAGAGGAAAAGATGCTCCTTTAGTCTCAATTCCATTTAGAAGAAGTTTCTCTGTTTAAGATAGGCGAAAGGAGAGTCCCCAATAAAATGATCTAAAAATAAAAAGGTATATGAAAGGAAATAGTTGGTTTGAGCTTTCTTTTGTCATTGGGTCATTTCCTACTTTGAGGAAAACACCAGAATGTATTTGTGGATAGTATTTGCAAGTTATACAAATAGAAAATATAATAGACCCTTTTCACATCCTGTAGAGTGTCTTCTTTTTCAAATTTAGTAAAGGAATTTAGAACTATGACTCAGTGATAAGATCACCCTGAGGAACAAAAAATGTACGTTTCCCCAGATGGCCTGTATTTTACTTTTATAGTATTTATTAAAACTTATTTGGTTTGTGCATAAAATTTGTCACTGGTTCTACTCCATATGCAATTAAACTGCTCAGTATGCTTGTTCTCCTTGCTGTCCCCATAGGCTCACCCACCCTGGGTTTTCTGCCTGGGAAACATATAACACAGCTTCAAGAGGGTGACCTCCAATGACATAACTCCTCTGAAATATGCCCTAGCACGGACAAACAAAACATTCAAAACCAAAAATACAGAGAATTTTGGAAACCAGATCAGGTCCAGCCTGCATCACAGGGGGAATCCACTGACAGAGGCTTAGCCGTTCAAGCCAGATTTATGCCTGTGCTCTTCTGTCCTCATCTCTCCAAAGCACTCTGCTTAGTCGCCACGTTCCGCCCCTCCCTTGGTTATAGTAGAGGGAGTTCTCGGGAGGTTTATTACCTAAGCAGTTCTACAAATGAGTCCTGGGGTCCCGCTATCATCCATAGCCTTCTGCCAACTGGATTCTCACCATTGAGGCTCTGATACTATAATCCCTCCTTCAACTTTGGATTATATGAATTACAATTCTTTGGTGACTGATGATGGTTGCAGTATTTATTCTATAAGGGATCAAAACTCATTATTTTGTCAGGCCCAATGGAAAGAAATGAGTCTGTGCCAGGCAGACTTTTATGTGTGGAACGAGCAGTCTCTGCCTTCACGGAGGTGTAGCAGGCTGAGCCAGAGCCACGCAAACAGCTGTGGTGCTGGATCGTGCTTCTCAGAAGGAACGACTCTAGTTTCAAAGGTCAAAGTACTAAGCTCTAGAGAGACTGGCTGAGTCTCCTAGTGCAGCCATCACAAAATCATAATTCAAACAGTTCTGAGGTGAAAAGCCCACATAGGGCATTCGCTGTGTCAGTACCTTCGGAGGATCTGAGGGAGAAACTGCCGTAGGTCTCTCTCCGGGCTTCTAGCTAGACTTCTGCCTTCCTCTGGTGTATCACTCTTTTCCTGTCAGTCCTTCCCTTTTAGGAAACACTTTTCAGAAAGGACTAAGATTAGGACCCACCACACTGTCATGGCCTAGCTCCGCTGAACTGATAGTCAAAGAAAAATGCTTTTTCTGAATAGCATCATATTCACCACCAGTACAGGGGTGAGGACTTCAAAATATTTGGGAGGCACAATTCAGTCAATAAGAGGGGCAGGAGGACCAAGTTTTTGAGAAAGAAAAGAAAGCACCGAGATCCTTGTGACTGAGCCATGGAGACTAATGGTGTGTCCACCCTCTTTCCTTGATCCTTTCAAGACCACATTCTCGTCTGCTTTGAATTTTTTTTTGAGTGTGAAATCATGTATGTTCAGTAATGGAAAGCATTTTAAATGAAATGAAAAATGTTCAAAGTAATAGGGGTTTTCATACAATTAATGAGACACATATGTTCGAGAGATCTGGTAGGATGAGGCCTGTTTCCTTAGATTTGCACAGTTATTCAGGTGGGCTGCGAATCACAAGTTCAGCAGTTTGAAGCCACCAGGTGCTCCACTGGAGAAAGATGCGGCTTTCTATTCCTGTGAAGATTTATAGTCTCAGGGGAAATTCTGCCCTGCTCTCTAGGGTTGCAGTGAGTTTTCAGCCAGCCAAGGTAGCATGCACTAAAAGTGAAAGAGAAGCTGCCCACTAAATCCCAAAGGCAAAATTGTAGATTAGCACTATATATCCCAGAGGTTGGTAAAGGGTGAAAGAAAAAAGTCCACATCTGGAAGGAGAGATGTTCCAAAATCTCAGGGACTTATTTTAGTAGCAAAGTGAAGTAAGGCTGAGAAAGCATATAACTAGTGCTACACAGGAGTCTGCAGGGACTTTAGCTCCAAAATTCAGGAGCTGTATAGAAACTCAAGTATATTTAACATAAACTTAAGTAGATGAGAGCAGTAGACTCAAAGAGAATAATAAAGACACCTTTTAATTAGGACAGCCGAGGACTGGGTAGTCCAGAAACCTTTTAATGCGGAGCTGGCTGAAAGTCATAGAACTCTCTTAGAAGTGAGCTGATTCCAAAAGACCCTAAGACCAGTCTGAGGTCCTTTGTTTCATTAATTGTTGAATTCTAAAGAGAAACAGAAGAGGACAAATAGTGATTACAAACAGACAACGAGGAGTTACGTTGAAGTGCTCACCCCGTGCCTGTAAAAATGACCCTGTTTGGAAAGAGAAGTTTTCTGTTTTGCATTAGTGAGGTCGTACCTAAGTAGGATGAGTCCTAAATCTCTCCCTTCAGAGTGGTGTCTTAGAGAAGCGCACAATGGACTCAAACACACACACAATGGAGACCCACCCACCGTGTGAGGCCCATCTACAAGCACAGGAGCACACATAAGAGTCAACGTGGCCAAGACCCTGCTCTAGAAAAAACAAACAAAAAACCAACAGATAACTAGGAAGGAGTTATATTTGCTTGGGTATTTATCTTTAAATTTTACTTTAATGCAGCCCGGCTAACTGCACTGTTTTAATGTGTGTGTCCAAAGTCATTGATAAAGAAGCACATTTGTATGAAAGTATGTGATGAAGACTGATGATAACTCTAATTATGTTTATGGAGTTCTATATCTTTGGGTCATAGTATCATAAATCAACACCCCCATCTATACTCACATACGGGCAGCTAATATTAAATGCAGACCAAATGAGCAACAGGAACACTTAATACTAATTGAATTTTGCTATATACCAGACAATGTGTTAAGTATTTTTGCATGTTGTATTTTAATTCTCTGAACTACCCTAGAATTAAGGAACAATGTGAAATCCATCTTATATAAAGGAATAGGGTCCCTGAATGGTGCAAATTGTTTATGTGCTTAGCTGCTCACCAAAATGTGAAGGTTTGCATTCACTCAGAAATGCCTTAGAAAAAAGGTCTAGTGACCCACTTCTGAAAATGGCAGCCATTTGAAACCCCATAAAGCGCAGTTCTATGCTGATATCCATGGGTTCACAATGAGTCAGAATCCCAAGATTGAATGGGTGGTAAGTAGAGAAGCCAGACATATAGGCTAGAAGAGATCTGACCCCAGAGCCCACCCATTCAGTCCAGCACCATGCAACAGAGACTAGTCTCCCAGTCTGGGGAATAAGCAGTAGATTGGTGCTGTCTATTGAGGAGTAAAGAAACGAGAAAGCAAATAGGGGTTAGTAGCCTGTGTTAGTCTGGGTACTTTAGAGAAACAAATCCACAGAAACTCATATGTATAAGAGAGAGTTTTATTTAAAGGTTAAGTGCACATCAAGAAAACATCCCAACCCAGTGCTGCCTAAGCCCACAAGTCCAACATTAACCCATATGTCTGACACCAGTCCACAAAGTCCTCCTCCATCTCACAAAACACACACCGTGACACCGACTGCAGGAGGAAAGCCGAGTCAGTGAACGTGTAAGCATCTCAGTACCGGCAGGGGTCTCCAAACGGCTGCTCCAGCACCCAGGGCTGCATCGGGGTAGGTCCATGTGGCTTCTCCCCAGGGATGTCTTGCAGGAAGTGAGCCTTGCCAGCTGAAGCAGGGAACTGACTAAGGCAACTGCACCCTGGTACGACCATCACAAAACAAGAGACCCGAGAACTAGAAAGGTGAGGCTCACGGAGCCACTTATCTCTCCGCCCTTCAATTAACCCCACATGTGTTTAGCGGCCAGGTTGGCACAATCAACTAACTACCTCATAGCCTAACATGAAATAGGAACGGAAGTCATGAAGAATAGAATGACCAAGAATAAAGATATTAAAAGTAAAATAGTCCAATATGGTCACTGCCAATAATTGTAGGGAGGCTTCTCCTGACCTCCTCACTCCCTTCTCTCCTTAGGTCCCATTCTGACTCTCTTCATTCTCTTCAAAACATTTACCATTTACCACCTTCTGCACTTTTTCTTTTTAACCTGGAAAGCTTGCATCCAGCAACATCCGTATAAGCCAAAGCAGTGCCTAGCACATAATAGGCAAGCAAAAAACCCAAAAAACCATTAATGTAATTAATAATTGAACCAATTCATTGAACAATGTAGTTTTCAAAATAGGAAATTAAGTTCTCAATAACATTTTTGTTGCATGTTTGCTTGTTTGTTACCACCTGCTAAGAATCTTTGCTATTCATCATGGACACACACGCTCTAGAACACTGTCATGCACTGAGCGGGCTCGTGGTTCCTATTGCTTAGCAGCCAAGACCAGGAAAGCAATGGAAAGGAGGGGACTGTGCTCAAGGGGGCGAATATGGATCTCCTGGAGATCAAAGAGAGACTACTTTGATCAGCAGATTCTGTGCTGCATGCATTTGTAATGAAAGTCGTTTCAGAATTGCCCTCCCGGAAGAGGTGAGTGTTTGGGAGGAGGATGTAGGAGAAAGGTGATGGCAGATGGAGAGGAGAATGTGGCTCCGCCGTGTAGGGCCATGTGGAAGCGCATGAGGAGGAGGAAGAATAGGGCCGAGTGGGAGCAGCACGCGGTGGTGATTGAAGAAAGTGGCGGTAGCAAATGTGGGAAGAGAAGGAAATGACAGCACTCGGTTGAGCAGTGGGTTTAACAATCTGGCAATAAACTGGGAGCTAACAAGGCCCACCTGGAGAGGTTAGTGACAAAAGAAACATTTGTCGCTTGCAAGAAGATTTAATTGAGGAGAAAATAATATGTTCGACTAGCATGCGACTCATGCTGTATCTTGGACCTGACTTCTTTTGGAATTTTGAAATAGGGAAGAAATGACTGACATGTTTGTGTTTCTGCACTGAAAATTCATTTCTCGGGTGATGTTTTTGTATCGATGCCATCTTATCATTATTTGTTCCGCAGTGATTTTCGTCTTGACTTGCATGTTTCTTAACATGAGCCATTTATTACTACTATCTGCCTTATTAAAATGGTTTCATTCTGTTTTTTGATTAACTTCTTGGCACAGATATACTTCTTAATGCTAATCATAGACTGCTTCTGTTTCACTTTTTAGTTTGAATCTCTTACATGAACTTTGCTTAGTTATTCAACTTTGCATAGTTATTTCTTTTGCCATATACTTACAAAACCTGTCTTCCATTTTTAGTCAGAAAGGATTCATTCACCTTTTAGATTCATTTTCTTTAAAGCCTACAGTCCATCTGTTACCAGCTTCTCAGATATTAAATTTTATTACCCCTTGTTGCTTCCTCCAACTTTTGGCAGAGAGACTATTCTCCAATAAGCCCACTTATTTTGTATGACAAGAAACGGATCAAGATTTTGTCAGTCTTTGCTGCAGACAAATCATTAAGATTCTCATAAGCAAAATGTTTATACTTATGTCCCTGATCCACAGTGTAGGCTGCGGGAGATGGAGATCACAGATTGTATAAAGAAAAGATGTGTGAAAGTACAGCGATATACCACGAACTGAAGTAGCTTCAGACAGCATACATTTCTGATCTCGCAGTTCTGTGTGGGTTCAGAAGCCAGGTGTCCCTGCCTCCGAGCTCCATGGAGGCTACAATCAAGGTTCCCACTGGGTTTTGTTCCTTTCTGGAATCTAGGCCTCTTCTAAGCTCATGCAGTTGTCGGCAGACTGGTTTCTTGTAGCTAGAGGAGCGAGGTCTCTGCTTTCTTGTTGGCTGTCAGCAGAGTTGCTCACAGCTCCGGACATCACCAGCAACGTCCTGCTACTTGTTTCCTTCAGAGACCCTCTTACAACACAGCAGCTTATCTCTTGGAGGAAAAGCAGGGGGACTTCATGTCATCCAAGTGAGGCAGCATCTTATACAACCTGACACGATCCCATATAACGCGATTTGATCAGGAGAGTGGCACCCAGATCAGAGAGTGAAGACCATGGGGGCCATCGCAAAATTTTGTCTACACAATGCCAATATAGGTAAGAGGCTGGCAATACCTACAGGAGGCCTCAAAGAAACCTAGAATTAGGCTCACAACATTTTGCAGCAGCAACAACAACAACAAAAATGTTGCCGTAAGGTTCATTTCCACGAATGGCAACTCCACTGTTGTTGAATAGGCCAACAGTCCATAGTTTACAGTGGCTGTGATCTTTCAGTCTGATTTCTCCTAAGACACTTCCGCGTGGGTTCAAATCGCCAACCTTTAGGTAAACATTTAAGCACAAACTATTTTGCTTAATAGGGACTCTTGTAGCAGCTAACAACTACCAAAATAGGGTAACATTAGCAATTATATTTCAATAGTTTAACACCAAAAAGAAGTGTTTCTAGCTCCCTTAATAGTCCTTAATAGGTATCTCTGGTTGGTGGCAGCCTTCACCAAGTGAATCAGGAGCCCAAATTCTTTTCATTCTGTGACTCAGCTCTCCTCTAAGGGTTTCTATACTTCAGTAACTCACTGCCTTCGAGTCAGTGCTGACTCATAGGGACCCCTTGGGGGCTTCTGAGACTAACTCTTTACAGGACTAGAAAGCCCACCTTTCTCCCATGGAGCTGCTGGTGGTTTTGAACTGCAGATCACAGTCCAGCGCCTAACCACTGCACTACCAGGGCTGCATATTTTAGTAGGCAGTAAAAAAAAAGTTGAGAAAACACTCTTAACTGCGTTGGCTGAGAAATACTCATCATGTCCACGCATGTCTCAGCAGTGAAATTAATTACATGATACCTACAGACAAATATAACCAAGAACTCCAGAACCCTAGTGAGAAGCTGCTTCCCTACAACTCTGCAGTGGAAGGGGAAGCATGACTGGTCATCTCTACACCACATCTTGGCAGAAGGTCATCATGCTCGATGAAGCAGAGGGTCAGCACAAAAGAGGAAGACCCTCAACTCAATGCATCGACCCAGTGCCTGCAACAATGAGCCCAAACATAACAACCATTTTGAAGGTCAACAGTGTTTGGTTGGGGTTTATATCAATTATAGACATGTACAAGGAAGAATAGACTATGCATAGTTGCTACACCCATTGAACCCAAAGTAACAGTATCCCAGTAGCCTACCCCCATTCTACCCCATGTGTATGTGGCTCTTACAATCCTTGCTATTTTAAATCCTTGCTGAGCCATTGTTGCAGTCACCATTGTCAATCCATCTCATTGAGCGTCTCCTTTTTTTTTTTTCTGGACCCTCCACTTTACTAGGCATGATATTCTTCTCCAGGGACTGATCATTCCTGCTAACAAGTCCAAAGAATGTGAGACAAAGTCTTGTTATCCCACCTCTAAGGAGCATCTGGCTGTACTTCTTCCATGATGAAAAGATACAACCTTCATGCATACATTTCCTAACTTTATTAATTTTTTAAAATCATGTTATTAGGGACTTATACAACTCTTATCACTCCATCCATTGTGTCAAACACATTTGTACATTTTTTGCCATCATCATTTTCAAAACATTTTCTTTCTATTTGAGCCCTTGGTATCAGCTCCTCATTTCCCCCCTCCCTTCCAACCCCCACCCTCCCTCCATCATGAACCCATGATAATTTATAAATTATTATTATTTTTTCATGTCTTATACAGATCAATGCCTCCCTTCACCCACTTTTCTATTGTCCATCCTCCTGAGAGGGGTTATATATAGATCATTGTGATTGATTCTCCTTTTCTCCCCCCACCTTCCCCTTCCCCTCCTGGTATCACTACTCTAAATATCGGTCCAGAGGGGGGTATCTGTCTGGGTTCCCTGTGTTTCCAGCTCTGCTCTGTACCCATGTACATGCTCTTGTCTAGCCAAATTTGTAAGGTAGAATTGGAGTCATGATAGTTGGGGGAGGAAGCATTAAAGAACTAGAGGAAAGTTGTATGCTTCAACAGTGCTATACTGCACCTTGACTGGCTCATCTCTTCTTTGTGACCCTTCTGTAAGGGGATGTCCAGTTGTCTACATATAGGCTTTGGGTCTCCACTCTGCACTCTCCCTCATTCACAATGATATGATTTTTTGTTCTGGGTCTTTGATGCCTGGTAACTGATCCCATAGATACCTCATGATCACACAAGCTGGTTAGCTTCTTCCATGTGGACTTTGTTGCTTCTCAGCTAGATGACCGCTTGTTTATCATTAAGACTTTAAGACCCAAGGCACTATATCTTTTTTTGTGTGTGTGCTATATCTTTTGTTAGCCAGGAACTATCAGTTTTCTTCACTACATTTGCTTATGCACCCATTTTGTCTTCAATGATAATGTTGGGAATGTGAGCATCATGGAAAGCCAGGTTATTAGAACAAAGTGTTCTTGCATTGAGGGAGTACTTGAGTGGAGGCCCAATGTCTGTCTGCTACCTTAATACTAAACCTATTAATATATGTACATAGATCTATTTCCCTATCATTATATATAAATATATTTACATATGTACATGCCTGTATTTAGACCTCTATAAATGCCCTTTGCCTTCTAGTTCTTTCCTCTATTTCCTTTTACTTTCCTCTTGACCCACTATCATGTTCAGCCTTCATTCGGGTTTCAGTAATCCTTTTGGTTACATTGCCCTTAATTAAGTCCTACCAGGCATCCCACAATCCCCTTGCTACCGATATTAGATCATTTGTTGTTCCCTTGACCCTGGGTTAGTTAACACCCACTTCCTTTCCTCCTCGCCTCCCCCTCTCCTGTATCCCGCCCCCCACAGAACCGTGGGTCCTGTTCTTTTGTCCTCTGGATTGTTTATCCCACCTATCTTATCTAGGTAGACATGCAGAGACAATAATTAGCACAAAAACAAGACAAAGCAACAAAAGAAAAGAAAACAGCAACAACAATAAAAAACCAAGAACAAAAAAAGACAAGCCTATAACTAGTTCCAGGTCTGTTTGTTGACCGTTAGGAGTATTTTCCAGTAAAATCTGATGGGGTTCCATGCCCTGGCCCCAAAGTCAATTTTTGGTATTCCCCCGGTAATTCATTTCTTTGCTACCCTTGCTGTTCTGTTGCACACCCTTAGTGTTTCGCCCCAGTGACATTTCCTAATTTTAAACCATGTAGTATCCCCTTGTTCTGCTGTAATGATAGCCTCTTGGTCTATGTATAGATTCAGCATGGACATAATTAACGGTTCCAAAATTCTCATTGTTTTCCATATTATTCATAATTTGTTATGATCCACACAGTTTACTGCTAAATTAAATTTCTTGAAATAGGCATCATGAGAGGTTTTATAGAGCTTTTCTTTTTTTTCTCACAAATGGTCTTTTTTTTCCCCCCAGAGGAGAGCGCGAACGCAGTCCCCCACTACCACAAATTATGCAGTCGGGTTTCCCACATTTGGGGAAATCGCAGGGGTCAGCACATCCAGAGTGCAATGGATAAGCCTCACCCTGAGAAAACCACCTTCGTGATCATGGTATCTCCCCTGCCAGGTAAGTATTCTCACAAATGGTCTTATCGCAGTTGAGTCCTTAGATAATTTTGTGATAATCTTTGTTTGTGTTTAAGTATTTAATGATAGTTTCATTTTTAACATTTTATTGGCATATAATTCACACACTATACAATTCAATAGTTTAAATATATTAAAAAGAGTTGTGTGATCATCAGCACCATGTTTTAGAACATTTTCTTCACTCTTGTACCCATTAATATTATTTCTCTTATAATTCTCAACCTCCGCTGCCATAGCCCTAAGGAACTATTAATCTATTCATTATCTCTATGGATGACCTATCCTGTATTTCATGTGTAGTGATAAACTATGAGGATTCTCCCTGCGTTAGGATTTGCTCCTCTAACTTTTATCATTCCTGCCTCAATGAGATAAAGGTTTTCAGTTAACTCATTCATCAAAATATTTTCAGTTCTGGAGTTTTGAGAACCCAGTCTTCTTCATATGCTATCATCTACTACTCTTGGTCCAAAAAGTCTTCATTGGTGAGTTCTTTAAGACTGGAATCTATGACTTCCTTTTCACTGATGTCCAATTGCAGTTGACTACCAATATTTACCGTATTTCATGATATTAACTCTACACCCCTGAAAAGCATATGCAAATGTTACTTTCATATTTGACTGCCTCACTTCGTCCTAAGCCCCAGCAATATTTTTTGTGGTATCTCAATGTTATAATTTCTCTAAATTTCCCTTAAACTAAGTGCATGGTCTTTGGTAGCCCTGTCTCCTTGTGAGAAGGCTTTAAAGGATTCCCTGATGCATTTGACTGAAGCAGAATTGACTTTTACATCAAGGTAAAGACCTTCTAGAGTGTTTAGATGCCCAGGTGTATTGTCAAGCCCAAGGAGACTCTTAATAGGAATTTTTGGGTCAAGCAATAATTTTCAATAAGAGGGGCACAATTATTCAAGAACTACTATTGCTAAATGGTTATTATAACTCTAGCCTTTTCATTTGCCTTCCAAAAAATCAGAAGACCTGCCTAATGATAAGGAGACGTGCCTTCAGATGTAGGGTGTGATACAGAAACAAAGGCTTGAACTTAAAACCCTGGATGCATTGCCCCCAAGTAATAATGTTAGCCTATCCTTCCATTCCAATCACCTCTTATACACGTGAAAGTTGGACATTGAATAAGGAAGACTGAGGAAGAAATGATGCATTTGAATTGTGGTGATGGCCAAGAATATTGAAAGTACCATGGGCTGCCAAAAGAGCAAACAAATCTGTCATGGAAGAAGTACAGCTAGATTGTTCCTTAGAGGTAAGTACAGTGAGCCTTCATCTCACGTACTTTGAACATGTTGTTGGGGAGAGACCAGTCTCTGGAGAATGACATCATGCTTGGTAAAGTAAAAGTGTAGCAAAACGAGGAAAGCCCTCAACAAGATGGTTTGACACGATGGCTACAACAAAGGGCTCAAACATAAGAACAATTGTGAGGATGGTGCTGGACCAGGCTGTATTTAGTTCTGTTGCACATAAGGTTGCTGTGAATAGGAACCAACTCCACAGCACCTAACAACAACAACAACAACATCTTTTTATGCATTTTTTCATCTTTTGAAGTAAAGGTCCTTTTGAGGGTTTCCAAAAATATAAAATACAATAAGCCAGCCTTGTGTACATTAAATATTTGGTCTGACAAATAAGTCCCTTCAGAATTTTCTTTCAACATCTCAAGAAAAATATCTACTGCATTTTCGCTGACACGAGCTATTTCATCTTGTACTTTTCTATTGTGCAAATTTCCCCTCACTTTGAGACAATTGAATCAGCCCCTACTTACAGCACACTCGTCATAATAATCACCTTCACTTGATCTGTGTGCAGCCTTTAAATCACTGAAGAGGCTTTGAAACTTTTCTTGCACTGAAATGAGGCTAATAAACACGTTGTGGTAGTTACATAATCTGGTGTCAATTCGGGACTTGAGAGATGAAGAGTGAAGGGGTGGAGTCTAGTCTGCCAATCGAATCATCGCCAATGAGGCCTCTGTGTGGGCATGGCCTTCTCCTGAGAATTCTTGAAAGCCCTGTATTTCCTCCTTGGGGGCAGGAGACACTCCTCTCTCTCTGCTCACTCCCTGGGAGACATTGCAGCTGACATGACACATGGAACTATGCCATTGCCCTGAGCTGGAGAAGCCACATGGACCTACCCTGATGCAACCAGACCTCTGAAGCCAGAGAAGCCACATAAAGACCCCTGCCAGCGCTGCCAGTGGCTTACAATGCCACTGGATCCAAAGACTTTCTACCCACTGGCCTCTCATTGCATGTGTTTCATGAGTCTGAAGAGGACTTTATAGATTTGTATTGGACATATGGGCTAATAGTGGACTTATGGGCTTGGACTGGACCCGGTTGAGATGCTTTTTTAATGTATAATTACCCTTTATATAAACCTCTTTCTCATACACATGTGAGCGTGTCCATGGATTTGTTTCTCTAGTCTACCCAGACTAACACACATTATATGATTTTGATCATCTAATGAAATGATGAATGTCTTTTCCTCTTTGATAATTAAACCACTGCATTGCTTATTAACAATAATAAGTTTTATCAGGCCAGGCTTTTCACATGCTCCAATATGTTCACTTTATCCTATAAAATTATTGTGATCCTTAATAATGGATGGTGGTATTTTACCTCTTTCTGATTGCTTTATCATTTCCACTTTATTTTCAATGGTGATCATTTTCTTTTTCTTTGATGCATCACTAGCCCTTGCATAGCACATAAATTGGTAAATAAAAAGAAACTGTAAGCCAAATACATACTAACATGCTAAATACAGTATTAAATGCAATGTGATCTCACTTTAAAAGGCTGTGTTCTTCTTCCATGAATTGAGGACCCACTGAAGCCATGAAATATTTTTGTGAGTGCCACAAGGTAGTGCATGTATTCATTATTATGAGCCATCGTATTGAACAAAAATTTCATACAATAGATTTTATGGCAGTCCATTCTTTAATACAATCTGTCCATAAGTCAGATGTTCTTAACCTAGGATGTTAGGCAGGGTTATCTAGAGAAACAAAACCAGGTCACTTATGAATATATATATATATATATATATA
>NW_022111324.1:77817361-77848500 GCF_000313985.2 Echinops telfairi | reverse complement strand
ATAATAATTTATAAATTTTCAAGGGTTCATGAGGGAGGGGAAAAATGAGGAGCTGATACCAAGGGCTCAAGTAGAAAGCAAATGTTTTGAGAATGATGAGAGCAACAAATGTACAAATGTGCTTGACACACAATGGATAGATGTATGGATTGTGATAAGAGTTGTAGGAGTCCCCAGTAAAATGATTTTAAAAAAGAAGAAGAAGCAGCTTGATGAAGCAGGTCTCGATGGAACCTTAAACTCTAGCGATGCATGGCGACACAATCCACAGGCTGGCTCAGCCCACAGTAGCACAGCACACAGTTGAAGCAAAGGACTAGCTCAGGCAGCAGAGCACTGGTCCAATCACCAAGGATAAAGGAAAAGGAGACTGGCCTTGGAAAGCCATTTATCTCATTGCCCTCCAATCAAGCTGCAACCTGAATAAACTCCGCCTACATGTTCCTATGGAAGCCCAGTTGGCACAATAAACTTAACTATCACACCTGGAACTTCCGTTTTTCCATGAACTTTGTGACGGTATCTCGTATATACAGTGTATTTTCTGACCACAGTAGAATAAAAATGGAAATCATAGTAGAAATGTAACAGAAAAATCACCAAAACCTTGGAAAGTAAACAACACACATCTAAATAATCCATGAATTAAGGGGGGAAACTCAAAAAATTAAAAATACACAGAGCTGAGTGAAAATGAAAATATTAAGAGGGAAATTCATAGCATTGAAATGATTACATTTTTTAAAGTCTCGAATCAATCTAAGACCCTATCTTGTGAGGGTTAATTTTTTTGTGGTAACCTGGTTGCACTAAAATTTGTTGGGAATGTGCCCTCCCTCCAAAATATAAATGGGTATTCTGGCATAGCTCATTCTCTCATGACTCTAAGTTCTTCTTTTTGCCTGACCATCAGATTTTGGTTTACCTGTCCCCACGATCTTGCAAGTCAGCAGTTATTCAACCTGCTACCTGTCTGACCCACGAGTTTAGGTGTTTCCATCCTCCACAGCTGATGACTCCTTTCCTTGAAGTAAATCAGAATCTATCTATATTTCTATCTCTAATTTTGCTTCTCTAGAAAATCCAACCAAATTATATCTCAAGACACTTGAAAACAAAGAACAAAAGAAACAGAAAACAAAAAGAAAAAATAAATAGTATATAAATAAAATTGAATCAAGAAAAACAATAGAGAAGAATTTAAGGAAACAAAACTATCATGACCCCAGTTCTACCTTATAAACCCAGCTAGACTGGAGCATGTACATACACTGGTATAGATAATAACTCTCAACACAGAGAATCCAGGACAGATAAACCCCTTAGGAAAAGTAATGGGAGTAGTGATACCGTGAGGGTAGGGGGAAGGTGGGGGAAGAAGGGGGGGAAATGGGAACCAACTATAATGATTGATGTATAACAGTCCCCCCTAACAGAAGTGTGGGTGAAGGGAGACAACAGATGGTGTAAGATATGAAAATAATAACAAATTATAATTTATCAGGAGTCCATGAGGGTGAAAGGGTGGGAGGGAGGGGAAAACGAGAAACTGACACCAAGGGCTCAAGCAAAAAGGAAATGTTTTGGAAACGATGATGGCAACCTATGTGCAAATGTGTTCGATATAATTGATGTATGGGTTGTTATAAGAGCTGTAAGCACCCCAATATTTATTTTTAAAAAAGGTAATGCTTTAAGCACAGGTAGATATTTTCAATGTAAAATTATTTTTGGACAAAGTGAATGGAAAGTTATGGGAACATTGGTTCCAAGTCTTGGTCAGGAAAGTCTAAAATAGCTCTTTGTGTCATAAAGTATCAAAACTATCAGGAGCTCCATGGTATAGGGGGCTACGCACTAGGCTGCCCACCACCCACAGTACCAAGGATGAATGGGATCATGTCAAAAGGACACAGAACTATATTGAATGTGTTTCTGCAGGTATAAGATGGAACAAGTTGACAGAGAAATAATGAGCAGGAAAATAGCACCAGAGGAAGTTTAGCTTTTAATTTTCCTAAATTCTTCCATAAAAAACAGTGTTTAGTCTGGGTAATTTAAGGAAACAAATCCACAGAAACACATATGTATAAGAGAGAGTTTTATATAAAGGTTAAGTGCACATCAAGAAAACATGCTAACCTAAGCCCACAAATCCAACATTAGCCCATATATCTGACACCAATCCACAATGTCCTTCTCCATCTCACAAAACACACACTCTGATGCCGACTGCTGGAGGAAAGCCGAATCAGTGAGCGTGTAATCATCTCAGTGCTGGCAGGGGTCTCCACACGGCTGCTCCAGCACCCAGGGCTGCATCAGGGTAGGTCCATGTGACTTCTCCTCAGGGATGTCTTGCAGGAAGTGAACCTTGCCAGCTGAAGCAGGAACTGGCTAACTAAGGCAGCTGCACCGCGTGGTCCGACCATCAGAAAGCAAGAGACCTGAGAACTCAAAAGGCGAGGTTCACTGAGCCATTTATCTCTCCGCCCTTCAATTAATTTCACACGTGTTTATCGGCCAGGTTGGCACAATAACCTTTTAACTAACTCAAACAGGAAGAGAAAATGGAATAGCAAAACAAAAGACTCATGCACCACAAATCTAGCTTTGCTGCACACCATAGTGTTCTTTTACCAACTGAAGGTTTGTGGCAACCCTGTGTCAAGCAAGTCTGTTGGTGAATTTTTTTCTAATAGCATGAGCTCACTTCATGTTTCTGCGTCACATTTTAGTAATTCTCCCAATATTCCAGATTTTTCATGTTATTACATATGCAATAAACTATAGCATAATGTAAACAAAACTTTTATTTGTGCTGAACTCACTGCCATTGAGTCAATACTGACTTATAGTGACCCCCTGTGGGTTTCCAAGACTGTAACTGTGTATGGGAACAGAAAGCTCAGTCTTTCTCCCACAATGCTGCTGGTGGTTTTGAACTTTAAGCATACAGATTGCAGTGGTCTGCATTCTAACCCACAATATCTCTAAGGCCTGCCTGTACCACAAGTCCCCAAGTACACAACCCCCTCTAGCAAAGGCTTGAACGCTACCATTATCAGCGTGGAGGAAAACTAGAAATGAATGCGTTTCCAATGCCCCCTGAGACCTGGAGAAACCCCAATATCCATGTGGTACTCACAATCTGAGACCACCTGACGCTGAGGAGTTTTATAGGATAAAATTCATAGGTGAGTTCAGGGAAATTACCCTTGCAAAAGGACGAATAGTGTAATAAGGTCTAACAGGTCAGTTGGACTCCACAGGCATTCAAAATTAACAAACCAAATCTCCTGTCTAAGCAGAACCCTACTGAAGGGAGAATCCAAACTGAGTAGAATGCAAACAATAAGGTATAGCAGATAAAATAAAGAAGGTCTACTTAAAATATGGGAAGGGAGCAAAAAAATAAGGGACACAAATCTCAGAAAGTACTTTTACTTACTTTAAAAAGAAAAAACCCACAGAGGAGGGTATTTTAGGTGTATAAAACAAACAAACCTCTCTGCCCCTCTCCTAAAACTACAGGAAAGCTCAATTCATTGAAAAAAATAATAATAATAAAAAGAATCCGAAGAAAAATTCAGTTGATTCCCAAAGCTATTATTTTTAAAGAGAGGATAAGTTAATAACCCTCTAGACAAATAAATCATGTCAGGAAAAACTCATTTCAAGTGTGAAGGTCATAGATAAACTGACCTGGAAAAGCTCATAGAACACTGTTCTTATGAAGACTGCCGGAGAATCGGATAGTACCTGAGAGAGAAACATAAAACTAGAGTGACATTAAAACAAGGACTCGTGCTAGCATTAAATAAATGGCTATTTTCCTGTAGTTTTCAGGCATAAGAAATACCTCATAATATTAAAAGCTAAAATCACAATGAGAAGTGTTTATATTTATATACTCAATAATTTCTATGGAGCAGACAGAAGCAACAAAGCCCACATGGAAAAAGCACACCAGCCTATGCAACCATGAGGTGTCGAAGGGATCAGGTGTAAGGCATCATCAGAACAAAAAATCTTACCATAGTGAATGATGGGGGGAGTGCGGAGTGGAGATCCAAAGCCCATTAGTAGGCCACTGGAGATCCCCTTGCAGAGGGGTCTCGGGGAGGAGATGAGCCAGTCAGGGTGTGATGTAACAATGATGAGAAATACAACTTTCCTCTAGTTCCTAAATGTTTCCTCCCCGCTCCCACTACCGTGACTCCAAATCGATCTTGCAAGTCTGGCTAGACCAGAGGAGGTACACTGGTACAGATAGGAACTGAAAATACAGGGAATCCAGGACGGATGAGCCCTATAGGACCAGTGGTGTGAGTGGCAAAACAGGGAAGGTAAAGGGAGAATGGGTAGGAAAGAGGGAACCGATTACATGGAACTGTGTGTGGCCTCCTCCCTGGGGGACAGACAACCGAAAAGTGGATGAAGGGAGACGTTGGACAGGGCAAGATATGACAAAATACCCATTTATAAACTATCAAGGGCTCATGCGGGAGGGGGGAGCGGGGAGGGAGGGGAAAAATGAGGACCTAATGTCGGGGGTTTAAATGGAGAGAAAATGTTTTGAGAAACGATGTACAAATGCGCTTTACACAATTGATGTGTGTATGGATTGGGATAACAGTTGTATGAGCCCCTAATAAAATTTTTAAAAAAATACAAAAAAACAAAAAAAAAAAGAAAACGAAAACAAAAAATTTCTATGGAGCAGAAATTTCTCCCAAACCAAAGTTCCTTTACCTAGGAATTTCTTAATGATTTCTCTCACTTCCTATTTAATAGGATTACAGTCTCTATGTCGCATACTGTTAAATAAGTGTGTAATGTGATAGTTGAGGTTTGAACCCACATGATTTATAAAAAGAATAAAAATCAGAACGACACCCATTGCCATCTAATCTATTCTGAATCATAACAGCTCTGTAGGACAGTAGGACGGCGCCAAAGGGCTTCCATAACTGTGATCTCTTTAAAAACATGTTTCTTCCATGAAGTAACCGGTGAGTTTGAACCATTGCCCTTCTAGTCAGCAGCGTTTAATAAATGTACCAGCATAAGGAAGTATAAAATATTCTATAATTATTTTTTTGATCTTCAGGAAAAACACTACTTCTCTATACTATACTGATGAAGGCAAGCCACTTGTAGTTACTTATCAAATGGCAAAATAATTTTCATTAATAAGGCAAATATAACAATTTATCTGTAAATTGTTATGCTCATAAATATGTATCTGCATATGTGCTGCAGAATTATTTTACTCACAACACATTTAGAACTTGATAGCATGTATATTGAAGCTCTGAATATATTTCTACATAAGAAGTATTTTTTTTTTATTCCACATAAGAAGTATTAATCAGACTAGGAAATGCCAAAAATTTCTCCTGACATGAAATACAAATATACCAACAGAAGTTCCAGTTTGTGGTACAGATGGATTGGATTATTTGAATTGCATACAGGAGGACAGCAAAGGTGAGCCCACATGGATAATTCCATTTCCAGCTATTTACCCTCAAAGAAATACATGCATACAAGGGGGCTTCAAAAGTTCATAGAAAAAATGGATTTAAAAGATAACAGGTACATGATCACGGAAGACTAACTGGATGCATAAACAAATGTGGTGAAGAAAACAGATAGTTCCCGGCTATTAAAAGATAGAGCGTCTGGGGTCTTTAAGGCTTGAAGTTAAACAAGTGGCCATCAACAGGGATGCAACAAAGGCCACATGGAAAAAGCACACCAGCCTGTGTGATCACCAGGTGTCGGCAGGATCAGGTATCAGGTAACCCAAATCAGAAAACCCAAAACAAACAATCATATTGATGCAAATGAGGGGGGTCGGAATGGAGAACCAAAGCTCATCTGTTGACAATTGGACCCCCCTCACACAGGATCATAAGGAAGGAACAAGACAGCCAGGATGTAGTGTGGCATCAAGGAAACACACAACGTTCCTCTAGTTCTGTAATGCGCCTCCCACCCACCTACTATCATGACCCCAGTTCTACCTTACACATCTGGCTAGACCAGAAGCATGTATACTGGTACAGATAAGATCTCCCGACACATGGAATTCAGGACAGATAAACCCCTCAGGAACAGTAATGGGAATAATGATACCATGCGGGTAGGGTAGGGGGAAGGTGGAGAAGGGGGAACCTATCACAATGATGGATGTATAACCCACCCACCCCACCCACCAGGATGACAAACAGCAGAAACATAGGTTAAGGGAGACAGTGGATGGTGCAAGATATAAAAATAATAATTTGTCAAGGGTTCATGAGGGTGGGAGGTTGGGGGAGGGAAGGAAAAAAGAGGAGCTGATATCAAGGGCTCAAGTAGAAAATGTTTTGAAAATGATGGCAACATATGTACAAATGTGTTTGATACAATTGTTGTATGAATTGTTATAAAAGCTGTATGAACCCTCAGTAAAATTATATATATATATGTATATATAAAGATAACGGGCCTTTGAAACCACATCATATGTACACTAATGGCGTATAAGAATATTCATACAGGTAATATTTATAAAATCTTGAAAATGAAAACAATCCAGCAATAGTAGCATGAATTTTTTAAGTGACACATTCATACAATGGGATACAATATAGCGATGGAAATCAGCAAAATGCGGATAAAAGCAATGTAACACAGATAAATCTCACAAACATAGTATTGAGAGAAACAGAACAGGTTTTAAAATACCTTGCAATTTCTCTCATATAAACTTAAAAAGCAAACACATTGAATTTATGATTTGAATCGTAAGATCTTATTTACCTTTGAGGGAAAAGGTAGGGAGTGCTGGAAATGCATAAATGGTTCACACTGTAATAAATTATTATGCAGTATCTTTGGTGGGTGTAATTTTCTCTAAATAGATTGCATTTTTTTTCATTTCAAAGCGACATTTCAGACACATAAAGTTGAGTATATTACTGGCAGATCCTCAGCCTGGAAAGCATTCAGGCACTGCTGTTCAGAGTGAAGTCCCTGGACTAATGGCAGTGTATACTAGTGTATGCTACCAGGGCGGGTGAGAGAAGTTCAGAAAGTGAGCGCTTCACTTCAGAAAATGTTACCGTGATTTGATAGAGTCTGTTGAATCTAATAATAAAAACACGGGACTCGCATTTTGCATGTCTTTGGGTATTTTATTTTTATTTTTTAGTAATTCATTTTTATGATACTTTATAAAAGCATAGATCTGTGATGAGGAAAAGGAAAACCAGAGCATGTTCTTCCCTATGGATCATTTGAGCAGCGTTGCACTAAAGAAGGTGCTTCAGGAGAAGGGAAGTGCTGCTACATGGAAAATCCTAGATGCGCAAATGAATGCAGAGAAAAGAAAGTGGCGAATAACATTTGCATCCATAGAGCTATCATGGACTTTGTAAGCATGAATAGTAATCATTAATATTAATATCTTATGGAAATTATATATTTCAAATCTATTTAGTTTAGATATACACTTGCAAAAGCACACTCAAATGTTGGTTGTGAAGGAAATGCAGTTCCAACATTGTTTTTCAGTTGTTTTTTCTATCACTCCGGGAGGAAGAGACAGATACTGTTTAACTTCAGATTCTGATGTGCTCTTTTTGCATGTGGTAAGTTCTAGAGTTATTATTAAAATAATAGACATAGAGACTGATTTCCGTACCAATAGATGCCATGAATAAGTGGGAAATAGTAATCGATCAAAAAGAAAGGTATTGGCCAAGTGTCCTGCACACATATGAGATATATCACTGGTACTACAGAAAGTAAACTTAAAGTCTTGTTTATCAGGCAAATTTTTAGACAGAGAGCAGCTGAGACACCCGGGTCCAATTTCTCATTGTCCCACATATAACTCTCCTTGAGGAACAGAGCTCTGGTAAGAGGACCCAGATCTGTGCTTGTCTAAATGTCCATGTGGGACTTAGATGATCCAGTGGATTTCTAGCAGTGGGAACTTCTCTGTGAAGAAAACCACCTCTTGAGAAAGGAGGAGTTTCTGAGCTCGGTTGTTGGCACATGTCGCAGACTTTATGTCTTTGCATTGAGCTAGATTGCTGAGTCAGCTTCTTGGTAAGTGTCAGCAAGTGAGGGTGAAAATCAGGCCCATCTCTTTTATTTTATTTCATTTTTAGTTTAACAAACAGGAATTTGTTTTCTCAGTTTGTCCCATTGCCATAGGAATCGTATATAAGGTGTCTGAGATTGTAAGTCTTCATGTGAGCAGCTCAATGTCCTACCCACATAGTCTCATAGTTTGTTGTTGTGAGGAACAATACAGTCAATTCCAAGTACAGCTTCCCAGGCCTGGATTTTGAAGTGCTCATTACTTTTGTTTTGTTTCACTTGGATGGTAGTCACCTAAATATTTGCTTTAAAATTACTGGTCATCTGTACCTATATATTTCATAGATTCCATACATAAATATTTCTCAGTTTAAAGAAGAAAAGCTAAATGAAGATAAAAATTGCGGGGAGGGAGGGAGAAAATGAGCAAATGATATTGAGGGCTAAAGTAGAGGGCAAATGTTTTGAAATTGATGAGGGCAACAGGTGTACATATGTGTTTGACTCAATGGATGCATGTATGGACTGTGATAAGAATTTTACAAGCCCTCAATAAAATAATTTTTTTTTAAAGAAAAAAAATTAATGCTGTGATAAAAAGTAAGCCATGTGTTCATTCTTCACTTCCCACAACTGTTTCAATCTCACTCTCTCAGGCAAATATAATATGGGATATCTTCTAACTAAAGCCCTCTAAAAAAAGCAATGAAGCTTTCCTTTTGTCTCCTCTTGGAGTTATAACTTCAATTATCATAATACGATAGTGCATACCAAAGGCTTATATTAATCTAAGGAAGTCCTTTTAATAAAGACAATAAAAAATCATAAGCTGATTTACAAATACATATATATCACTAGAAGTGAAGATGTCGACACTTAGCCCATGTACTTTGGAGAAATCAGTCTCTGGAGAAGGACACCATACTTGGTAAAGTAAATGGGCAGTGAAAAAGGGGTAGGCTTATAAGAAGGTGACAGAGAAGTGTAATACAGCTAAGGAACACCAAAGAGCATCAATATGGCCCAGACCAGAGAGAAGAATGATATAGACTAGATTAAGAAAGAATCTTATTTTAGCCACATTGGCTATAAACTTACGTCAGTTCTTTAATGCAGAGAAGTTGGGACTTAATATCAAAGCTCTAATATAAGTAATTTATCATGATAGCTGTTACATGCTGTCGAGTCAGTTCCGACTCAGAGTGGTGCTATGTACAACCTAACAAAACACCACCTGGCCCTGCGCAACCCTTGCAATTGTTATGTTTGACCCCGTGGTTGCAGACGCTGTATCAACCCACCTTTTCAAGGGTCTACCTATTTTTCAGTACCCCTCTATTTTCCCAGCATGATGTTCTTTCAGAGACTGGTCTCTCTAGATAACAAGACCAGAGGTCATGAGACTGTCTTGCCATCTTTGTGTCCAATGATATTTACATATGTGTGAATCAACATTTGATTTTTTAAAATCATTTTATTGGGGGTTCGTACAACTCTTATCACAATCTGTACATACATCAAGTGTGTCAAGCACATTTTTACATTCATTGCCCTCATCATTCTCAAAATATTTGCTCTCCACTTAAGCCCCTGGTATCATTTTTCCCCCTCCCTCCCTGCTCCCCCCTCCCTCATGAACCCTTGATAATTTATAAATTATTATTTTGTCATATCTTACATTGTCCAACGTCTCCCTGAACCTGCTTTTCTGTTGTCTGTCCCCCAGAGAGGAGGTTATATGTAGATCCTTATCATCGGTTCCCCCTTTCTACCCCACTTTCCCTCCACCCTCTGGTATCGCTACTCTCACCACTGGTCCTGAATGTATCATCTGTCCTGGATTCCCTATGTTTCCAGTTCCTATCTGTACCAGTGTACATCCTCTGGTCTAGCCAGATTTGTAAGGTAGAATTGGGATCATGATAGTGGTGGTGGGGTTTGGGAGGAAGCATTTAAGAATTAGAGGAAAGTTGTATGTTCAACATTTGATTTTTTTGGTTGTTTTTATAAACTATTATAAATGCTTCAGAGATGAAGGTATTCTAGAAATCTCTAAAACTGAAGGTTTAAGTAAAGGGTATATGTAAAAGCTTTTAGATATAATCCTGGTACCCCTGACATCTGACATCTGACTCCTTGCTGTTCCTTGTCAATTCCTTGTCAGTTCCCTGTGGGCTTCCTACTTAACCCTATCACTTTCAAAACATTGTACCACAGCACTCTTACTGAACATTTGAGGTTTGCTTCTATGCATATTTTTCATATATTAAGTATTAATTAAATTGGAGAAAGGTATCAGGATAATCATGAAGAAATTTGATAAAAAAGCATGTAAGTTGATAAAAATGTTTCATTTACATATGTTTATGGTTGACAAATGTCCTTTAAGTCAGAATTATGGGTCTCGATTTCGTGGCACACAATCCTGTATTTTCATTCAGAACACTAATCATGTAACTGGTAAATGGACTTGAAAACTAGTATGTGGTTAGGATCAAACAAAATTTTTTGATTAACGTAAAAGCAAGGAAAGAAGAAGTGAGGAAAAGAACGAATCCAGTTTTAAACATGGCTTTTGGGGAAGAGCAGAGGATAACGTGGGGCAGCAGCTTTCTAAGCAGTCATCAAGCAGCAGAGGAGTATCTGAAAGCATTTCTTGACAGTGTGGAAAGTGACCGTGGAATGCTCAGTGAACTGAGGTACATATGGGGAAGCAGACTTGTCTCCTTCAATTCCCACAGTGCAGGGATGTTCATTTCAGACTAATTGGTGATGGATTCATTATTATTATTTAATGTATAATGATTCCTTGCAGAGCTGGTAAGTGGCTTGTATATTAAAAATGACCTCTTGCTCTTTCTGAAGTTAGCATAGTATGGTCTGGAAACACACTGAATTTAGAGCAGGACTCAAAGGCAAGCAGAAGCTAACACAGAATAGATGGGTTGACAAATGAGGACACCGTTACCAGTTTAATCCCCATATGAGCCAATTAGTTTCACATAGAGAAGAGCTCTGTTCCAAAGCCACAGATTGCACCATTAACCCCAGTCAGCCGTCTCCAAATTGTGTGTCATTGATCACAAGAGGCCCAGGTATGAATGTCGATAGCTCAGAACAAACCCATCATCACCTCGAGTGATGTGATCTCATACATTTTTCATCTTGTATAGGACAAAGGATGTTACTGTGGGATAATACAGTTAAAGTTCTCCCTGTGCCCAGGCACTTCTTACAAACTACCATCTGATTCTAATAAAACAATTGCAGAGCTCTATATCTTGTTTAAAATCTGTGTGCTTTAGAATAAGCCAATAACAGTATTATTGATAAGCAATACTACTGACTTCAGCAATCATATCCTGGAGGTGGGTGCTCACCTCCATGATATGATCGCTGAAGACAAATGGGTGCATAAGCATATGTGGTGAAGAAAGCTGATGGTGCCTGGCTATCAAAAGGTATAGCATCTGGGGTCTTAAAAGCTTGAAGGAAACAAGCGGCCATCTAGCTCAGAAGCAACAAAGCCCACATGGAAGAAGCACACCATCCTGTGCAATCATAAGGTGTCGAAGGGATCAGGTATAAGGCGTCATCAGAACAAAAAATCTTACCATAGTGAATGATGGGGGGAGTGCGGAGTGGAGACCCAAAGCCCATTTGTAGGCAACTGGAGATCCCCTTGCAGAGGGGTCTCGGGGAGGAGATGAGCCAGTCAGGGTGCAATGTAGCAACGATGAAAATTACAACTTTCCTCTAGTTCCTAAATGCTTCCTCCCCGCCCCCACTATCATGATCCCAATTCTACCTTGCAAGTCTGGCTAGACCTGAGGATGTACACTGGTACTGATAGGAACTGGAAACACAGGGAATCCAAGGTGGATGATCCCTTCAGGACCAGTGGTGTGAGTGGCGATACTGGGAGGGTAGAGGGAGAGTGGGTAGGAAAGAGGGAACCGATTACAAGGAACTATATGTGACCTCCTCCCTGGGGGATGGACAACAGAAAAGTGGGGGAAGGGAGACGTCAGACAGGGCAAGATATGACAAAATAATAATTTATAAATTATCAAGGGTTCATGAGGGAGGGGGGGGGGGAGGGAGGGGAAAAATGAGGACCTGATGCTAGGGGCTTAAGTGGAGAGCAAATGTTATGAGAATGATGAGGACAATGAATGTACAAATGTGCTTTACAATTATGGATTGTGATAAGAGTTGTATGAGCCCCTAATAAAATGATAAAAAAAATACTACTGACTGACAACAAATGACTTATGAACTCACTTCATCCATACTTAATAGTACCTTAGGAATTCCAACACTGGCCCAAACAGAAGAGAAACACCAAATGCATATTTTCTCACACTTGAAATCTTTTTACTCTGATTAGTTTATGGAGAAATAAAAATACGATAATAATTAGGATCATCTTGAATGTGAAATCTGTAAAAGATGACAGCTGAAGTGGGTCTTAAATTAAGGTGACCAGATGTCCCGCTTTTGGTGGGACAGTCCTGATTTTTAATAATTTTTCCCGTGTCCCGCGGCGTTTTAAAAAAGTGCCAATTTTCGAAACGAATGCATGGCAAGCTAGGGTATACGGTTTTCGGCTGCCATGTGGCTATTTCGCCAGGATATGAGTTTTATCAATGGTGTCCTGCTTTTGTCCTGCTTTACCAATGTTAAAATCTGGTTAAATGTACATTTTTCTCCATCTACAACCCAAATTTTACTTAATCTCTCTCCTTTAAAAAAATCATTTTATTGGGGGTTCTTATAGCTCTTATCACAATCCATACACACATCCATTGTCTCAAGCATATTTGTACCTATGTTGCCATCATTGTTTTCAAAGCATTTTCTTTCTACTTGAGCCCGTGGTATCAGCCCTCTCCCTCCGCCATCCACCCTCATGAACCCTTGATAATTTATAAAAATTTTTTTCATGTCTTGCACTGTCTGATGTCTCCCTTTACCCCCTTGTCTGTTGTCCATCCCCCTGGAAGGGGGTTTTATGTAGATCGTTGTGATCTGTTCGGTTCCCCTTTCCTCCCCCTACCTTCCTCTTACCCTCCTGGTATCCCTACTCTCATTATTGGTCCTGAAGGATTTGTCTGTCCTGGATTCCCTGTGTTTCCAGCTCTTATCTGTACCAGTGTACATTCTCTGGTCTAGCCAGATTTGTAAGGTAGAATTGGGGTCATGATAGTGGGGTGGGGGGAGGAAGCATTAAAGAACTAGAGGAACGTTGTATGTTACATCTGTGTTATACTGCACCCTGACTGGCTCATCTCGTTTTTCACTTAATCTCTTCCCATTGAAAAAGTTTCAGAGGTTTCCCTAACTTGGGAATAAGCCTTAAAAATTATATAAATGGGTAATTTGAGGGGAAATGGGGTCAAAATGATTTTAAATTCAACATTAATAAAAGGTGTCTTCACCATCGCTTCTGAAAATCAATAATAGATGTTTTCATGTGTGTATTCATTTAACATACTTATCATTTGGGTAATAAATGTAATTCAGTTAATGCTAAAGCTGATTTTATCAAAAAGCTAAAGCAGTTCTTCTTTCTAACAGTGCCAACATTCTTGCTTCTTTATGCACCTTTTGAATTGAGCCCAAAATCTAGAGAATAAAGGAACAATGGATCTAAATCTAATGACTAGCGGCTTGGGTAGATTCCACGAGGGACTGGCTGGCACACACTGCTTTGCATACAGGATTAGAGCTCATGGGCATTGTCTGACAACTGGAGGCCTTATCATTTTCTTTATTTCATAGTCCACATCACGTTTAAAGTTATACGCTTTGCCATTCCTTAGTTGCCATTTTCCACCCTGATCCAAGGCAAACATTGCTCAGTGTTCATTTTCCTCCCCAAACACTAGAGGGGTAAAGGGTGCAGAGTTCCCGAGCAGGTTGGCCATCTGAGTTCCTCCAGAGGTAACTGGGAAGAAAGAATGGCAGAATCGGCCACGGACCATCTTGGACCATCGTCCTTCTAGAGCCCAGTTCTACTGGGCCACGGGGGCTCACCGTAGGAATGAACTCCTCGATAACAGGCTTTTAAAGGTTCCAGAGAGTGAAATAACTCCCTTCCCTTCGTGGATTTGAATTCAATTTGAGAAATAAAAATGCCCCCAAAAATCATTGGAAAAGAAAATAGCAGCTTAAAAGCTGAGTTGGAAAATATGCACTTAGTCTGGCAGACAAGTGGACTTGACTTAAAACCCTTCTTAGGAAACCAAAATCAAACTCACTGTCCTCTAACCGATTCCAACTCACAGCGACCAGACAGAGTAGAGCGGTCCCTGTGGGTTTCTGAGACTGTAACTCTTGCAGGATTCGAAAGTCTCATCTTTCTTCTTTGGAGCAGCAGGGAGTAAAAAGCCTATTCCTCTCCCAGGACACCACCATGGCTCCCATAACATAGCTGCTATACTCACTGATGGCTATCAGTCGTCTCTGACATCACTGGTAAGCCCAGAAAAGTACCTGCTACACCCAAAGGGCAGGCCTCTTGTGGCTTGCCAGAGTGCCTGCATGCAGACAAATATCTAAATGGGGAACCCAGAATGGGCTAAGTGCCCAGTTACTTCCCCTGCCCCTCAAAGTCCTCAATCAGATAAGCCCTTAGGAGGAAGAAGCAAAGGACATAGAGAGGTCAGAAGTCTAACTCGAATTCACATGGGAACAAGAGGGCAGGAAGCAAGGCTGTTGTGTTACCACAGCACTACTCTTGGACTGACTCAGTCACCAACTCTCATTCCTGCCCACAGTGCGACTGTGCTTTCAGGTAACTTACACTCCTTACCTTTGTGTCTTTCTCAGGTTGAATTCCCAGTGAGGCAGACTCTAAGGTAGACTGGTTTGCTGGGAGTTTGTAGGGAATACTCTCAGAGAAGTACTTGTGGGGCAAGTAAGGAAGCAGGATGTTGACCATGGAGAAATGTCTGTAATCACAGCAACAGCCTCAACCCACCTTATCAGCAGGGCTGGAAGGGAGGTACAAAAACTTGGGGTCTGATTTAGAGCTAGGATGAATTTGCAGGCATGTCCTGAACTCAGGCAAGGGGCTGGATGCTACACCCCGGATTGGACAGCCATCACTGGCAAGTTGTGCCTGGAAGAGGGGGTGCAGACTGGAGCAAAATATTCTCTCGTTGTTGTTAGGTGCCACGGAGGACATTTTGACTCACAGTGACTGAATAGAACTGCCCTATAGGGTTTTCTTGGCTGCAATCTTTATGGAAGCTAGGTCTTTCTCCCATGAAGCTATTGAGTGGGCTGAACGGCCAACCTTTCTGTTAACAGTTGTTTCACCAGAGTCCCTTAAAGTGACTCTGTCATAGAAAAGGGCAATTTGTGGAAAGGGGACTTAATGAAGAATCATCAGCCACCAACATTCCTAGTAGCTATAGGAATGCCTGCGATGGTGACTGATTTTGACACTCACTGTAGCATATACTACAGTATGGAAGGAACTCAAATGCCAGACATTATGACTCAGTCTTCATTCTACAGATATGCTATTGTCACATCAACTTGAAGTTATATAAAAGTGTGGAGGTGGTATACAACCTGTCAATCAGGTCAAGCCTGATGGTGCCTCCTTGCTGGCATGGCTTTCTCATAAGGAGGGCTCTGGGAACCTCCCTACCTCTCTCTGTCTTCACCTTCCTGCTGGTGAGCCTCTCTGGGACCTGCCAGAACCCTGGAGATGTGCCCACAGCCATTGGATCCACAAGATTTTGTACCCACTGGCCTATTATATTCCTGTGTTCTGCATCACTGCATGGGTTTCATGAGTCAGAAGAGGGACTTATGGACTAGTATCAGACTTACGGACTTGCGTTAGAACTGGACTGGGATGTTTTCTCGATATATAATTACTTCTTGATATAAAGCTCATTCTTACACATATATGAGTGTCACTAGATTTGATTCTCCAGTTAACAGCCTAACACACCTATAAACATTGCCACTTCATCTTTCTTCATTCATGCTATGCTAAAGGGAGCATGAATACTATTAGCTTTCTCCTACCTGCCTACAAACTTCTATCAATGTCACTTCTTTGTATTTTTTCTCTTATCTTAGAAAAGTAATTACATTCTACACAAGGTTTATCTCTTTGTGTTATTCTTTTCCCTCTGCCCCCTCCCCACTTATCCTGTAGAATTATTCCTCAATAAACCCACTCTTTCATTCTCAATCTCACTAGCTCAACTGGAAATGTTTCAGCAAACTGATATAGCACTGTAAGTGCTCACTCAGTTTGAACCTGTAAACAGCATCATAATAAACAGAGAAAATCCTGAAGTTATCAAAAACAATTTATTTTCTGGATCCACAATCAACACTCACAGAAGCAGTAGTCAGACACTAAATGATGTATTGCATTGGGCAAATCTGCTGCAAAGGATCTCGTGAAAGTGTTAAAGAGCAAAGGTTTCGCTTTAAGGACTAAAAGGCACCTGACCCAAGCCATAGTATTTTCAGTCGCTCTATAGATGTGTGAACCCTGGCCAAGGAATAAGGAAGATCAAAGGAGAATGAATGCATTTGAATTATGGTGCTGGTGAAGAACATTGACTATAGAATAGGTACCTAGAAAAATGAACAATTTATCTTGGGAGATATAGAGTCAGAATGTTCCTTAGAAGCAAAGATGGTGAGACTTTGTCTCATGTACTTTAGACCTTCGATATGGATCGTGGCTACAACAATGGGCTCAAGCATCGGAACGGCTATGAGGGTGACACAGGACCAGGCAAAGCTTCGTTATGTCGTATGCAGGGTCATTATGAGTCAAAAGCAACAACAACAATCTCAACTGGTTCTTTCCATTTTCTCACTTATCTCATCTAGGTTTACCAATTCTAAAAAACAAAACCCAAACCTCCCATGTCTCTCTTTTCCCAACTTTTTTGTTTTTGAAAGAGCAAAGTGGTATAGCTGGCTGTAGCGTAAGACAGAGTGTAGTGTGAATCCTGGCTTTGTCAAATGGTAGAGAGACATTGGGTTAAGTTCAGTGGTAGAATTCTCCCTTTCCATGTGAGAAACCTGGGTTTAATTTCCAACCAATGAACTTCACATTCAGCTTTCACCTGTTTTTCAGTGGAAACTGGTATATGGCCAGCAGTTTGCAGACTAAAATGGACTCAGGAGAATGGCCATTTACTTCCAAAAATCAGCCAATGGAAAGCCTATGGACTGCATCAAATCAATCCACCACAGATTATGGGGATGGTTTAGCACCAGGCAGCATTTCTTTGTGCATAGGATTATCATGAGTCAAGGGCAGCTAACAGCAACCACATAAGAATGAAGGTACAAATCACTAGTACACTGAGCTGCTAACCAGAGAGCTGGCGGTTTGAGATTCCCCCAGAGGTGCCTGGGGAAAAGGCCCAATGAGCTACGTCTGGAAATCCTATGTGGCCCAGTTCTGCTAGGGCTCACATGGGCCCATCATGCCTTGGAGCAGACTTGGCAGCAAACATCGTTTGAATTTTAAATGTGGGGATGTTAATTTCATATTTATTAAGTCATAATTAGAATCAACTGTCATTTATCACGGATAACTCAAAAATGCACTGCCAACAGGTTAATGCACTCATAGTGACCTGATAGAGCACAGCAGAACTGCCTCTGCGGATTTCCAAGACGAACTCTACAGGAGTAGAAAGCCTCAAACTCTACAGGAGTAGAAAGCCTCGTCTTTCTCCCATGGAAGGGCTGGTGATTTCTAACTGCTGAGCAGCTCAACACATAACCACATGCCACCGGGGCTCCCTGAACATGGGATAAACATTCATTTAATTCCCCCAACCCAAGTGTATATAAAATATAACTTTATTTCTACCAATCAGGCTAATTTCTGTTTTGAGTCTCCATTTACCTGTATTGGAAATATCTGCTTGAGCTGGAAAAGAACGTTGAGTAGTGAGAATAGCATACATAGGAACAGGTCATTAGGAAAGAGAAGGGCATAGGGACTGTTGTCATGCACTCTAAGATGTCAGTCATCTCCAAGGTCCCTTCATTGCTCGTCCTTGAAAGTTACTGTTGAGCTCTCTCTCAGGCCCTTTGGTGCCATTTGTTGATGCCATTGGTGCCATTTGTTGATGCCCCGAAATGCCGATGCTGACCCACATCAGAGTTGTTGTTAGGTGCCTTCAAGTTGGTTCCAACTCATAGTGACCTGATGTACATCACCATGGTTAAGCAGGGGGATTTCAGAAGTTGCTAACTACCTCCCCTGCCCCCCTGAATCCTGATCACACAGGAATCATTGGTCTGCTGTCCAAATCACACTGGGTCCCTGAATGTATAGAATAACCATAGGAGCATGTCAACCACTGAGCTATAGATTGCTAGAAGAATGAACAAATCTCACACAGAAAAGCAGGACTTCTTTCTTCCTTTGGAATCCTCAAGCCTACTCATTTTACTCTCTTTCTCCCCTTTGAACTGACTCCCTGGCACAGGAGATAGGGCTGACCTTGCCCAGAATTTCACTTACTTCTCTACCCTCCTTTACCTCCAAACCTGAAATATCTTTTAGCTAGGAGAGTGGTAATGTGAAGCCTTGTTCTTACTGCATCGCACATTCTCCCAAAATTTACTGTCATTTCCTAAACTGAGTTTTTTCCGGGTTTGTTTGTTTTTTGCCTGAGGGTTAGACTTTTGAAACTCAAAAGCCAGGAAAAGAATTCTTATCTCCTTAATAGTTCCTCCATCTTTTCCTTAGGCAATAAATTTCTGGTTTATTTTGGATTTGTGTAAAGAGCCTGCAGGAAATGGTGCAGGGGCCATATCTGCCTCCGTCTGGCTTCCCTATGGCCACAAGGCAAGGGCCAGGCACACCTTCATGCTTTTTACCGATCCTGACACCAACCTTTCCTTCCACGCCACTCTATATCTTTGCTGGATTTGACAAGTCTTTGCAATGGCAGCACAGAACTCACAGATAATACTTGAGTTTAAGGGGGCTCCCCACCCCCGCACCCCCCACCCATCCCTGTTTCTCACAGCCTCACAGTCTCAGAGCTGCTCCTTCTATTCTTTCCTGTAGTCTTCCATGCCACAATCTCTGGTGCCTCTAACCTCAGCCTCTGCCACTTCAGACAGAGATCTGGAACATGCTCTTCAGATGGTCTTAGGCTTTCTTTCTCTGCTCCTGCTTCAAAGATGGCTCAAAACTAAAACGGACTAACCCCCTCTATTAGTGCTACACACACCGTTTGCATAGTCCCACCTAATCATTTGGTGGTAGTTACAGAGACATGCGTGGAAGAGTCATATTAAGAATTTTCCCACTATCGCAGAGGCCTAGTGGGTTCCTAATTCGGCTGCTAATTGCTAGGTCAGCAGTTCTAACCCACCAGCTAATCTTCAGGAGAAAGATGAGGCCGTCTGCTCCCTTAAAGATGTACAACCCCAGAAAACACACAGGGGCAAGTCTACTCTGACCTAGAGGGCTGCAGTGAGCCAGTCATTGGCCGTGAGTTTGGCAGGACTCCATGGCGGTGCCTTTGATCTTTGGGAACTAGAGGGAATCAGAAACACCTGTGCAACAAAACAACAATGTAACGAAGTGAAAGACGTGGTATGGCTCTTCTATCCATAATCTTTGTAACTCTCACCACATGATTGGGTGAGAGCATGCAGATAGGATGTGGGGAACTCTCGTATGAGGGGATTAATCAGTCTTGCCATTCCACTGGGTATCAAGTGAGCCATTTTAGAGGTAGGACGGGAGACTCTCAGGACCACCAAGAACGACGAGCCTTGAGTGGAGCACATCCGAGACCCCTGTGCAGACACGACAGTGATGCAGCAGAGGCACCCGAGGTGGCAGCACTGAGATCATGAGATAGGGCAGCAGGTTTCCCAGCCCATAGAACAAGTAAAGCGGAGTGCCCTCAGACATAAAACCCTCGTTTTCAGCGTTGGGTGCCACTTGGCCCTATCACTTTGTGACATTTGCCTGAATAGGGCAGAGGCCCAAGGTGTACATGGCTGAGGCCATGAACCAGAGAAGGACATGCCTCCTAGAGACCTACCTTTGAACATGACTGAGAAGAGGTGCTGTGGACAAAAACAACAACAAACTGTATCCTTAACATTTTTGGTTCCTGTTTGTAACCACTTAGCTTCCCTAATAAAACGCATAGTCATGAACATTGCATTGCTTGTCAGTTAAGCATGGCCATCGCAATAGATGCTTGAACTCAGCAGAGAAGTAGAGTGCTGTGGGAGGGACTGTTGGTGGCAGAATAGGGTAAAGAAGGTGGAGGCATGTCTGACTGCTGCCTAGGAGAATCAACCTGGGGCTAGTGATTTTCTCTTTTTCCCTTGTGAAAGAGGAGACAGATGTAACCCCCATACCATTCCAGCAAATAGCTATGTCCCCAGGATACTATCCTGTCACTGCCTGCAGCAAAGGGCCAGCAGAGAACTTAGCTGACGGTACCACAAAACAAGCCAAACTAGTCACTGTGGTAGAGGTGACTGTGACTCATGGTGACTCTCTGGGTACTATGATGGAACTGTGCTCTGTGGGGCATTTCAGAAGTAGATCAGCGGGCCGTTCTTCTGAGGTGCCTCTGGATGGTTCAAACCGCCAACCTTTTGATTAGTAACTGTGTTAACTGCTCTTCACTTATGGTCCGAGCCAAACGCAAACCCATTGCTGTCTAGTCAATCCCGACACATATTTAACCAGACACAACTGCCCCAGAGGGTTTCCAAGGTCAAACATCTTTATGGAAGCCGTGTCTTTTCTCAGGTGCAGTGGCTTTTCAGTTTGAATCGCCGATCTTCAAGTTAGAAGTCCAGAGCTTCACCACCGTACCACCAGGGTTCCTCGATCATACTAACCAAAAGAAGCCACTGCCACCAATTGGTGCCCATTCCTGGGACCCCTGTAGAAGAGAAGAGAGTTGCACTTAGGATTTCTGAGATTATGAATCTTTATGGGAGCAGACAGTCTGTTTTCTCTAGTAGTTCATAGTAGGTTTTGATAAATAGATGCTCTCCTCGATCCCTGCTCCCATCATTCCACTATCCCCTTTTCCTCAATGTGTAATGTTCTCCTTAATTCCGTTATTAAAATTAATATTTAAATCCTATTGCATCATGAAATGACTAGCACCAATGCAAAAATAACCAATGCCGTCTCACTGGCAAAATGCAACAGGCACGGAGGAGAACCTGTCTTTTATTTGGCCTCTGGGCAGCATTTCACACTGTTGAACACGTTTTCCTTTTTGAAACTCAATTCTACCTTGACTTTCATAAGACCTTTGTTTCTTTCCTTAGCTATTTGACTTTTCCTCCTCTTCTTCTACTCTCTGGTGTTAGTGCTTTCCAAGTTCATTATTTCTGTCAGTGCAGTCATTGCTGTGGAGTACCACTGCATCGTGCTGTCTGCATCGTCAGACCACACTTTACAGTCAGACTTTTCATATCTCTAAATATGTCTGATATTAAGTCAGCTCATTCCTATAGAGCAATGCTTCTCAACCTGTGGATCATGACCCCCTTGGGGGATGAACGACCCTTTCACAGGGGTCACCTAAGACCATTGGAAAACATAGAAATATTTCACATTATATAATTTCAAATTGTTTTGTGATTAATCACCATGCTTTAATTGTTTGTGTTCAATTTGTAACAATGAAAATACATCCTGCATATCAGATATTTACATTACAATGCATAACAGTAGCAAAATTACAGTTATGAAGTAGCAACAAAAATAATTTTATGGTTGGGGGTCACTGCATTAAAGGGTCACGGCATTCGGAAGGTTGGAACCACTGATGTAGACTCACATTTCTTCTCACAAAATTCATGATGATTCTATGCATCCTTATCTTCACTGGATGATTCCCTGCATACGTTTTTTTTCTTGGAGACTAGGATGTTACTCTATCCCTCCTTTTCTCTGTGTTCTGTTCACTGCCTATAATACCTTCCCCATCTGATCAACTTCTGTCCTCATTTCAAAATCCATATAAAATGTCATTGACTTTTCTTTAGGTTTACCTGACACTTTCTCGCTCATCGGTGAATTTCTCCTGGAATGTGTTCTCATATCCTTCTATACATAAATCTCATGTAGTACTTTTTTGTACTAGAGTTGCTTATTTATGCTTGACTCCCATGTAGGTAGGCCATCTCAAAGCTAGACACCACGATGTCCTTGTAGCTCTAGAATCTCTGTCTAAAGAAAGAGTCAATGAGTGTTTATGGAATTGGATATTAAAATGTGAACACTATTACCTGGGACTTAAAACACTGTATGAGGAATATGTGACTAGATAAATATACTAATATATATGCTTTATGAAAACCTCGTTGGATATTTGCGAAGAAATGTTAGGGTAGCCAGGCACCGTCCAGTTCTGCTGTTCTCATGGCAAAGGGGACAGCTGTTCATGGAGGCAATCAGTCACACATTCCATCCTTTCCTCCTATTCCCGACCCTCCTTTCTCTGTTGCTCCAGGTGAAGAGGGACCAATTTTGCCTTGGATGGCCCATTGCAAGCTCTCAATATAAAACAAACTAGGTGCTATGCAACAGACTGGGAGGTAGACCAAAAGTACTAAATACATTATAAGGCCAATTAACTGGAATATCCACAATCCTAAGTCTCCAAACCAAGGAACCAAATTCCATGAGGTGTTTGGTGGTACATAAGTAGAAGCAGCCTCAGCAGCTTCTTTGTGTGTGTGTGTGTGTGTGTGTGTGTGTGTGTGTGTGTGTGACTTCTGGTAACCACTAATAAGCTTTCGACTCTATGTACTTGCCTTTTCTTGTCTCTGATGGAAGTGAACCACGTCATATCTGTCCTTTTGTGTTTGACGGATTTCACTCTGTGCTATGTCTCCATACATATATAGCATGTATCAAGACTTCGTTTCTCCTTCTGAGTAACATTTCATTGAATGTATGTACTACATTTTTTAAAAACAGTTTTATTAGCACTTAATCCACATATCACACAAACTAATAGTTCAATCATATCAGGAAAAGTTGTACAGTCATTACCACAATCAATTTTCTGTCCTGCCCGCACCATGGTTAAAACACTTTAAAAATGAGTTGTGTAATCATCATCAGTTCTAATGACTGCTCCTTCCCCCCTCCCACATAGATTGTTTGTTCCCCCAACCCCTTCACCCTCCTTGTCTCCCACCCCCTACCCCTACCCCCCCTATAAACCCTTGAATCCATTCTTATCTCTGTGACTTACTCTTGCTTCCATAACTGGAAAACCCAACAGAAACAATAAACAAACAGAAGAAAAAAATTAAGTGGCAAAGATAAAATCATAATAAGAGATAAAAATACAAATAGTAAAAATAAAAGACCACCATAAATATTTAAAAGGCCAAGGGACTTTTGTCATGGGACAAGCAAGAAATACTTGCACATAGAAGAATCTCATGGGGATCTGCCAGTGGCTTAATCAGGCTAGATACTCTGCAGGTGGGTTTTGAGCTCCCACTGTCCTCCATGGCCTTCTACAAATTAGGTGTTGACATTTTAGGCTCTGATACTTTTCCCTTTGTCATATTTAAAGTTTGTTACTGTCATCACTGGATCACACAAGCTGGTGTGCTTCTTTCATGTGGGTTTAGGAGGTGACTTCTCGCTTAGGTGACTCTTATTTGAATACGAGCCTTTAACACCCCATATGCTATTCCAATCCATAACTGGGCACATCTGCTTTCTTCACCACATTTTGCTGTAGCACCCTTGTCTTCAGTGAACATTTCATGAAGATATCAGTATTGAGCAGGGCCATGTTATCAGAACTGCTTTTGGATGAGGACTAGATTTCAGTGAGGGCCCATAATCCATCTGCTTGTCCCTGGGATATGCATGACTCAGGTTTCCTTTGGCAGTCATATTATGACAAATTCAAAACCCTGTAAGACCACTACACCACCAACAGCAACAAACCAACTATCAGAAAACAAGAGACAAACAAACAAAAACAAGCAAATGAAAGGCCGGGAAACAACAACCCAATGGAAACAGGAAAGTAAATCATCGTCAATCATCCCTTGGGGTATAAGGCGATTGCACTCATAACATCGTCGATTTTCCCAATGACACGTCACTCTGGTCACTGTAGGTATGAGGAGTCTCTATAGCAAGTACAAATCCGCTGGGAGCCACAACCCATGAGTCGTTGCTCCCCACACTTGGGGTAATCACACATCTCTTTATGGGTATTTGGGCTAGTTCCAGCTTTTGGCTACTATGAATAGTGCTGCAATGACTCATGTACAAGTCTTTTTGACTCTCTTCTTCCAAGTCTTTGGGCTCTAACCCTAGGAGAAGCATTTCGGATCATATAGCAGTTAATAGTTTGTTGAGGCATTGCCACATTGGTTTCCACAGTGGCTGGGCCATTTTGCCATTTTGCTTTCCTCCCAGCAATGGATAAGGGTTCCAATAGCCTCACATCTTTGTCAAAATGTGTCATTTTTGGTAGCTGTTTACTTTCTTTTTATCGTCGCCACCCGAGTGTGAGTGGAATTATATCTCATCACGGCCCTTTCTCCTAACTCTTTAGACGTTTTCCCTATGAATTATCTAAAGAAGCTTTGGTCACAAATGAGAAGCAACGCGAGGACTTTCTCAGATATTTAGAAGAAGAGCACTTTAAAGAGAAGTAACTTTCAAAGGAGGAGGGTAAAAATAGATCTTAAGTAGCTGAGTATGACACGCATTTAGTAAATTATTATTCTCTGACTTTATGCTGAAGGCTCACAATAGCACCTTGAATGGCTCTAAAGAAAAAGTCAAGGCATTTAAACTACAAACCCAAATCCAACCATTTTCTGAAAATGTTGTACTTTTTTTTTTTTACTTATGGATTTGTCTACTTCTCTCTTTAGTTTTGCTTTTGTTTTTAATCATTTTATTGGGAGTTCTTACAGATATCATAACATTCTACAGTTCTATCACCTCAAGCAGTCGTGTACAATTACTACCACATCAGTTTTAAAACATTTTCTTTCTTCCTGGACTCCTTGATCTTAGCTGTCCTTTATCCCCTCCTCCCCCTATTCTAGCCGCCAGGAACCCTTAATTTTTTTCTATTATAGTTGGGGTTTATTGCCATAGGAAAAGTTATACTCTGATATAAGACAAACAAAGGCAACTCCCCTTTGTGATCACAGACTTTAAAGGGAAATCAAGGTAGCATAAATATAGAGAGATAGTAGCTAGGTTAATGGACCCCTGGGGGTATGGCTAGGAGATGCTGGGGTGGAGAAATGGGGCGCTAATGAGTACAAGAAAGAAGACAATGTTTTAAATGTGATTGTTGTGATGATTTGATCCTACAACTCTTCTTTGTATGATTGAACTGTATGACATGAGGATTATGTGCCAATGGAAATGTGGTAAAACAAAACTCCATCTGATTTGTAGATTCAGAGTTGTATTTGGGAGTTTTCATGGCTCCACGTAATATTTATCCAAGTGACTGACTCAATACAAATGATACTTCTTTCTTTTATTCTTGATTTTGTGCCACATCTACATCTCATAGGATCTCCAGAGATAAAATAGCATAGTGTTCAACTCTTAGTGTAAAAAGTAAATAAGTTTTAGGAGCTAACCAAGGGCAAGAATCTTTTAAAAATTTAACATCATTAATACAGGCAATAATGTATATAAAAGGCAATTTGTTTGGGCACATATTTGTCAAACAGAAATTCAAACACATGTAGAGATGATACTATTTAATTAATTTTGTGCCATAAATACCTGTTAACTTAAATATATTTTATTGCCAATAACTGATCTCTTTTTTTTATATGTGAGCACATTTTGAAATAAGAAACAGAAATACTTATGCTTTAGAGTGAAAGTGCTTTGCAATGGGACTTTTTAAATGGATGTTTCACAGAGGAACAATCTGGGAAGTAAAGCTATGGATAGAGGTATAAGCATAGGTGTGTACATATGTAAATACATTAATTCATAAAAATAGAGGTGCATATATTTATATGGCAATACACTAAGGTAGTGGACAGACTTAGGCCCTCTGCTCATACCCTCCCTCAATGCAAGAACACTTTGTTCTACCAACCTGGCATGTTGTGATGCTCACATTCCCAGCACAGTCGCTGAAGACAAAATGGGTACATAAGCAAATGTAGTGAAGAAAGCGGATGATGCCAGGCTATTAAAAGATATAGCATCTGGGGTCTTAAAGGCTTGAAGTTAACCAATGACCATCTAGCTGAGAAGCAACAAGCCCACATGAAAGAAGCACACCAGCCTATGTGATTATGAGGTGTCATCAGGACCGGGTAATAGGCATCAGAAGACAACAAACAAACATATTGTAAAGAACGAGGGAGGTCGGAGCAGAGACCCAAAGCCGGACTGTAAACAATGGGACATCCCCTCACATGAGGGTCACAAGGAAAGGATGAGTCAACCAGGGTGCAGCATAGCACCAATGAAACACACAATACTCCTCTGGTTCCTTGAGGATTCCTCAACCCCCACTATCGTTACCCCAGTCCTTTCACTGCCTTTCACTGTGGGCTAGACTGGAGCATGTATACAGGTACAGATAAGAGATATGAGCTCACAACACACAGAATTCAGGAACAGGAATGGGAGTAGAAATACCAGAAGGGTAGGGGGGAAGTGGGAAAGGAGGGAAGGAAGGGGGAACAGATTGCAATGATAGACTCATTACCACACACACCTCTCCAGGGGGACAAACACCAGAAACTGTGGGGGAAGGGAGACAGTGGGTGGTGTAAGATATGAAAATAATAATTTATAATTTATCAAGGGGTCACGAGGGTGGGGGGGAAAAAAGAGGAGCTGATACCAAAGGCTCAATAGAAAGTAAATGTCTAGAAAAGAATGATGGCAACCTATGTACAAATATGCTTGATACAATTGATGTATGGATTGGTATAAGAGCTGTAAGAGCCCCCAGTAAAAAAGATCTTTTAATAAAAATAAATAAGTAATACATAAACTGGATGTTTCAACTGAGGGCCCCAAGAGACAAAAAAGTATAGCCTTTCCATGCGGTCACGATGAAGGACTAGCCAAAGCCTGTTGTGTAATGTGAGTGTACTCATCTACTTTAGGAATGTAAAATAGCGGGGACAACGTGAGTGAGATATCTGGGACGTGAATACGGAGAGCCCTGGGATCTCTACTCATCAGCCTGGGTGGAGGGCACTTTCTCATTTCATGTCAGGGGCTGTTCGTTGATCCAGAGGGGAGTATGGAATGGGTTCCCTGCAGTTGGAGGATGCTGTGGACTGCGGTTTGCGTTCTCCTCAGCAGATAGGGAAGCAGGCTGCCCCACTGCTTTGGCAGCAGAGCTGACAGAGAGAAAACGGTCTGTAAGGAAAGTCTCATGGCAGCGACAGAACTGGCTGAGTTGTGCCTAAGAGACTGTGTGCCACAGAGCGAGAGGCCTTCAATCTGGAGACTCCATAGCACTGAGCAAACAAGCTGAGCTGGGGCCAGGGGAACCCAGAGTGATTTTCCTAAGACCCTTCGAGAATCTTATAACATGGGCCAGCAGCTCCAGGGACCTGCATCATGCATAATTGTAGGAGGTACTGTACGTGGCTTACTTTTCTAGTGGTACTGTGGATTAGGTGCTCAACTGCTAATTGCAAGGCCAGCTGTTCAAACCCACGATCTGTTCCAAAGGAGAATGATGAGGCTGTCTGTTCTAGCTAAGATTTACAGTTTTAAAAACCCTATATGTGGACACTGAGTTCATAGAGAAATGGAATGGGCAGTTGAAACACTTGTTACCCAAAATAGGGTGCGATAAGGGCAGGAGGGACAACCCTCTAGGACAGGGTAAAACTGCCCCTGTGAGTTTGTGAGACTGTAACTCTTTAAAGGAGTAGAAAGAACAGGGCTCCTAGACTTAACATGGTTGTTTCAGAAACCACGTGTAGTATAGCCTGGCTGGCTATTCAGCAAACATGTTTTCTTTCCTTCCTGGGCTAGACCTCATGTCTTGTTGTCTTGTTAGGTGGCTAGTCAGTGAAATGTGAGTGGAAGTGATATGCATAAAACTTTCCGTTGGAAAATTTCCCTGTCTTTTCCTTCTGCCAGCTTGATGTTGTGATGACGTGTGGAACATGCCAGAACGTTACAGAAGAAAATACCTCAAAGAAATGCTTAGAGAAGACTTGTCCACAATTCAGGATTTATGAATGAGAAATATACTACTATTGTTTTGTGCCAGTATATATTTGTGCATTTGCTGTAGCAAAATGTTTGTATTTCATAGCTAACTGCTTAAATATACCTTCACAAATATATTTGCATTATGGTAAAAGAAAAAAGAGCACTGGGGGAGTAGTAGGTTTCATGGAGGTCTGCTACCTGCAAGGTCAGCAGAGTGAAACCCACCATGGGACAAAGATGAGGCTTTCTACTCAGTGAGTTACAGTCTTGGAAACCCACAGGGGCCGCTTTACTTTCTGAAAGGGTCGCTTTGACTCCAAATCGACTTGATGGCAGTGAGTTTGTAGTCCTGAGTTGTAGTAAGGGACTTTTAGTTGGTTTACAACTTTAGTTTGCTATGTTTTCGATACTAGCTAATATTTAACTTTCCTATGAACCTGTTGCAGTAGCTGGAATTGCCATTATACAAATGAAGAAATGAAGGTTTACACAAGTTAAATAATTAGTCTTGATGAAACAGTCTGTGAATTAGCAGAGAGAGGATTTGAATTTAGGTATGCAAAGCTCTAAGCCTCATTTGTGTTTTTTAAAATAAACTTTTTTTTCATCTCAAGAGGAAAGTACTGTACAAACTGTTCTTTCATTTATTAAGCTAATATTCATTCTGTGCCGACTTTGTGCCATCTCTTATCCTAGGCATTAGAGATAAGATATTCTTTCTATTATGATAGAGTAGTAATTTAATTGTTGTTAATGTCCTGTAGAAGTCCTGGTGGTGCAGTGATTAAATTCTTTGCCTGCTAACCAAAAGGTTAGCTGTACTGTGGGAGACAGATGTGGCTTCCATAAAGGTTCCCGTCTTAAATATCATAAAGGACAGTTCAACTCCGTCCTATAGGGCCACTATGAATAGAAATTGACACAGCAGCAACAGGTTTTGAGTGACCTGTAAGTCTAAGTGTACTTTCTAGTTTATGATCAGAATACGGTGGAAGTACTCAGAAAAAGCTCTTATATCTAGTTTATGCATAATGTACTAGGAACCGAACACTTACAGAGAAGTCCTACATTACTGCTACTGAGAAATGTTAGCCTTAGGAATATCTTGCTTAATGAAGAATGAGGGCTGTCTCTCTGAAATTCCTATTAATGAGTAATGCAAGTCCTACATTCTGATTGGGAATATGATAAGGACAAGAGTTGTCTAGTGAACACTTTGTCTGCATTGTTGTCATACTATGACTGACAGATTCTGCCAAATTCATAGTAGCACAATCTCACAGAAAGAACTATGATATTTAAATACTAGTACAATGTGCTAACAGTACAGAAGAGCAAACTAGAGACAAAAAAGCTTAAAAATTTTCAAATACACGAATAGTTTTGTGATATACTTAGGTTTAGGAGTCCATCCATTTAAGATTTAATATAATTTGATGAGATCAGGAGATATAGTCAACACTAAACTTGGAAACGAAAAAAAAATTCCATTTGGTAAGAGATATCTTGTAATTTGAGACACCACTGCAATTCTGAGTTGTTTTTAAAAGTGTTGGGTTGAGTTGCTACAAAACACAAATTTGACCCTGTTTTGTGTTTTATACTAAACCAACTGCGACTGAATAATTTTACCAACAAGGGCTTTTATAAGTCTGACAATTATGGGAATCACTTATTTCATACATGGAGATAGAATAGAATTAGGGCATGGACAATGTTTATTTATCAATTTATGACTTACTGGAAAAAAAGGAAAAAGAAAAGGCAGTAAACAAGGACTTTACTCTGCTGTTTCTTAATGTGGCAAATTTGGTTCTGGAATGGCTAGAGAAACATGAGTTTCCCTCACAAATGGGAAAAAATGACTTAAAAACACGTTCCTTGCTTTCTTCCCTATTCTTGTCCACAATTCCAATAGAAGTGCATTTATAAAAGACTTAGACATGTATGTATACATACAACTCAATGTAAACACCAGTGGAAATAGTATTAGAGGATTGCCATCATAGTCTTGAAAATATCTCGTAAATATTTTTTAAATTTTTTCCACCCCCCAGACATTGAGCTTAAGGACATGGAAAAGCAGAGAGGGAAGTAGGAAGTAGCATCTCCTACATGTCAGAAGTAGGAAGTGGCATCTCCTACAGAAAACAGCCAAAGTCATTCAACACTAATTTTGCTTTGGGAGAAAATAACGGTACTTCAACAAGGCTAGAGCCACGTGGCAGAATAATAAAAAAGGGTGGCCAGGTCCTTCCAGGACCGACAAAACATGGTATCAGTCAATAGTAAACTTCTTCTTTGATAACTTTCTGGAGCGTGATGCATGGTAAAGAAACACTGCCATTTTGCAAACACCGTCTCCATTGCAGATGTTTTCAGGATCTATGCATTGAAGCAGAAATGTAATAAAGCATGGCTTCCCCAAAGTCGGTGAAAACGAATGCTTTCCTTAAAGGCTGTAATTGTAAAGACAGCATTCCGACCCCACCCTGCGACCTGTCTACTAGGTGGGCTGCTGGTCGGAAAGGTGTTCTTGGGCTGCAGGACCACGTCTTCCAGGCTCGTTCGCATTGGTTCCCGGATTGGGTACGGTCGGGAGCCCCGCTTCCAGAGCTCCCCCAAGGGGGAGGGCATTTCTGGCGCAGCCTCAGTTTCCCAGCGCCCCGCTCCGTCCAGCGCGGCCCACCCCAGGGGTTCCCAGGGGTCCCCGCTCCCTCCCCCTGGGAGGCGCGGTCGCTGCGAGGAGCAGCTCTTCCCCGGCGCGCGTCGGCCGCGCGGCAGCAGGGGGCTCCGCCCGAGCGGGCGCTAC
>NW_022111324.1:77744892-77816228 GCF_000313985.2 Echinops telfairi | reverse complement strand
CTGGAGGCTTTGGGGGGTCTCTGGTGGGGAGGCCCGGGCATGGCCGGCGTGGATGACACAGGCAGCCCCTCACTTTGCGGGGGGAGCTGGGGAGTAGCTGTGTGCGGGGGGCCGGGGGAGGGGTGTTCCTGGCCTAGCGGTACCGTCCGCGTCTGCACCGCCCGGGCCCCGGCGCCTTCGGTCTCTGCGCAACTCGCGCTCTTGGCCCGCGCCCCTCCCCGCTCGGCTGTGCCGTGTGGGGAGGGGGCGCCGGCCTGGCCTGGGGTGCGGCGAGGTTACGTAACGGGTAGAGCTCTCGGTGTCTGTGTGTTTGGGTTTGGGGGGAGGGGGCTGTCTGAGCCTTCGGGGTGGGGTGGGGTGGGGTGAAGGCGAGGATGCACCGGCGTCCCTCGGGTCTCCTTCCTCCCCACCCTACCCCGCGGGCGGCGCTCAGGAAAAGACAGCCCTGGTGGGGTGGGGTGGGGTGTGTGTGTGGGAGGTGGGTTACGTGCTTGTCTGTGTTTTTAATAGTAGTGGGGTTTTGATCCGCTTGGGAGTTGTGTGCTAAGAATAGAAATGTGCGGAAGATGCTGGGTTTGGCTGATCCAGAGATGCTGTCGCGGCTGGCGGCCGCGGCTGGGGCTGCAAGTAAACAAACCAGCCTCTTCCTAGTCCACCTCCTGCGCATCGGTCTGCATCAGCCATGATGCTGATGGGGCCCTTTGGATCCAAAGTTAAAGCATAGCTGGTTGCCGTGCGCTTCCTCACTCCTGGGCAGGGTCTCCCCTTGCTTGGACTTCACCAGGAATCTACAGCTAGGGATGAGAGAACGACTTCTTTCGGGTGCCAGTCTTTCAAATACCAGACATATTGTTTGTTTATATTCTGAAAGCGGAGGAGGGGCTTATCCATAAGTCAAGGTTAAGATGCATACATTTTGATGCTTACATCAAAGTAGGGTATTATGAGAATAAAATTTAATTCATTTCAACTGTGTGGTCTTTTGGTCGACAGCCCAATAGGTTAATTGATGAGCTTCCAAATAGAAATTGAACATTGACATCTATGTATTGATTAATTTCTTCTAATAAAATGTTCAAACTTTTATTAGAAGTTCATTCTAATAACAAAATTAAATGTTCATTCATCTTGAAGCTAAAGAATATAGAATGATGATTTTTTTTTACATTGGCAGTTGTTTGCAATAATTGGTTTAGGTGTGCTCCATATTTGATAATCATGGGTATATTACATCTTTCAGTAGGAGAGAAATCATTTAGACAACCACTGGATTTTGTTTTTGATAGAACGTTCCAGGATTAGGTTATATATTCAGTTAGGAAATAGTTGAAAAGGCTAAAGCTAGCAGGGTCCAGTAAAGGTGATTTAGGACATAAAAAAGAATAGTCTTTAGAACTTCAGTGTCATTTGTGTTATATATGTATATATCACAATGTATCTCAAAGGTGGTTGTCTACAGCATGAAAATATTTTGATCAAAATATCTAGAAAGTTACTAGTTTTTTAAGTTACACAAATTGTTTTTTTTCCTTTTATTTTCTCATACACCATCTTGACTCTGCAGGTTTACTATTTGAAGATCTTACACCCCACACTTACTGGCTTTGACCCCAGTATCTTATTTGAGCTCATTTTAAAATGAGAGTGCATATATCACATGAATGAGACTAACAGGAATTTAGAGAAATGTAGGCTTTTATTTTTCAGTTATGTTTGCATTTTGTATTTGCAATAGCAAGTTTTCTAAAAGTGTTTTTTACAATGTTTAAGGTAATTCTGCAACGAAAAAAACTAACCCAAAAAAGTTAGAAGAAAAAAATGAGAACCTGATGCCAAGGGCTTAAGTGGAGAGCAAATGTTTTGAGAATGATGAGGGCAATGAATGTACAAATGTGCTTTACACAGTTGATGTATGTATGTATTGTGATAAGAGTTGTATGAGCCCCTAATACAGCGATTAAAAAAAAACTTAGAAGAATTTTGCCTTCATACAGTCCCTCCTTTTTACTAATTCTTAGTTTGTGAAGTTTTTTCCAATTTAGAATTATTTTAATTTTTAACTGAACAATTTCGACATTGATTCTTAGTTTAAGTTATGACTACCACTATTTAAGGATACTGCTTTGGCTTTTGTTTTTGTAATCTTCTAGCTGCAAAATACTTTGAAATAAGGTTTCATTCATTCATTCTGCATTAACTGTGTTCTGATTTGAATAACAACTTTTAATATTTCATTCAGAAGGTCACAACCATTAAGAAGAGTATTTGCTTTCAGAATTGGAAATCTAAGCATGTTTTAGTTAAACTTACTATTAGATAACTTCATCAAGCTTGGAGTTTTGTGCTAAGTACAGACTAAATCAATCTTTTAAAAACGTAATTTTTGATTTAAACATTAAAGAATTGTCCTTAAAACATTTAATAGGAATTTTCTATTATTAGGACTTCTTTTAAAAAGAGAACCTATATTACAAATTGATTTGGTAGAAGTTTAAAGTTTACTTAAACTTTGCTTTGTGAAAAGGTAACTACCCTTACTTTGGTTGTTATACTAAATTCAATTGTGGGAAGTTCAGGCAATTACTGTTATTAATTTTTTTTAAAGTAAAATTTAATGAGACCTTACCTATGTAGCATGTTTAGCTCTCAAGTATTAAAAAGAAATTATTTAAATTTCAAAGCATTTAGTTTTAAATAACATGCAGGAATAAGGAAGACAACCTTTTCATTTTTATTTGAACAAACCAATCTTGCAATTGCATTTACATTGTCATTTAATATAAATTAATGCACAAGATTAATTTTGGATGATATTTTTAAGAATATGCAAATCATTTAAAATTGCTGTGTTCTTAACCCCAGATACCAGAGTGTACATCAGTATTCTAATTACTGGTGTCACAGAGCATACACTTTTCTATAGTTAGCTGAAGATTACCCTGATACTTTATCATCAGTTTTATGTATGGTAGGCAAGATTCAGTTTCAGGTTAATTCAAACTGATAGACAACAACCCCTGCTCACTTTGAAAGTGATTTTCATGTAAGGAAAAAACACTTATTCTGGCATTATGAAAATCCACTGTAGGTTTCCTAATTTAAAATTTTTTAAAATTTTAGTTTTTTCTTCCTAGTTTGTTTGTACCACACTTACAGTTTGCATAAACATTGCTAAATTTAGATAGCGTAGTGCAATAATTTCTAGATTCAAATTAATGTAGTAAATGAAATATCTTGAAACTGTTAATACTGTTACATTAACATTCTTTTTAATTTCTCTTTCAAATGTCAAATTAAATACATATTTTATTATAGTATTCCATCTAAATCTGATTAGATGTAATCACATTTCCTTTACTAGGTAACCATCAAATTCTAGTCAAGATACACTTCTTGGCCTGTATAGATTTGCTTTTCAGCTGCTTGGTGTCAATACCTTGTTTACATTTATATACAGTGAACCCTCGTTTATCGCGGTTAATTGGTTCTAGACCCTACCGTGATAAATGAAATTCCGTGAAGTAGGATTCCTTATTTGTAAATCAAATATTTTCGTAGTTAGAGCATAGAGGACATGAAAAAACACCCTTTAGTCACCATTACACTCGTATTACCCAATTTATTAAACGAAAAAGGGAAAATGCAGTAAAACATTTTGGACGCTACAATTATCATTTATTATTTATTATATTATGAAGTACAACGGATGGAGCGAGCGGAAGACTCATTCAAGTCGAAATGGCGTGCAACCTCCACGATTTTCTTGCCATCTTTGATCATATCCAAAAGTTTTACCTTTTCCTGGATGGTGAGCATCTTCCTCTGGCGCTTATTTTTATTGTCAGAAGGCTTAGAAGAAGCAGCTCGTTTAGGAGCCATCATAGGGCTTAGATAAAATTTCTTAAAAATCGCAAACAATTACAGTACACTGTACAAAAGCAAAAATGCATCTGATACGTAGCTCCGATACGTAGCGATGCAGACAGAAGTGTGTACAGTACGAGGCAATCAGTGGCAGTAATGATAGAGTATGCGCTGTTACGCAAAAACCGCGATAGAGTGAAGCCGCGGAAGTCGAAGCGCGAAGTGGCGAGGGTTCACTGTATTTATCACCAACTATAGAGATTTTACAAGGAGTCCAGGTAGTGCTGTGGGTTAAACCCTGAACTCTTAACTCCAAGGTCAGCAGTTCAAACTCACCAGCTACTGTGTAGGATACAAATGAGGCTGTCTGCTTTGGAAAAGATTTAGTTTCTGAAACCCTAAGAAGCAGTTGTAACTCTTGTCCTATAGGGTTGCTATCAGTCAGAATCTGCTCATTGTCAGTGAAGTTGGGGTTCAGATATTTCACATTCTTGACTATTTTGCTAATATTCAGGGGGGAAAGTAAGAAAACAAGATTTTCACATGAGGAATTTCACCTCTATACTTAAGAAAGCCTCTAAATCTGTTTTATTGGAGGTGAGGATGTGTGTGATGAGTGTTTTGCCAATAGCTAAAATTTTATCTAAGTTGAATTGTTTGAATTTCGAATCTTCTCAATTATATATTAAACCTTGAGTACAGAAAATATGTATAAAGGTGATAATACACCTACAGTGCTATCTGTACATAAGGTAGATTCAGATATTCAGTAGGTTTTAACAGAGATACATAAATACTAGCTCTAGAAGAGCTATACAGGCTTTTGGAGTTCATCTGATTCTCTCTATTGCTAAGGAAGCAGGCACAGAGTTCAAGTGCGTAATACATTCACCACTCTGAGAGTCAGAATTAAGAACAAAGACCCATGTTTCTTGACCTGGCTAGTGCTCATTCTTATATTACCACCACTGCTTGAATGTTGCTATAGAATTACTTACCTACTGGTTGGTTGTCAGTTTACCCACTGACATTGAGTCAGTTCTGACTCAGCAACCCTATATAGGGTTTCCAAGGCTGTAACTTTTTATGGGAGCAGTCAGAGCAGCTGGTGGGTTTGAACTAGGGCTCCTTACCAGGGCTAAAATTTGTCAGGCTTATTTTATGGGCATCTAATGGACCATATATTCAAATTGTACCTTGTGTGGTATATTTTGTTTTTACTTTGTAATCAGGGAGCTCTCTAAAGCAGATTTTAGAAGGATTTCACGTGCATCAGTAAAATATTTCCAAGTATGCAGCCAGAATCCTTTTAGTTGTGTCCAAATTGTTGCAGGAGCAGCCACATAGGGACAAACCAGACTAACATGAGAAATGTAGTGGATTTATCATTAGTTTAGTCAGTAGTTTAGGTGAACCAGGGCATACTGAGGAGCATTTTCCTAGTAGTTTCACATTAGGATATTAAATATGTCATCTAGCCCACATTGCTATTTTTAATTTGATCATGAACTAATTAGCTGAATTGGAACACAAATGCCCCCAAACATCTGTAGATAAAGGGGGAAAATATACTTTATGTTATTGTACATATTTAAAATTTTTTTATTATAGCTGACTTAGTAGAATTCACTTGGCAATTTGGAAATCTAGTTTTGTTTGAAATGTAGGTTTTCTCCTTATTAAGTTTCCTTGCCATAGTGTGAAATTCAGCAAAGACAATCCATAGAAAGGGTTTCAAGAATTTGCTTGCAAGGTGTATTAATGTACTATGAGGAAAGGAATCTATGTCTAAATTATGAACCGACTCACTTCCATATATGATGGTTTTAACAGCATAGTGCTCTTTAAAGGAACAGACTGATGTATAACTATTTGATGTACAGACAAAGTTGTCTTGAATTTCTCTTTTTCTTCAGTGCTTTTCTTCCGCAAATCCTGTTTACAAGTTTGATATAGCCTTATGCCTTAGTTAGGCATGTATTGGTTTTACCTATTTCTTGAAATCAGCAAGTACCATAGAATTGTATAATGGATGTCCTAGATGATCATTTATAGTTTAAAGTGCTAATAACATTCTATAGCTCACAGAAATCATCAGTTTTACATATAACAATTCATACACATACATTTGGATATTAGTTGTATTTAATACAATTTAGTGAGCATATTGGAAACAATATATTCTGTACCATATTATTTACAGCAAGAATTTATATTTTAGAGAAAGTTGTAGTTTAGAATTATAGTGCACTTTTAAGATTAAAGTATAAGAAATTGTTATCCTTTGAGTTTTGTTCTTATTTTCAAAAATGAATTATTGCTGGAGTGCCTTTTAATTTTCATAGTAAACTACATTTAATCTTCTGTTACTAAAATTTAGAATATAATGTTATGCTAGTATTTACTTTTCACTTTATTTGAAAATAGTGTGTTTTACTTGACTGTTAAGAACAAAACATGACACTGGAAAAAATGTTCAGAACTATTTGTAAATGTTAACTATATGTTTTTGAAAGCTCCTAGTGTGGTACTTGGTAGAAAGTACTCCAGACTGACTTGTAGGAAGTTACCCAGCCATTAATTTGCTATGATAACTTTGGGGAAATAAGAGAGTAAGTAAAAAAGTATAACTAAAAAAAAAAAAAAAGTATAACTATCAGCATTCCAGTTACCACGTGCAAGGGTCTATGCCAAACAAAACGTGTTTTTAAATATTTCTCTGTGACCAGTGAATGACTACAGATAAATTCTCTCAGTAATGTGCTTGTCTTTTAGGGTACCTTCAAAAAAATTAAAAAAAGGATACTTATTGTGCACTGGATATAGTTGGGGCTTATATAAAATTTTTAGCAAAGCTCAAGTGGATATCTCCCCAAATTAATAAAAATTGGCAAGAATTTTTCAGGAATGCTCCCCCATATAAAATGGCAATTTTTAGAATGGATCAATAATTTTGAAGAAGGTCAGGAAGACCTCTCAGAAGACTATGGCAAATATTTTTGGAGATTTAAAAGGGGGTCATCTTGATAGATTTTCTCAAAGGAGACCAGGAGGATCATGGGGGCTATAAGACACTTTAAGAAAATTGAAAGCTATGTTGGTAAGGAGAAGGCCAAGAAAATTGCACTGAGGGTTCCTCTTCCCCCCCATCATGACAGCGTACCCACTCATTCTTTGATGATTGTCCTATGAAAATTTTGTTGGAAAACTACCCCATCCACCCTTATCCAGCCTTATTCTTGCCTCTTCAGACTACTGTTTGTTACCCAGCCTTGAAAAGGAATGTGATTTGAAACCCTTTAGGATGCCCAAATTGTTGTTTTGAACTGGTGTGATTCAGAGAGTGCAGAACTCTTTAGGGAAGGGCTGTTGTTGCTGTTGTTAGGTGCCATTGAGTCAGTTCCGACCCATAGTGCTCCTGTGCACGACAGAACAAAACACCTGTCATGCATCATGCTCACAGTTGTTCCAGCGCCAGGGCCCGATGTTGCAGTCATTTTGTCAGTCCATCTTGTTGAGGGCCTTCTCTTTACCAATCATGGTGTCCTTCTCCAGGGACTGGTTTTTCCTGACATGTTCAAACTATGTAAGACAAAGTCTTACTACCATCCTTGCCACCTGCATTCTGGCCATACTTGCAGGGAAGGGTTTGAGAGATTAGAAACACATAAGCAGTATAGACTTAGATGGAAGATATGTTGAGAAATAGTAGCTTTACATTTTAACACTTGTTTTAATAAAAGTTTCTGTGGTTTTGTAGGAATACTTTTTAATTTTCCCCTACAATATCATCCCGCTTGGTCATAGTTTTCTTATCTTCAATATTGTGGATGCAATTACTTTACAGATTTGTGTTTAGAATCAAGTGAGGAGATATATATATATATATATATATATATATATATAAACTTTGATAACAATAGTGAAAATTAAGAAAATATTGTATATCGGATGACAGCTAAGAGATGATCAGTTTTACATTTAACAATTCATACAGATTTTCTTAAAGATTTATTGTGCTTTCTGCGAAGGTTTACATAGCCGATGAGGCTTTCATTTATCAATTTTTATGCAGCTTGTTCTGTGACAGTAGCAACATTTGATTTTTCATTCCAAAAGAAAGCTGAAAATAATAAAAAATAGAAAAAATTAAAAATGAATTAAAAGGGAAAAAAATGATGAGATACTAGATTTAACCTAACTCTGTGATAATTGACTTTCTGATGTACTTTGTGGGCAGGGCTTTTCCCCTCCCTGGTCAGTGCTCCAAGGGTACTCAAGGAAGGCTTATTCCCTTGTGGTCTCTGCAAACAGACTGTGGCTTTTTACTGTCAGCCATAACCTTCTGCAATCTCTGACTTTGTTTCCTTCCTCTGATCTTGAACTTTGTTATTTACAATCCTTGGATTACACAAGCCTATAGGCTTCTTCTTTCTGAACTTAGATGGCTGCTTGTTTTAATACAAGCTCTTAAGACTCCAGATGTTACTCTTTCTGAAAGCTGAGCACCATCTGATTTATTCACCACACTTTGCGATGGTACTCTTATTGTCCGCATACATTTTGTTTTATCTCAGCCATTGCCGTCTTCTCAATGTGGCATCACCTATTCTTCCTTACTAAATTCCTTTTTCCATTCCTTCTTTCCTAACCCTTCTGAGCCTGGTCCTTGGGTAAATGCTGCCCTTTTAATCTTAAATAATTGATTATTCTAAGGTGTGTATACCTCATTAGTGTTATTATTCCTCTTATAGACCTGTCTATTTCTCGGTTGCAAATTGATCCAAGAGTGTGTTACCTCTAGATCTGAATGATGACTAAGGTCTGTAGTACAGTGGTGCCACAGGTTTTAATTTGACCAGGAAGTACGGTCCCTTTTATGACTTTGTGTTTTGTTTCACATTTATTTCCAACTCTACCCCAAACTTTTTAATGGTATTCCGGCACCATGTACTTTTTGCCTCAGGGTCATGAAGACTGATGTTTACTTGGTCCATTATTCCTTTGGATTGTTTCCATATGTTTTTGATTTTCCTCATTTTTCTTTCCTCCAGACAGGGAGAGATCAATAGTTGTACTGTAGGTAACTGCTCATCAAAACGTGTTGTATCACATTGTCTTTATGAACCAATTGAAGGTTATGCTTATTGACCTTGGTGCCTCCCAAGACTGTGTTCCCAAAATCCCAGGCCCATTTACTCATTTCTTCATGGTATTTGGTTGTATTTTAAGACAATTTCATAACTTTGAGCCCTGTGTGCTTTACCACATTCATGGATATGTTTGTAGCAAAAGTAAATAGAAATACACAACTCAAAACAAACTCACTGCCCTCTAGTTGGTTCTGACTCACAGTGACCTGATAGGACAGAGTAGAACTGCCCTGTGGGTTTCTAAGGCTGTCAATCTTTACGGGAGTAGAAAGCCCAGTCTTCTCTCACAGATAATCCATAGCCTCTGTTAGACTGATGTGTCTTTGTGGATATGCTCCTACTCTTCCCACAAAAATCATTCAGCATGCATCTCGATCCAGGCCTCTCCCTTGTAGATCACTACTATACATGTACATAATAGTGTCTACCTTTATTGCCTTTAAATCTTGCACTCCTGTTTCCGTCATTTTTTGGCCAACATCCCTTTTATTGTCTGTCTTTCCCCTTCACCCAAATTAACGTGTCTGCCCACTAGCCAGTAATTTAACACTCCTTGATAACTATCAATATATATATATATATATATCAAATCCTATTGGCTTTTTACAATAGTGGTTCCATAGAAAATTTATCCTTTTGTGATTGGATAACTACACTCAACATAATGTATTCCAGGTTCATCCATGTTGTAAGATGTTTTGTAGTTATTCTTTAAAATTGTGCAGTATTCCATTGTATATATCAACCAACATATATATGAACCATCCATTCTTCCATTTAGGTTGTTTTCATCTTTTTGCTATTGTGAATAGTGCTGTAACAAACATCTATTCATATTGTGGCTCATATTTCTCCTATATAAATTAAAGAGATTGCTAGGTCATATGATATTTCTATTCCCAACTTTCTCAGAAAGCTCCATACAATTTTCTATAGTGTTTGCACCATTTTACCCTTCTACCCACAGTGTATAAGAGCTCCAGTCTCTGTACACTCTTGCCAGCAATTCTTGTTTTCTGTTTTTTTTGAGCTTTGCTATTGATGCTGAGAGAGAGGGTATCTCATTGTTGTTTTAATTTACATCTCTAATGAGTAACGATCATGACCATTCATATATTTCTTGGCTATCTATGTATATTCAAGTGTCTGTTTATGTCTTCTTGATTTTATATAGAATTTTTTCCTTTTTCTGGTTAAGAAGTTGAATCTTTCTATAAATTTTGGAGATTATTCCCTTGTTTGATATTTCCTTGCCAATTTCCCCCCCCTAGTCTGTGGCTTATCTTTTCATGTGTTTAGTGAAATCTTTGGTGGATGGAAGTGTCTAATATTTAGAAGGTCCTATCCTTTAGTTTGTCTTTTCTGTTTGTTTACATAGTATATTTATACAAGTATTAGGTACCCTAAGTTTATCCCTATTTTTCTTTTGAAAAAAATCATTTTATTAGGGGCTTGTACAACTCTTAACACAACCGATCCATCCATCCATTGTGTCAAGCACATTTGTACATTTGTTGCCATCATCATTCTCAAAGCATTTGCTTTCTACTTGAGCCCTTGGTATCAATCAGCTCCTCATTCCACGCCCCCCCCACTCTCCCTCCATCCCTCACCCTTGATAATTTATAAATTACTTTTTTTTTTCATGTCTTACACTGTCCAATATTGTCCGTCCCCCAGGGAGGGGGTTATATGTAGATCCTTGTGATCAGTTTCCCCTTTCTCCCCCACCTGCTCCTTACCCTCTTGATATCTCTACTCTCATTACTGGTCCTGAGGGGTTTATCTGTTCTGGGTTCTGTGTTTCCAGCTCTTACCTGTACCATTGTACATCCTTTGGTCTAGTTGGATTTGTATGGTAGAACTGGGATCATGATAGTCGGGGGGCAAGGGGGGAGAGAAAGCATTAAAGAACTCGAAGAAAGTTGTGTTTCATCGGTGCTATACTTCACCCTGATTGACTCGTCTCCTCCCTGCAACCCTTCTGTAAGGGGATGTCCAGTTGCCTACACATGGGCTTTGGGTCTCCATTCCACACTCCCCCTCATTCACAATGATATGATTTTTTGTTCTGGGTCTTTGATGTTTGATACCTGATCCTATCAGCACCTCGTGATCACACAGGCTGGTGTGCTGCTTTCATGTGGGCTTTGTTGCTTCTCAGCTAGATGGCCACTTGTTTATCTTCAAACCTTTAAGACCCCAGACGTTATATCTTTTGATAGCCGGGTACCATCAGGTTTCTTCACCACATTTGCTTATGCACACATTTGTCTTCAGCGATCATGTCAGGAAGGTGAACATCATGGAATGCCAGTTTATTAGAATAAAGTGTTCTTGCATTGAGGGAGTACTTAAATAGGGAACCAATATTCAACTGCTACCTTAATACTAAACCTATAAATATATGCACACAGATCTATTTCCCCATTGTACATAAATATATGACATGCCTGTATTTAGACCTCTATAAATGCCCTTTGCCTCCTAGTTCTTTCCTCTATTTCCTTTTACGTACTTTCCTGTTGTCCCACTATCATGTTCAGCCTTCATTTGGGTTTCAGTAATTCCTCTGGGTTACATTGCTCTTGATCAAGCCCTACCAGGCCTCCTATACCCTCCTTGCCATCAATTTTGGATTACTTGTTCCCTTGTCCTTAGGGTTGTTAACACCCACTTCCTTTCCCCAGGCTCCTCCTCTGCCATGTGCCCTGGAACCATTGGTTCCATTGTTTTTTCCTTCAGATTGTTTATCCCACCTATCTTATCTAGATAGACCTGCAAAGATAATAATATGCACAAAAAACAAGACAGACAAAACAACAACAACAGAAAACCAAGGACAAAAAAAGAAGAAAGACAGAAAAGCCTGTAAGTACAGTGAACCCTCGCCACTTCGCACTTCGACTTCCGCGGCTTCACTCTATCGCGGTTTTTGCGTAACAGCGCATGCTCTGTCATTACTGCCACTGATTGCCTCGTACTGTACACGCTTCTGTCTGCATCGCTACGTATCGGAGCTACGTATCAGATGCATTTTTGCTTTTGTACAGTGTACTGTAATTGTTTGCGATTTTTAAGAAATTCTATCTAAGCCCTATGATGGCTCCTAAACGAGCTGCTTCTTCTAAGCCTTCTGACAATAAAAATAAGCGCCAGAGGAAGATGCTCACCATTCAGGAAAAGGTAAAACTTTTGGATATGATCAAAGATGGCAAGAAAATCGTGGAGGTTGCACGCCATTTCGACTTGAATGAGTCTTCCGTTTGCTCCATCCGTAAAGAGGAAAAAAACATCCGTGCTACGGCTACTTTCACTTTCAACAAGGAAGCAAAGCACATCGTGACAAGTCGTAATAAGTTCATAGTAAAAACGGAGTCTGTCCTAGCCGTTTGGATCAATGACAGGCTCAAGAAAAACATTCTGTTGGATTCGATAGTCATCCGGGAGAAGGCAAGGCAGCTCTATCAGCGTTTTACAGCAGACAAACTTCAACCAGAATCCTCTTCTGCAACGTTCGTGGATTTTACAGCGAGCAAGGGTTGGTTCGAAAAGTTCCAGAAGATGTATCAACTGCAGAGTGTCGTTCTTCATGGAGAAGCTGCCTCAGCTGACCAGCCTGCAGCAGAGGACTACGTGAACAATACTTTCCAGAAGATCCTTGAGGAGGGCAAGTATCATCCTGAGCAGGTGTTCAGTATGGACGAAACAGGACTGTTCTGGAAAAGAATGCCTTCCAGAACATTTATTTTTAAGGATGAAACCAAGGTCCGTGGCTTCAAGGCTTATAAGGATCGAGTCACTCTCGTTATTTGTGGAAATGCTGAGGAATTTTTGCTCAAGCAGGCCCTTATCTACAAGGCAAGAATCCTACTTCGCGGAATTTCATTTATCACGGTAGGGTCTAGAACCGATTAACCGCGATAAACGAGGGTTCACTGTAGTTCAAGGTCTGTTGTTGACCTTTAGGAGTGTTTCCAGGGAAGTCTGATGGGGTGCCACACCCTTGCCCCAAAGTCTCTATTTGGTATTCCCTGGGGACTTCGTCGCTCTGTTCCCCTTGCTGTTCCCCTTAGTGTTTTGCCTCAGTGTGGTGGGGTCAAATCAGGCGCAATTCCCGCACTGTGTCTTCGGTGTTGTCCCTTTTAATGCTATGGGTCAGTGAGGGCCGTAGTGTCTCTTACTAGAGCCGTCCCTATGGTCCTCTCTGTTCTTTGGCTGCTCTGAGTGGGAATATTGTCCTCAGGGCTTAGTGGGCCAGGATGTGCTCCACTCTCTCTTCCTTTCTTTATTTGCTCCTGTGTGCTCTGATCAGACGTGTCCCTCTCCCTGAGCTATAGCTTCAGTGCTGTCCTCTGAAGTGAATTCTTCTGCGGGGAGGGGTGCTGCCCACGTAGTTGGGATTGGGGCCGGCCCCTTACACCACTCTATTGGTTCCCTGCTTTTAGCACATTGTTCAAAGATTAGGTATCAATAAGTAGATAGATTTACTCTGGGTTTTCTTGGTCTGTGTGCTTATTGTTATACCAGGCTATGTTTGTATACATCTCTGCACAGAGTTTTACTTTTTTTGCCAATTTGGTTATCTTCAATTTTCTTTTCATGCCACATAGCTTTTGCTAAGACTTCCTGCTCAATCGTGAATAGCAGTGGCATCTTTGTCCCATTCCTGTTTGAATAGGGGATGCGTTCAGCTTTTCTCCAATGATAGTAATGTTGGTCATTGGGACACACACACACACACACACACACACACACACACACACACAGGAATCAGCCTTAGACTGGTAAAGAGTTGGATTCTTCGCTTCTTGAAGCTTATTAATAGCCTCCGTGCTATTTCCTCACTTGCATGCCTGATATGAACCCAACTTGGCCACAATTTTGTTGTTGTTCTTGTAATATTGTTGGAGTCTGCTGTCTATGAGTTTGTTGAGAATTTTTACATTTATGTTCATGGTGTATATTGGTCTATAATTTTCTCTTTTTAGTGATTTTTTTTCTAGTTTGTGGACTGTGATGTCTTAATGTTCTCTGTTTTACCTATCGGTTTCTAATACCCTTTTCAATGGCTATAAAGAACTCAGACAAAATTCATGATTAAAGTGTTTATTAAGTTAACAAGTTGTAATACCAGTGAGAAATTTTCAAGGTTGAGTTGTTTATCAGGACTTGTTACAAATTCTGTCAAGTCTGCTAATAAATGCCCAAAGGCATATTGCTTTGTTATAAACTGCAACATGAAGGCACACAGATTGAGCTCCATGGGCCAGCAAACCCAGCTCCCGGAATTAAATGCCAGAGGCACCGACCTCCAGTTAGCTTCCTCACAAAGGCAATCAGCTCCACTTCAGTGGCTCAAGAGTCCAACTTCCCCAATTAAATGCCTAGAGGCACTCTACTCTGCAAGCCAGCCTCCTACACACAGCCACACACACAAAGTTCTCAGCTTCACCTGATCCTTGGGTTGGGGGATCTATTACTCAGTTCCATGCACTGGTTCTGCTGCCACTCTCCAATGGTCTGTCTTCTGAATCCAGGAGGTTCACTGCAAAGATCTTGGGTTCAGGGGTTGTGCTTTACTCCTGCCTTTTCTTAGTAATGAAATTCCTTCTCCTCTGAGGGCTCATTTTATACACAGCAGGATGGTGCTCTAGGGAATCCTTTTGCAAATACTCACAGGTGAATCCTATCAGTATCTTCCCCACCTTCTTTCCATACCCAAGTAGGGAACGGTGCTTTGGTGGGAGACTTCGGCTAGAAGAGACACATTAAATAATTCACTGCCCACACAGGGGCCAGGGTTATGCTTGCTTCATAAAATGAACTCCTGAGTTTTCCATTCTTTTAAAAAAATTTAGTTATTATTATTTTTCCATTATTTTCTATACTCTAGAATAGTTTTGAGTAAACGTTGTGAGCACTCGTCTCTTTGAATGTTTGATAGGATTTACCAGTGAGGATGTCTGGGCCCACACTTTTTCTTGTTAGGTGTTTTTGAAAGACCCGATCAATTTATTCTTTTGTTAAAGGCCTGTTCATATTTTCCACTTCAGCCTGTGGTAGTTTTGGTAGGCAGCGTGTTTCTAGAAATATGGCCGTTTCTTCTAGGTTTTCAAATTTATTGAAGTGTAGATCTTCATAGTATTCTGTTAATTATTCTTTTTATTTCAGTTGGTTCTTTTGTGACATCCATTTTATTTCTTATCAATGATAATTGCATTTTCTCTTTTTCATTGGTTACATTTATTAGTGTTTGTAATCTTTTCAAAGAACTAACTTTGTATATGTGCTGCTCAAGCAAGCACTAAAGAACTACTTGTCTTGTTGATTCTTTGTGTTGTTTTTCTGTTTAATTTATTGCTCTCTGAGCTTTATTATTTATCTTCATTTCATGGCTGTAGGTTTATTTTACTGCTCTTTTTCTAGTGGTTGGAGATGTTGAGATACGGATTTGTTTTTTCCTTCTTTGTTGATGAGTGTATATTGCTATGAATTTCCCTCTGAGCACTGTAGTTGCCTAAATATTTTGGTATGTCGTATTTTTATCTTCATTTATTTCAAGGAATTTTTTTGTTTTCATTTTTTATTACCCAGTAGTTTTTTTGAAAGATGTTATTCAATTTCCTTTATTTCTAATTTTGTAATATTGTCATCTGAGAAGATGTTCTGTAGTATTTCAATGCTTTAAACTTTACCAAGACTTGCTTTATGACTTAATTTGCTTTGTGATTAATTCTGGAGAATGTTGCATGTCCACTGGAAAAGAATATAGATTGGCTCCTTTTTAGTGGAATATTATTGAATTTCCCTCTGAAAGTGATGTATTAAAATCTTCTATTTTAGAGTTGTCTATTTACTCTGTACTTTTAAGGGTTTTATTTATATATTTTGAGGCTCTTTCATTGGGTGCATAGTTATTTATTATTAGTAGTTCTTTTACTTATTAGACCCTTTAATCTGTATATAGTACCTTTCCTTGTCTTTTAAGTTGACTTTTGCCTAAAAGTCTGTTTTATTAGAAATTAATACTGTCATGCCTGCTCTTTTATAATTGTCAGTAACTTGACAACATATTTTTTCCTGTCCTTTGCTTTTTAGTCTCTTTTTGTCTTTGTGTCTAAGGTGTGTCTCTTTTAGACAGTATATTGATTGGTCCTGATTTTTATTCTTTTTTATCTACACTCTTCTCCTGCCTGGTGCATATAATCTATTTATCATTCAGTGTAATTATTGCTAGGTGTGAATTTATTAATAGACTCACCTGTGGGCTTTTTTGGTGCTACTGGCATCCTTGTTCCACATAATTTTCTGAATTCATTTTGCTTGTGTGCCTCTTTTTAACTTTTTATTGTAAAATTTGTTTTACATTTAAGTTATATACACATTTTGTTTCATCTCATTCATTGCAATCCTATTTGTATCTCCTCACCTACCCCACTTCTTCCCTGTATTTCTTGTTTGTATTCAGCCTCTTTTCATAACTCTGAACTTGAGGTAAATGTCACCCTTTTGGTCTTAAAGGCTATATAGTCTTGGGGGTTCCACTTTTCTCTATTCAAATAGTAAACAGGTTTCGTTAATGATTTTGAGTTTTGTTCCACATTTTCCTCCCACTCTACCTAGGACCTTACAATGGAATCCTTTTCAGAGCAGTTGGTAACATTAACTGGGCACCATCTAGTTCTTTTGGTCTCAGAGTTATGGAGACTGATGTTTGCGTGGTCCATTAGCCCATCGGACTAATTTTTTCCATATGTATTTTGATTTTCATGACTACCCTTTCCTCTGGATGGAGACACACCAGTGTTTGCATCTTAGATGGCTGCTCACGAGCTTTTAAGACCTCAGTTTTGCTAACCACCAAAGAACATTGCTTTGTAAAGTATATTATGCCAGCTGACATCGGTATCTTCTGTTAGGTCTAAGAAGTATTCATGACTTTCCCTCTATATATTTCAACATATTAATTAATTTGTGTGTGTATATGTGGATGGGGGAGTGGGGATTTAATAGTCTTTGTTACTGTTGATTTTGTGTTTACTACATCTTTTAAAATTTTCTTGTTTTCATTTTGTGGAGGAGGTTTATTTTCTTTGAGATTACTCTGTAATTTATTGATTTTTTTCCCCCCTGAAGTTTAAAATCATCTGTTCTGTGTCAAAATTGACTTCTTCCCCATTTCGAATTTCTGCATCCATACTATTCCCTCTTTTAAATTTGTAATTGCCTTACAAATTGATAACTTTGATCCTGTATTTTAAATCTACGCTTCTTTTACTTTGTATACTACTATATTTGAGTTGACTCTGGGTGATGTTATGGTGCTACTCATAGGTTGTTGTCTATTATTGGTTCTCTATTTATATAACTCATTTAATATTTCTTAAAAGGTTAGTTTGATATTTACAAATTGATTTAATTTCTCTGTATCTGGAAATGTTCTGAGCTTACCATTGTATTTGAGGGACACTTAACTGGGTATGTGATCTTTGGTTGACTTTTTTTCTTTCAGAGTTTTGTATATGTCATACCATTGCTTTCTTGTTTGCATGGTTTCTATTAAGAAATCAAGAGTTTAGTCTTACTGGTTATTTGTAGGTAACTTTTTTGCCTTTTGTGAATTTCTTAATGGATTTTTTCCTTGTCTTTGATTTGAATATGTTTGATTATGATATATGTTGGTGATTTTCTTTTGGGGACTACTGTTTGGGGACCGTTCAGCTTCCAGAATGCTTATCTTTCTGTCAATCATGATGTTAGAGAAGTTTTCTTTAAAAACTTTCTGATAATTTTGTGTGTTTTTTTTCCTTTCTTTTTGTGGAATTCTGGTGACATGTAAACTATTCCTCTATATCATTGGTTCTCAACCTTCCTAATGTTCGACCCTTTAATACAGTTCCTCATGTTGTGGTGACCCCCAACCATAAAATTATTTTTGTTGCTACTTCATAACTGTAATTTTGCTACTGTTATGAATTATAATGTAAATATCTGATGCAGGATGTATTTTCATTGTTACAAATTGAACATAATTAAAGCATTGTGATTAATCACAAAAACAATATGTAATTATATATTGTGAAATACTTATTTGTAATTACAAATCAATGAAATTTTGTCTTGAAGCATGGTGTAGCATGGGTAATAGTCTTCACTCCAGGTACTCTTTGTGAGCCTATCTGCTTCAATATGTGTTGTCTGATGGTCTTAGGTGACTCCTGTGAAAGGGTCTTTCAACCCCCCAAAGGGGTTGTGACCCATAGGTTGAGAACTGCTGCTCTAGATGGTATCCCATATACTTTTTAGATTTCCTTTGGATAGTTTTAAATCATTCTTTTAAAAAAAATTGTTCCTCTAGTAGATTAGTGATTATTCCTTTAGCATTGAGATTCTTTATGCTTACTAATTGAACTTTAATTAATTTTTACTCCTATACCCTTTCAATATATTATCTATAGTATCTATTTCTGAAATTTTAGTACTAATCTTCTAGATTCCTATTTGCATGTTTTTCAGTTTCTAATTTTTCATTTATTATGTTTATTTGTTCTTGTAGTGTTTTCCTGACTTTTTTTGGTAATAGGATTTACTTAATTTTAAGTAAATTTACTTAAATTCAGAACTATGTGGCTGTCTGCAAAAACAGCTGTCTGTCTGGTTTAGTCATATATCCAGATATCAACTTTTAGGCTGTTCATTGTACACAGAATACTAGATCCTAGTATCAGGTAATTTCCTGAATTCTTATAAAGTTTTGCCTGTTTTACATTGATTTGTCTGTAGCTTTTTGATCTTTATCTCAATCCATGGACAGTACCTACTATGATTCTTTAAAATTTCTCATCCGGGAGTCCCAGTGGAGTTTCTTAATAAGGAAGGTTTTCTGGTTTTGTAATTCAGCCACTTGTTTATTTGTGTGAACTGAAACTGTCTTTTGTCTGAGTTATTGTGATGTTGTACTTGTACTTACTTCATGAGATTATATTCTTGATACTTAAGGCATTCACCACCTGTCTCTTGGTGGGTTGGAAAAGAATGTAAGCATGTACGTGTTTCTGTTTGCTATTCATGCGGCACATTTGAGTGAAGGTGTGGCTCTTGTCGGCTGCTGGTGGTACAAGAAACCATTCTTGATGGCTGGTGGTAAACAAGAAAGCAAATGGTATGCCATATATGAAACTCTGAAAGAAAAAAAGTCAATCAAAGAGCACATACCCAGGAGTAGGTATTGTTAGCCCTGGCCCAGTTGTTGAGGCTGCTTGTTGAGGCTGTTGAGAAGACACTGGTATGGCTAGGCCATGTGGGAAAGTTGTTAACTCCCATTAGATGTGTCAAGAAAAGAAACCAGCAATAAAGAAGAGAAAACTAAACCATATAAGAGCTAAAAAGGAAATATTAAAGGTGGAAAACAAGTGGAAGAGGCAGGTAAACAGTGTTGGTGTTAGGTTCCATGAAGTTGGTTTCAACCCATAGTGACCCTATGCACAACAGAACTAAACATTGCCTCGTCTTGTGTCATCCTCGACATCATTCCTATGCTTGAACTTACTATTTCAGCCATTGTGTCAATTCATCTCATTGAGAGCTTTCTGTTTCACTCCCCTTCCACTTTACCAAGCATCATGTCCTTCTCCAGGGACTGGTCTCTCCTGCCACCGTTTCCAAAGTATATAAGACTGTGTCATAGACGTAAGACTTGGTCATAGTGTATATATCTCTCCATCCTTGCCTCTAAGGAGGCTCTTTGGCCTTACTTCCAAGAAAGATCAGTTTGCCCCTTTAGCGGTTCATGGTACTTTCAATATTCTCTAGTGCCACAATTTAAATGTATTTTTTGTTGTTTTTAAAGGTCAGGGAAGAAATTTTTGTCATGGAACAAGCAAGAACTATTGCACTTAGAACAATTTCTGGTTGGGTCAAGGACGTGGTCAACTGACCAAGTATCAAATTCAATCAAGTATAATCAGAATTACAATGATCTCTATCTGAAAGTAAAGCTGTTTGAGATCCTGGCCTGTGGCTAGAGGGGATCTTCCAGAAATTTAATCTGATTATTAGATACTCTGCAGATCAGTTTTGGGCTCCCACTGTTCTCCATAGCCTTCTACAAAATCGGTGTTTGCAATTTAGACTCTGATATATTTCCCTTTGTCATAATTGAATTTTGTTACTAAATTGTCTTTGGATCACACAAACTGGTGTGCTTCTTCCATGTGGATGATTGACAGTTCAAATGTTTTTATTCTTCTTCAGTCTTCTTTATTCAGTGTTCAACTTTTACATGCATATGAGGCAATTGAAAAATACCATGGCTTGGGTCAGTTGCTCCTTTGTCTCCATGTAACATCCTTGTTTTTTAATACTCTCAAGAGGTTTAGTGTAGCAGATTTCCCCAGTGCAACTTGTCTTTTGATCTCTTAACTCTTGCTTCCATGAACACTGATTGTGGTATTTTCGTTTTTATATTGAGTTATAATCCACACTAAAGGCTGCAATCCTTGATCTTCATCAACAAGTGCTTCAAGTCTTCACTTTCAGCAAGAAGATTGTGTCATTTGTAATAAACCTTCCTCCAATATGAGGCTACATTCTTCTTCATATAATAAGCCAGCTTCTCTGATTGCTTTCTCAGCATACAGATTGAGCAAGTATGGTGCAAGGATATAACTCTGATACACACCTTTCCTTATTTTATTTATTTATTTTTCACCTTTCCTGATTTTAAACCATGCAGTATTCCTTTGTTCTGCTAGCACAACTGCCTCCTGATCCATGTGCAAGTTCCACATAAGTATTATGGAGTGTTCTGGAATTCCCTTTCTTCTAAAGGTTATCCATAGTTTGTTATGATCCACACAGTCAATGCTTTGGTACATAGTAAGGAAAATACAAGTAAACATCTTTTTCGTATTCTTTGCATTGAGCCAAGATCTGTCTGACATCAGCAGTGGTATCTCTTGTTTCACATTCTTTTCTGAATCCAACCTAAATCTCTGGCAACTCCCTGTCAGAGTACAGCTGCAGTTGTTTTTGGATGATCTTCAGAAAAATTCTACTTCCATGTGACATCAGTGATACTGTTCTATAATTTGAGCATTGTGTTGGGTTGGTCACTTTTCTTTGGAATTGGTACAAATATGGATCTCTTCCAGTCACTTGGCTGAGTAGCCATCTTCCAAATTTCCCAGCATCCACAATTAAGTGCTTCCAGGGCTTCGTCAGCCTGTTAAAACGTTTCAGTAGATATCCCTCACAGAAGGGTCACAAGGAAGGGACGAGTCAGCCAGGGTGCAGTATAGCACCAAGGAAACATATAACATCCTCTAGTTCTTTTAAAAAAAAAATTTTATTCAAACAAGCTTCATTTGTATTTTTTAGCTTTCTAACTCTGTGCCTCTCTGCCTTCAACACTTTCACAACGATGTTCTGCTCCTCACTAAGCACGCTCGATCCTGTCTCTGACACATTTAGCACACATGGACCCACCATAAGCCCTGCGGATGTGTGTTTTGGTTTTGGACGACTCCATGAGAACTTTGGGGCTCACAGCACGGGCCCCTCGAAATTGGCCAGGGCACACACCACATGCAGATTTTGGCACTTTCCCAACCTTCTGTGTATTAAGGTAAACAATTCTATTGCCAGGGGTTCGGGACAGCCTAGTTTTGTTAGAGGCTGTATTGTAGGACAGCCTACGCCGGTAGGTCAGGCGCTGCACCATTTCGAATACCTCTACACAGCGTCCCCGGAAGAGGAAGAAGACCCTCGAGAGTTCAGAGATCAAATAGGACTGCCCATCCAGGCGTCCTCAAACTGCTGGCCAGCCGGGTGTTTTTGCCCCGTTTTGTTTTTTACCTCAAAGTAAGATATGTGCAGTGTGCACAGGAATTTGTTAAGTTTTTTCTTTTAAACTATAGTCCAGCCCTCCAACGGGTCTGAGGGACAGTGAACTGGCCCCGTTTAAAAAGTTTGAGGACCCCTGCTTCCCCCACCCCAACCCCCGACTATCATGACCCCAGTCTACCGTACAAATCTGGCTAGACCAGAGCATGTACACTGGTGCAGGTAAGAACTCTCGACAGAGGGAATCCAGGACAGATGAACCTCTCAGGAATAATAATGGAAGTAGCGATATCATGAAGGTAAGGGGAACGTGGGGGAAGAAGGGGGACCCGAACGCAGTGATTGATGTATAACTCCCCCCACCCCCACCCAGGGTGACAAACGGAAACATAGGTGAAGGGAGACAGGGGACGGTGTAAGATATGATCATAATAATTATAATTTATGATGGTTTCAAGAGGGTGGGAGGAAAAAAAAAAAGCTGATACCCAGGGCTCAAGTAGAAAGAAAATGTTTTAAAAATGATGATGGTAATATGTATACAAATGTGCTTGAGACAATGGATGTATGGATTGTTAGAAGAGCTGTAAGAGCTCTCAATAAAATGATTAAAAAACAAAACCCAAAACATTTCAGTTGATATTCCATCCTGTAGCCTTGTTTTTGGCTAATGCTTTCAATGCACCTTGAACTTGCTTCAACACCATTGGTCCTTGCTCATGTTACCTCTTGAAATGGTGGCATGTGGACTACTTTTTGATACAGTGACCCTGTATTCATTCCACAGTCTTATGATGCTTCCTGCATCATTCAATATTTTTCTCATAGAATCCTAAAATATTGCAACTCAAGGCTTTAAGTTTTACTTTTTTTCATGTTATTTTTCCCATCATTTTATTGGGGGCTCTTACTGCTCTTATAGCATTCCATATATCAATTGTATCAAGCATATTTGTACATATGTTGCCATCATCATCATTTCCAAGACATTTTCTGCCCTTTAAGTTTTTCTTGAGTTCTTTTATGATAGACTGAGTGTGTTCTTCTCTTTTGATTCTAACTCTACATCTTTGCATATTTCATTTTAATATTTTACTTTGCCCTTACAAGCTGTCCTTTGAAAATTTCTGTTCAGAACTTCTTGTATCTTGTGTTCAGATCTTCATCATTTCTTGTATTTGCCTTATCTGTTCTATAAGAGCATGTTTCATAGTCTCTGCTGACATCCACTTTGATCCTTTTTTTTCTTGTCTTTTTAATGACCTTTTGCTTTCTTCATAAATGATGTTCTTGATGTCCTCCCATAGCTCATCAGGTCTCTGTCATTAGTGTTCAATGCATCAAATCTGTTCTTGAGATGATCTTGAAAGGTGGGATGGACTCAAGGTCATATTTTGGCTCTTGGGGACTTGTTTTGATTTTCTTCAGCTGTAACTTGAAGTAAAGAATGAGTAATTGATAATCTATCTGCTCCACAGTCAACCTGTAGCTTGGTTTTAGCTGCTGATATTGAGTTTCTCGATTATGTCTTCCCACAGATGTAGTCAGATGAATTTCTGTGTTTTCCATCTGGAGAAGTCTACATGTATAATTACCGTTTGTGTTGTTGAAAAAAAACAACATTTTCTGTGATCAAGTTGTTAGTTTTGGAGATCTTTAGCATGCAGCCTTCAGCAGCTTCGTTTCTATCACTAAGACCATATATATTCTTTCCTCGTTGTTTCTAACTTTTGCATTCCAATCACCAGTAATTATCACTACATCTGGATTGCATGTTTGATCAATTTAAAACTGAAGACACCCGGGGAATTCTTCAGTTTCTTCATCACTAGCTTTGTGGTTGTTGTATAAATTTGAAATAGTGGTTATATTGCCTGGGTTTTCTTGAAGGCATATCAATATAGTCCTTTCACAAAGAGTATTGCACTTCAAGATAGATTTTGAAATACCCTTTTTGACAATGAATGCAATGCCATCCTTCTTGATTGTGTCATTCTTGGCATAGTAAATCATATGTTTTTCTGATTCAAAATGGCCAATACCAGTCCATTTCAGCTCATTAATGCCTAGGAAGGATATCGATCTTTATGCATTCCATTTCATTTTTTAATGACTTCCAATTTTCCTAGATTCATACTTTATGCATTCTAACTTCTGAATATTAGAGATTTACAACTGCTTCTATCTGATCCCACCTCTCCCCTACCTCCTATGTGTTTTTGCGTTGTCAGGTTTCTGTCTTCAGCTAATGCTACTTTAAAAAGTTCAAGATGCCCTGTCAGGCCTACTAACATTTCACCTGTCTTTTTCCTGTCTCACTGCATATGTTCAGCTTCTTACCCTCGTGGGTATTTAATCCACTTCTCTATCCTTTTCTCTGAAGATCAGTATTCCAGGATTATCATCCAGATTTGTTTCAGTCATCTCTTGTCTTTGTTATTCTGCTGCTATTTCCAGATTTGGTAAATTTTTAAAATAATAACTTTGTTGTGCTCCCTGCTCTGTATACTAAGTAAGTATAGTCCTTGTCACAGATTACACAATCAATACATATTCATTAGCTGAATAATCATGTATATATGATATACCTTTTTTATAGCATTAAGTTTTAAAACAATGGTTGTAAAAGTCTAATTATTATTTAAAATTGAATGGTTGGCTGCTATAAATAAATGTGTTGTTTTTTAATTCTTAAAACTATCATTAAGAAAATATGCCATTCTTTTCCTCTTTTTTTATAGTGGAAATTTGTGGTAATGTTAACGCTTGTATTATTTTAGATTTGAAACCTGACAATCTCAATAGGCAGCCAGAAAATATTTAGGGCCCACAACTACAGCAGCACTAACAATAAAGAACAAGTAAGGAGGCTACTTATGTACAACCAAACACCTTGGTGCCTATGCTTGGTTCCTGGTTTCATGATACTTTCCCATTTAATTGACCTAATACCTTTTTTTAGTGCTCTTGTTCTCTCTCTCTCTCTCTCTGCATTGCCTAGGGCCTAGGGTCTTAAGAGCTTGTAAACAGCCATCTAAGGTAAATAATTGGTTTCTGTTCTGGAAAACAGGAAAAAGGAGAACCAGGCAGGACTAGGCAGAGGATATACAGTGCATGGTTAATCGCCTCCATGAAAATTGAATTCTTGATCCTTTTCTGGTTCATAAGCATGATGATTGGGTCTTCATGCATCTGTGTGGTATGTGCCTCTCTTAATCCTTGTTACGAGGTCGCACATTACCCGTCTGACACCAAAAAAAAAATGGACTTTTTTGCTCTGAGACCAGAATAGGACAGCATTTTTGAACATTTTGATTTGAAAGATACACAATGTAGAACAGAATTTTAATTTCTCATAGAATTCAATCCTTCTGGATTCCTGGAGGTTGGATGAACCTCTTGGAACTAATGCCCTCAGATAATCTTTAAACCTTCAACCTCAATTATTCCCTATGAAATATCTAAACCAGTCAACAACAACAAAGAACCAACCCAAACTCACAGCCATGTAGTCATCGCCGACTCATAGTGACCCTATATGACAGGATAGAACTGCCCCTGTGAGTTTCCCAGATGGTAACTCTTTAACGGGAGTAGAAAGCCCCATCTTTCTACCTCAGCATGGATGGTGGTTTCAAACTACTGACTTTGTAGTTAGCAATCCAATGAGTAAACACTACATCATCAGGGCTCCTAACAATACCCAAACATTAGTTTATGCCTGGAACATTGAACTCTTTTAGGAATTATCTATATAGGATAAAATTGACGCAGCCATTTGAAAGATTAGATTGGAAATTTAGGGGGTAGTGAGTTAAGGTTACTGTTAGGATGAACAATGCAGAAAAGGAGGATGCGAGCAATTGCTTAACTTGAAGAATCATTGTCAATAAACTGTACATGTAGACATTGAATTAGTGTATGTTCTGTTATATTAACAATAAAAAAATAACCTAAGACCAAACACAAAGAAGTCAAGAATGTTGATGGTAAAGAAAATTTTTATATTCTCTTTGGAGGCCTACAGGAAATATACTTTAATCACTAGGAACGGATATTTATTGTAATTTTAATTATTTAGCTTAGGTACTTCCATAACCCTTAAACTTACTTTGTCTTTATGATGATTTAATGTCATTCTCTGCTGACTTACAGTATTGCTTTGCCTGTTCTTTATTAGTTGTAGAAAGCTGCATCCTTTTTCTTTCATTCATTGGCTTATTTTTTCTGACTTGCTAAGAGTCTCTTATGTGCCAAGCATTTGTCAAATTGTCTGCCTAAATTATAATGAGACTGAATGAGGTAAACAATGTGAAAATGTTTTGTAGATTCAAAATGACATTGAAATGCAATTATTATCAAATAATTCTTATTGAAAGTACTTATAGTGTAACTAAGAATCAAATCTGCCAAAGATTTTGTGTGAAATGTTTTATAAAAGTATAAAAAATAGATTACTGAATATTGAAATGGTTAATGGAATAGGCTTTAAAGAAAAATGAATCAGATTTTTTTCTGTTATGGTGTATTGGATGGAGTACAATTCCAGAGAAGTTAGGACTGTGGGAGGAGTTGAAATTTGCTCTACCTTAGGAAATATTACAAAGTTAATATCCATTTTATCATTTTCCAGATTAGGTATTGTTTTTGTAAAGACAGTGGAAGTGGTTCTCAACCTTCCTAATGCCACGACCCTTTAATATGGTTCATCATGTGGTGATGACCTCCAACCATAAAATTGTTTTTGTTGCTACTTCATAAGTGTAATTTGGCTACTGTTTTGAATCTGGCAATCCCTGTGGAAGGGTAGTTTGACCCCCCCCAAAGGGGTCACGACCCACAGGTTGAGAACGGGTGCTGTAGCTACGCCTGAGTTGAGAGAATGTATAGCTATGTAGTTCATCTGTCCATTTTTCTGGTTACCTAAAATTTATGCCTATTCTTCCTGGACCATAGTTTCGGATCCCCTTCTATGGAAATGGTTGAACTCAATTGTATATTGGCATGTTTTTTTTCCATTTGGTCTCTCCTTTTGCGGTTGTTTTGTCTTTTATACATATCATGTTATTGTACGATGACTCGTGATCAAATTCTTAGCCCAAGAACAGTTGTTTTCCTTTCCTTTCCCCCCGTTTTAAATTATGAGTACTTTAAAAATGGAAATTGGATTGTCTTGCTAGTTGAAATTTCTTTTTGTGTTTCTGAAAGGTTTGTGCCAGATTCGTGGCTCTCCTTTTACAAATACAGGCTCTCTGGAGGTGCTGCGAGTTAGGCGATTGGGCTTAGGACTGCAAGGTGGGCTGTACAAATCCACCAGTCAGCCGCTGCTCCGGAGTAAGTGGTTGGCTGCTTTCGGAACGATTTACTGTCCCGGAAATCGAGCCAGCAGTTCTGCTCGGCCCTGCGGCCTCGCCGAGAGTCGGAATAGATTCGCCTAGGTAGACTGGTGTGTGTGTGTGTATGTGTCTGATTGATGATTTCACAAATATGTAGACTCTGTCTGGCAACTTTTTACTTAAGGCAGTATAATTTTAGTTTAGCAAAACCTGGAATCAGTCTGGGTTCAGATCTTGGCGCCACCTTTTGGTGTCCAGATTGGGCAAGTTGGTTGATCTCTGGCAAGCCAGTGGTGTCAGGAGAGCTAGGGGTGGTGGACTTCCCCCGGGACATTGTCTGAGGAGGCCACACCACGATGACCCCAGGGTCCATGGAGATGGACAGACCGGCGCCACAAGGGGAGTGGACATTTTTAAGAGGGTTGGTGTCACCTGTTATCCAGTGCAGACATCTAACGGGGTAACTGGTCTGCACACCCTCCGCCGCCGCTGCGTCTGGGTGCAGTGGGTGTGCTGCACGTACACGGCCAGCCGGCCAGCCGGCCGGGCCAGCCAGCCAGCGAGCCAGCCAGCCAGCCAGCCAGCCGGGCGGTCTCTGACCAACCGAGAGGCGAGGAGCGTTCAGGCGGTGGAGACTGCCCCGTGGGCAGTGGAGCTGCAGATGTTCTGGGCCCTGAGAGGAAGGGTTAGGGTCACAGCTGGCCGCTCATGGACCCTGTGTGTGTGTGTGTGTGTGTGTGTGTGTGTGTGTGTGTGTGTGTGTTTCCTTGGGGACCCTACATGACACCATGAGTTACTACACTGCATGGACATCTACCGTGGTGACGCCATTATTGCAAGCCTCAATTTTGCTCCATGGAAAATGGAATTGATAGTGCACATTTAGAATAGCCAACATAAGAATAATTGATGAAAACCCTTATACAGGTCTTAATATATCTGGAATAGTCATTTTTTCTATGACATTCCCTTTATTTTATCTACTTAAATAATTGATTTTGTATTATATATTTATTATATCTGATCTAAAATACGTCTTGGGACAAGGCAGTGTAGAAATACTTAAATGTTGGTTTCTTGGCACATTGTAATTTACTTAAAATATGAACATTAAAAGCATTCATAATTGCTTTACCATAACTTTCTGAAAATACAGGGATTTTGAAAATAGGCATACATGAAAATATACTTTCAGACCATTTTCATCTCAAACATGACTGTTGTATTCAGGTAGGTGTGGTTGGTTTTCTTAAGATATTTTCTGTTGCATTCTTTTTTTGGTAAAAGTTTCGTTATCATTTGAAAACTGTCACAAGACTAGGGAAGAGCATTCCTTATAGAACTATTTAATAAATAAGTTCCCCAGTTTGAAGAGCTAGACTTTTATGTGAGGTCAGGCCAGTTGAAGACATTTACAAAGAATCAGTTGTTTGTTATTGCTATGTGAGTTGCAAGAATGGAAAAAAAAGAAATTCTTTCTTCAATACTTCCTTCCAGGCTGAGTCATCCCTAAGGAGTGGGAAGGGCAGCAGTAGCAGCAGCAGCAGCAGCAGCAGCAGCAGACGACGACGAGGACGACGATCCAAACTCCAAAGCTGATTATCACCAACTACCATTTCTCTAAGTTGGGGCTCAGAGGGGAGCCATCATGAGCGATGTTACCATTGTGAAAGAAGGTTGGGTTCAGAAGAGGGGTAAGTGTTCAACAAAACCAAAAATCATATGGTTGGTAAGAGCACTAATAGTTACTGGTGGTCTGAAAATGCACATTTTTAGGGTGTGTGTGTGTGTGTATTGCTGTGTTAGCAAAGTAAATTGTTGCATGTTATGTCCCATAAGAGTGCATTACTATTTAGGAGTTTTTTTGTAATTATCAATTTTAATAGTTGATAAGTCAGATTTGACTTTTGTTATATGTTGTGTACATGCGTGTTGTATAGTTAGGGTGGTCTTTTTCTGTGGTATATACATATTCTATAATATGATGTATCTTAAACATTATTTAAAATTTAGAAAAATATTTGTATGCCTTTCAAAACTTGTAATAAATGCATAAATAAAGGTTTTCTGTTACATGAAGCTTATTTTCGTGGTGACAGGGGCAGGCATTAAGTAGTAAAGGGTGGAAGGTTTGTCCCCAAATTTGTGGATCAAACTATTTGGTAAATCAGGTAAAGTCCTAAAATAGAAGGCCAGATGATAAGAAAGGTTTTATTTTAAATATATGTTTTAAGTTTATTTTTTTATAATCTATTTTATAATTTATTATTCACTCTTTTGATAACTCAGATGCTTCTTTTTAAAAGGGTGAATTCTTTGATCCATAGTTTACTCTGAAACCACCTGCTTATGTGGTCAGTGTGTTTATTAGAAATCTAGAGTTTAGACTAGTAGCTAGGCAACTACTATTTACCCAAATTAAATAAAATGAAGACTGTTCCATTACCTGTATATGCATTGTCTGGTTAAAAGTTACTTTTTAGACATTTATTTTAATAATAGTCAATTTTACAATAATTGTGAACAGTTGACAGTAGTTAAATGTGATTATTACATTTTTCAAAATCAACTCATAGTGGTATTATTTACTTAGAATTAAGATTGACCAATTTTAATTCTGCATTTTGATGAATTTTTGGTCTCACTCTTTCCTCAGCCCTACTAAGTAAGCACTGCTTTCTGTTACTATACTATTATTTTTCTAGAGTTCCACCTAGAGACATAGTGTTTTGTGTCTGGTTTCTTTCACCTACCGTAATACTTCTAAGATACTTCTGCACTACTTATTTAAAGACTTAGTTCTTTTTTGTTGTTAACTCGTATTCCATTATCTGGATATACCACAATTTATTTTTTGCATTCACTAGTTGGCGGACATTTGGGTTGTTACTTAATGGTAAAATGTTTTCAGTTTTTGACTTTTCAATAAAGCTGCTCTGAACATTCAATTACACATCTTTGTATGTTGGGCTGCATAGCATGTATATGTTTAACTTTGTGAGATATGTATGTTTTAAAGTAATGAGAACTTTTGAACTGTTTTGCTGGAGGAAGATGGGTTTTTCTACTCCCGTAAACAGTTCAACCTCAGAAACTCACCGGGCCAGTTCTACCCTGTCCTGCAAAGTTGCTATAAATCGACATCAACTCGGTGGTAGTGAGTATGGTTGCTTTTGTCGTTGCTTTTCTATTCCCTTAAAGTTACAGCCTTGAAAACCCACAGGGGCAGTTCTAGTCTGCCCTATAGGGTTGCTATGAGTCAACATCAACTTAAAGCAGTGAGTCGTTTGAGTTTACCAAACAGTTTAGGAGCACTGCTGGTGTAGTAGTTATGCATTAAGTTGTGAGCTGCATCATCTGGTGAACAACAGAGCTTTTTATTTCTATGAAGAGTTACAGTCTGTGAACCTCACAGAGGCAGTTCAGTCCTTTCTTGTAGGGCTAGTATGAGTTAGCATTAATTGCATGGCAGTGAGTTAGATATATATATTTTTTATTTTTAGTTCTACTCTTGGAAAGAGTTACAGTCTCACAATCCCACAAGGGTGGTTTAACCTTGTCCTTTTAGGGTTGCTGTCAGGAGCCCAGGTGGCGTGGTGGGTGTATAGGTTGGACTGTGATACACGTGGTTGGCAGTTTGAAACCATCAACGGCTCCATGGGAGAAAGATAAGGGTTTTCTACTCCAGTAAACAGTCACAGCCTCAGAAACTCACAGGAAGGTTGCCAGGAGTTGGCATCAACTTGGTGGCAGTGAGTTTTGAGTTTTTTGGACCAAAGTATTTACCCAAGTGGCTGATAGTATTGTCAAACCTCTTTTCTTTCCTTTGGAAAGCATTTTCAGATTTGTGTGCCATATGTTTTGTTTTGGTGGTGGCTATTTTTTAACTTGTCTAATTTTATTTCTCCTCCTCTGTTTTATTGGGGAGGTGATAAATCACATAAACTTTTAGAATGTACTTATTTCTAAAATCTGGTCTCACAAGATTGTTGTTAGGATTACATGAGATAATGGACGTGAATATACTTTGGCAATTCAAGCACAAATGTAAGTTACTCACATCTCCACATTTTATCAAATGAGTAGGGTGGCTGTTGATTCTGTGTCTGGACTGACTGTAACAGAAGGTAGCAATTAGTGCATGGAATATAGAAAGGGGAATAAATGAGTAAGAATTTGTTATTGTGTTTTCTGCACTAGTGGAAGGTGTGTATGTAATGATTGTGTGAATGTGTGGATGTGTTTAGAGAATTAATGGCCATATAAAAATTCAAATATGAGTAATTCACAAAAGTACAAAAAGACAAGAAGTCTTTCTACGCTCTGTCTTTTCGTTTCATTCTTCAAAGTATACAATTTTAGACCTTTTCCATGCTTCAGTGCTTCTGCTGTTATCTTATTTATATATAACCTTCTAAACTTTACATTTTGACTAAGCAATTTTAATTAATCTGTTTTCTCTGCTATGAACAGTGGATTTAACTCTTAATATCTCTTCTCTCTCTTTTCTCAACACTTTTTGTTGTATTGTTATTTTTACTTTTTTATTTTTGTGTTGATTATCTTCAGAATTTTTTGCTTATAGTTAAAACTCTAGTTCTTGGACAATTAACTTTAGAAAGTATTTTGTTGCCATCTTTAAACATTCCATTTTGTAAACTGAATATCTCACTTGAATTCCTCACATGCTCTTGCTGATTTATATCAGCTGTAACATTCATTTAATATTGTCAACATTTATCATAGTTGCATTTGTTGAGCCCAAAAAGCAGTGAGCAATATTATGATTATGTAAGTAATACATAGTCAGAAATCCCACTGGCATGCCACAGGTAGATTCTGACTATATATAGGGTTTCTAAGGCTATAAATCTTTACGGAAACAGCCTCATTATTCTCTCTCAGAGAGGCTGATGGGTTTGAACTTACCAACACTTACCTGACAGTACCACCAAGGCTCCTTTATGTAATTGTTACTGCTACATAAAGTATTATGATGGGATCTACAATGAATTTCTTATGTTGTTCAAGATTACCATATTCCTTAATTGGGTTCTAGTTGAGCCCATGATTTTATTTTTCCTAATTGCCATGTTTAAAAAATTTTTTTTTCATTAATGGTAGAAAAATATATGCCTTCTTTAATGTATCACTTCCTTATATGGCTTCTAAATCATACTATTTATTGAACTTCTAATGACCGATGCACAATATAATGCTATTTAATTCCATCCTTAAACAAGCTGTATGCTATCTTAGGTCTCATCTTTTTTTTTTTTGTCTGTATTTTCTTCTGGATTTCTTTTTCAGTTTTTCTAGAGTAATACTTGAAATATTTTTTTCCAGAAAGAATCTGTGTGGGTACAGTTTTTGAAAATGTCTTTTACACTTTCATACCAGATAGATTCCTTGGTTGAGGAAAGAATTCAAGGTTAAAATAGTTCAGAATCTGAAAGGTTGCATTCCATTGCCTTTTAGTACCCATCTTACTTATATGTTTGATGTCAGTACGAGTCATCTCTTTGTAAATAACCTGTTACTGTTTTCTGGAAGCTTTTAATATCAATAAATTTTGAAGTTTAAGGAGGATGAGTTAAAATTCTTTTGTTATTCACAGAGTAAAGCATTGGCAGACCCTTTAAATCTGTTTTTTTTTTTTTAGTTCTGGGAAACATATTTCTTTTATAATTTGTTTCTCTTCCACATTTTTTGTATTTTTTTATTCCTCAAACTTTCGTGTTAATCTTATGTTTCTTAATTAAAAAAATTTTCTCCATGCATTTGTTTTTTTCCACTATGCTCTAGAAGAGTTCCTTGACTTTTCCTTCTAGACCTTTATTCCATTTTTTGTTTTAACTATAACTTTATATTACAAGGAGCTCTTTCTAGCTAAGAAAGTACCTGGCTTGTGCAAACAGTTCAGACTCTTAATGCTGACTGCAGGTTTGGTGGTCCGACTTCATCAGAGATGCCTTGAAGGAAAGGACTAGAGGGTTCCTTCCAAAAGTCATCCACTGAAACCCCTGTGGAGCATGGCTCTACTCTGATGCACAGATGGTTGCCTTGAAATGAAATGATGGGACCGACAAATTTTTTCCCCCTCCCTTTTCTACTCACCTTTTATTTGATAGACACAATATATTTTTGAATCTCAGGACACTAACTTTTTGAATCTCAGGACACTAATATTTCAACTTTTTTTCTCTTTGCGAAGCGACTTTTGGTAACATGCTCCATTCCCCCCATCCCTTGTGTTTGACTTGTGTCTGTTTTTATTTATAAGCGAAGGAATGATTTTACTGGTCGTTTCCTCCTTTTTTAGGTGGGTCTTGCTACCAGCTCTGTGTATCTTCTACCTACTTTTACAATTTACTTATATTTCCTTCTATGTTAGACAACTTTAATTTAGTAAATGAAGATTTGTGATGCTAATATTTATGATAATCTTTAACCCTACTCTTCAAAACATTAATTGAAATAGGAGGAGGAAACCTAATTTGGCATGTTTTATTCTCCAGTATCCCATAATTTATTCCTTTTGCAGTTTTCAGTGTTATTTTGATGATTCAAAAATATGTGTAAGTGTTGCTTGACTATATTTGTATCAAAGAATTTTCTCATAAAAGCATTATTATTTACTGCCTGTATAACCAGAGCATTTACTGTAACCTGAACTTTGGTGTACTCCTTTAAAAGATGTATGGTAATTAAGTACCTTTTGTGGTTGAGATGACGTTCCTGAAAGTGTTTCTGAACATAATGTGATTAATCACTAGACAGAAAGCAAGCAAAGCATAACTCATTATCATAGAGTCTATTCCAACTCACAGCAACCCCGTTTAGGGGTTTCAAGCCTGTAGGTCTATTGGAGCAGACATCTTCAAGTTTGTCCTGTGGAGCTACAGATGGGCTTGAACTGCTGACCCTGGGGTTAGCAGTCCGACATTTACCCTACTCCTTATTTTTATCAGTAGAAGATATTAATGTAAAGATCATTTATACATGCCCCTGGTTTGAATATTAGTCTTATTTTCTTAAAACCTGTGTTTACAAATGAGGTATTAGTAACTCCTTTTTAGATAAAATCACGCTTTATTTTTACTTCTAGTATGAATAAAGTACTTTTCTGTTACTTTATTTCTAGAAAAGAAAGGACTTAAAGATAAATATTGATATTGTGTAGAACATAACCGTGCTTATTAATGATATATGAAAAATATAAAACTGTTTCCGTTTCTTTACTGGTTGGAAAGTAGTGAGCAATAATTGAGATAGCACATTAGCCTAGTATTGTTAGAAATAGCAGTGATTGAAGCTGCAGCTTAATGAGTGTAGAGTACTGGTATTGTTCTAGATTCCTCTCCCCATAGACTCAAGAGAGCAACTCACAGCTTGGCTGACTGTGTGTCAGTGGAGAATTCCAAGGCCAGTCTGTAGGTCTACTTTGTTGCTGTCAATCCCTAAGCTAGATGTCAAAGTTTTATTCTCTTATTTGTTTCTTTATAGAGAGTGGTGATATTTTGCTATGCAGAAATTATTTCATTTTCCCAAATATGTATTTAGAATCTAAGGCTTATCAGTATATTAATAATGTGTGATTTTAACAGGTTTAAAAGGTCTGCCCTATGATCAGTATGCTGCAATAATATATGTGAACTTAATTGTAATTTATAACGTTTAATTTATTTAATAAGACTTGCTTAAAAAACTAAGTAGTTTTCACTTATAAATTTGAGAAGCCAGTTTCTTCATAACAAGTTCAAATTTATGTATTTTAAAAATGATGTATGTATATTCTGTAAACTTTCACCTGAGTCATAGTAAAATATTCAAGAATTTAATGTACTTATTTGGTTAATTACAATGAAAATATTACTGTTTTGAAATCTATTTAAATGTAAGATTTGATGTTAGCATTAAGAAGATATCCTGAATGATGAAAATACTGCAAGCATGTGTTCATTTTCTTTTTTCTTTTATTTTAATCATTTTATTGGGGTGTGTTCATTTTCTATAGACTTTATTGCATTACTAGTGAGTGAAACTTTTGTGTGTATTTTGTGTAGCCAATTGGTACTTTCAAATATAATTTTTACTTTAGTCTGCTTTATAGTTACCATTTCTAGTGTAGCGATGTGTACACATTTTGTTGTACATTCTATCATGTGTTTAGATGAACTAGAGTGGTGTTTGTTATTCCCTTGTCGGTTCCAATTCAAAGTGAACTGAGCATAACAGAGCGAAATGCTGCCTGGTCCTATACCTCCTCACAATCAAGGCTATGTTTGAACCCGTTGTTTCAACTAGAAGGTTGTTGTTAGGTGATGTTGAGTTTTGACTCAAACTTCCCAGTCCTGCACCATCTTCTTAATTGTTATATTTGAATCCACTGTAGCAGCCAGTGTGCCAATTCAACTCATTGAAGAGCCTCCTCCTTTCCCCTGACTTTCTACTTTACCAAGCTTGAAGTGCTTTTCCAGAGACCAATCTCTCTTGCTATGATGGTCCAAGTATGTGCAGCAAAGTCTCTCCATCTTCACGTCCAAGGAGCAGATTCTAGCTGTACTTCTTTCAAGACGAATTTGTTCTTTTGGCAGTCCATGATACTTTGAATGTTCTTCAACACCATCATTCAAATGCATCCAAAGCCAAGCCAAACTCACTGCCATTGATTCAATTCTAATCCAAAGTGACCCTAGCTCAGTTTCATAAATCTGTGTGATATCCTAAAAAATAACTTAATCTTTTTATGAAAAATATATTAAAAAATGTAAAATTTGTGAGCCATTTGTATTTTGTTGTGGTTTAGTCAAATTTTATAAGTTATTATAAATAACAGAATATACTCCTCACTTCCAGTCCTTACTTATAAACTCAGGCCTTTTTTCTCTTTTACTTCATATGTACGTTTTCATGTTTTATTCACAGTGTGACTTTAGATATAAATTGTACAGTGATTCAGGAGAAAGAAAATGACTATGATTTCCTGTTTACTCCCAGCAGCAAGCGTAAAGAACTGTGGTAGTGACTGTGTAAACCACATGATAGATTACAGAAACTCAATTTAACTGTAGAGACTATAAATGGAGAATAAATATGGGAGAATTTATTTTCTAATGGCATTGAAATTTGACTGTTGTTTTTGCTATAATGCAAAGTTGGTAGTTTTCATAATTTCAGTATATTTGCCTGAAGCATTTTAACCAAAAGAGAGTCTAATGAAGAGAGCACCATCAAATAATGACAAGCATTCAAAAGTTACAGAATTCTTTTAAAAAAGTTTTATTAAATCATTTTATTGGGGACTTTTACAGCTCTAATAACAATCCATACATCCGTTGTGTCAAGTACATTTTTACATGTATCCTTTTCAAAACATTTTCTTTATATTTGAGCCCTTGGTATTAGCCTATTTTTTTTCCTCCTTGCCCACTCTTCCAACCTCATGAACCCTTGATAAATTATAAATTGCCTTTTTCATGTCTTACACTGTCTGCTGTCTCCCTTCACCCATGTTTCTGTTGTTAGTCACCCTGGGGGTGGTTGCTATACATTGATCATTGTAATCAGTTCTCTCTTTCTCCTCCAACCTTCCCCTTACCCTCATGGTATTGGCACTCCCATTATTGATCCTAAGGGGTTTATCTGTCCTGGATTCCGTGTGTCGAGAGCTCTTATTTGTACCAGTGTACACACTGGTATAGCCGGATTTGTAAGGTAGAACTGGGGTCATGATAATGGTGGGGAGGAAGCATTAAAGAACTAGAAGAATGTTGTTATGTTTCGTAGGTGTGTTAGTCTGGGTAGACTAGAGAAACAAATTCATAAACATGCATATGTGTATAAGAGAGTTTTATATAGAAGGTAATTGTACATTAAGAAAATATCCCAGTCCAGATCAAGTCCTTAAGTCTGATATTAACCCATATGTCTTATACCAAATCTATAAAGTCCTCTTCAGATCACGAAACACATGCGGAGGATCACAGGCCAGTGGATAGAAAGTCTTTGTATCTAGTGGCAGTTGTAAGCATCTCAGTGCTGGCAGGGGTCTCTACGTGACTTCTCCAGCACCCAGGGCTGCATCAGGGTAGGTCCATGTGGCTTCTCCTCAGGGATGTCTCTCAGGGAGTCAGCCTTGTCAGTAGAGTCTCCAAGGGAGTGAGCAGAGACAGAGAAGTGGCTTCTAAAATTCTCATGAGAAGGCCATGCCCACACAGAGGCCTCATTGGCTATGACTTGATTGACAGACTAGCATCCATCCCTTCACTCTTAATCCTCTTAAGTCCCAAAATGACACCAGATTATGTAACTACCACAGTAGGTGAAGGTACTATACTGCACCCTCGCTGGCTTGTGTCCCTTCCTTCTGACCTTTCTGTGAGGGGATGACCAATTGTCTACAGATGGGCTTTGGGTCTCTACTCCGCCCCCCCTCATTTGCATTATTATGATTGTTTGGGTCTTCTGATGCCTGGTACCTGATCCTGTTGACACCTCGTGATCACATAGACTGGTGTGCTTCTTCCATGTGGTCTTTGTTGCTTCCCAGCTAGATGGCCGCTTGTTTAACTTCAAGCCTTTAAGACCCCAGATGCTATATCTTTTGATAGCCTGGCACCATCAGTTTTCTTCACCACATTTGCTTATGCACCTGTTTTGTCTTAAGCAATTGAGTCAGGAAGGTGAGCATCACAGATTGCCAGGTTATTAGAACAAAGTCTTTCTGCGTTGAGGGAGGACTTGAGTAGAGAGACTCAGTGTCCATTTGTTACCTTAATACTTAAAATAAAAACATGTACATAGACCTAAATCCCTTTCATTATATATTAATATATTTATGTATGTATATGCCGGTATTTATACCTCTATAAATGACCTTTACCTCCTAGTTCTTTCCTCTATTTCCTTTTAAAAAGTTACAGAATTCGAAGTTATCGTCTTACACAATACCTTTGCCCCTTTCCAATCAACTTTTTCATTTATTGATCTTGTATATTGTAACCTTAGACATTTTTATTTTAATAGTTTAATTTTAGTAGTTACATTTTTTTAAATATAGTCTAGTCATCTGCAAAGAGCAACAATTCTGCTTTTTTTCTTTTCAATCTTAGACCTTTAGCATTTTCTGTTCTTATTTCACTGACCATGAGCTCTGGTACGTTGTTGGATACAAGTACTGAAACTAGGTGCTTTCCCTTATTTCTCATTTTATTGGCAGCATTTGCTGCGTAACCACTAAGTAACAAAATATCGTTTAACTAGACTCTAGGTTTCTCATTGCAGGAGGAAGATGGGGCTTTCTACTCCCATAAAAAATTGTCATTCACAACCCTACAGGGCAGTTCCACCCTATGCTGTGGGGCCACTATGAGTTGGCATTGACTTGATGGCAGTGAAGACTTTTCATTACTGGCCTCCATCAGGTTGAGAAATTTCCTTCTATTTCTCTTTAATTCAGGGTTTTTATCTTGCATGGATATTGGATTTTGTAAAAAGATATCTTTCCTCCCTATCTGTTCCTTTTCTTAAAATTACATAAAAACTGATTTTTTTCCTTCTGATTTGTGTTTCATAAAATTTACCGATGAAGCCATCTGGGCTGGAGACTTTTTGTGTAAAGATTCTTAAATTGATAATAAAATTCAATTTTTTTTTTCTTCAGTTTTTTAAGTAGATAATGGGCTCTTCATTTGGATAAAATACAGTTTTTAAAGGGTGTCATGTTTCAAGTTGTTGACATTATTGGACAAAATATTAGTTCTTTTATTTTAAATCATTTTATTGGGGGCTCATACCACTCTTATCACAATCCATACATACATCCACTGTGTCAAGCACATTTGTACATTCGATGCCCTCTCAAAACATTTGCTCTCCACTTAAGCCCTTGGTATCAGCTAAAACATTAGTTCTTAATGTCCTCTGTCCCTTTTAATGTTTATAAGATCTGTAATAATACCCCCTTATTAAATTCTGATAATGTATTATAATAGCTTTTCATTAAATATTGGTAATTTCTATATTTTTTGTTTTCCATAATCAAACTTGATAGGGATTTGTCTATTAATCTTTTCAAATAACTTTTTAGGTTGTTAATTTTCTTCATTGTTTTCTATTTCATTACTTTTTGTTATGTTTATTCTTTCAACTTTGGGTTTAAATTGCTTGTCTTTTTCTGACTTCTTAAGTACAAATACACAAAATTGATTTTGATCCTTTTTTCTTACTGTAATGTGTTTTCACTATCATTTAGTACAAAATGTTTAAAAATTTTCCTTGTGATTTAAAAAAAAATTGGTGCAAGTGTTCTTCAGAGCAGTGTTTTTTAATTTCCAGATTTGTGATGCTTTTTATAACATAAATAGATTTCAGTCTTATGAAAAAAACTGTGCCTTTTTATGGTCTAGCATATGATTTATCTTGATTTTTTTATTATTGTGGGTATAATGCTTTATAAATTTTCGATGATTGTTAATTTTTCTTTCTCCTTTTTAGTTCTACCTATTTTGCTATATAAATATATAAAATATTACAGCTGTTATTAGGTGATGATATTGATGCCTATTGTCTTGATGAGTTGGATGTTTTATTTCATGAAATAGTCATCTTTAATTTGATAATATCTTTCAGCATTTCTGATATTAATAGAACCACTTCAGGTTTTTAAAAAAAGTTTACTATTTATTTGCACATCTTTTCCAAACATTTTTCTTCAAGTCTGTCTACATCTTTTAAAGTGTCACTCTTGATGGCAGCATGTAGTGGTGGTTGTTACTTTTTCTTTTAGAAGATGTTTTATTGTTTTTTAGGTGAAAGTTTGTAGCTATTTACACCAGGGTTTAAGGCACTTTTCCTGGCAGGTAAGACTGTGAAGACAAAGAAGAACACTTTCAGAACAGGCAAAGAGGAAATTTATTAACGAAAGACAGCCTTGCAAGAGGGAGATGGTGGCCATAAGGCTACCTAGTCTATGTTCTCCACTAGGCACTCTGCTATTAGAACAAAGTAGTCTGGTAGTTACCTTAAAAGAGCTGGGGAATTTGTTAACAAAGATATGAAATTATATTGAAGGGCTTATAATTAGAGGAGGAATTTGGTGATTTAGGTGCACTGGCATCTGGTCTTCTAAGATGGAGTCCATTGCCAAGGTCTCTGGGAGGGACGATGTCACTATTATGTGATAGCACCTACCTGTTGGACCAGATTCCTGGGTTTGAATCCCCAGTTGGTTACAGGAATAAACTCCATCTCAAACTAACCTCAGACTTTGGCCTATCAAATATGAGGAAGCTTGGCTAAAGATACCAAGTTATTGGCTTAAGATAATGGAAAAATAGTATAAGGTAGGAGAGTAAAATGTCACAAGATAATAAAGTGGCAGAGTATGTACTTTTTAAACAAAATAATAATCTTGGCAATTTCAAAATCCGTCTTTAGTTTCTCTTCTACTCTACCTCAAGTTTACATAGCAAATTTGGTCTCACTTAATGATTTTTATACAAATTGTACCATACCATTGTACATTGTGTTCACAGTGTGTCAGCCTTCTCATTAATTCCATTCTGTTCTGTTTCCGTTGATCTACCTGTTAGATGAATTTAGGCTTAATAATAACTGTTACGTATTTTTTGTTTCATTAAAAAAACATTTATCCTTTCTTGTCTTTTATAGATTGAGTTATTTTAGAATTCTGTTTGAATTCTTCTATTAGCATGCATTCTCGATAAGGTTGTGATCATCCCCCAAGGCACAAAAATTGGGTGGGGGGAGCTGCCCCTTTAGTTTCTGAGGTTGTCAGTCTTTATAGGAGCAGAAAACCTCATCTTTCTCTCACAATGTAGCTGTTGGGTTTGAACTGTTGACCAGGGCTCCTTTGTGGGGTGGTGGTAAATTGAATTTAGATATTACAGTTTGTGGCTTGTCAAGGACCTCATTATATAAGTAGATCCACAGTATTATATAAACAGTATTTTATATGTGAGCAGAATGAGTAGAAATAAAAAAGTCTAAGCAAGCTCTTTAGCTGAATGGTAATGGAAAAAAGGTTTTAGAAGCACAGCCCTTGTCATTATTTTAGTTATAATTCTGTGCTTGCTTTGTTAGTGTTTGTTCCAGAGAAGTCATTTTCAACCCAGGTTATTTTGCTCCCGAGAGTATGTTTGGCAATACCTAAAGAGATGTGTCCTTTATGGAGAGGGGGTATGCTGCTGGTATCTAGTGGGTGAGAGTCACACGACGATACCCTCATGGGATTATGCTGAGCATCATTCAGTCACTGCACTACATACACGGTTAGGATGAGGGGACTTTGAAAAGTGGAATTGAGATGATGGCATTTGCCCACAAACATTTTGAAGCTTCCTTGTGTTGTTTCATGTAAAATCTAAAACCTTTTTGATACTATAGATTTTTTACTAACCAAATCCTACAAATGCTAAGTCCTTTGTGCTGCTCTTAACTCAAATTTGAAAGGGCTTCAACGATTACACTGAAAAAGTATTTATTTTCCCATGAACTTTTTGTTGGTCCCTCATATTTTGGAGATCCTGGATGTATTATACTTTTCTGAAGAGGTTGTTTAGCAGGTTCAATCCCAAAGTTTGTTTGTTTGTTTGTTTGATTTCCCCCCTGTTGTGGGAAGCAGTTGGAATGTCTGCATTTTTCTCCTCGGTGGCATTTTTCTTGTGCAAGCTTGGTTCAGAAGTTAGCCAAGATGAGGGTAGAGTTCATAATGTAGATTTGGGGACTTTTCTCATCTGCGTCTCTCTTTTATGGGATATCCTTTTCACTTCTCAGCAATTCAACCATGCCCTTAACTACATCTCAATCCCTAACGTGGAAACCTGTACTTCTGCCTTCATTGTAGTTCTGCTTCCTTAATCTTAGGGGACGCAGGAGTTCCTCAGGCACAAAAGCCAGATACGTAAATGCAAATCTCACATAGTGTATTTGTCTTTTTTCAAGTGTCATCTTATCTCCAGCTTCTGTCCGAAGGCAGATAATTTCCACTGCCTTCACTTAGTTGTTTTTATATAGTATACAGACTTTATACTTCTATATATGGGAGGGTTAACTTAATATAAGCTACTTTACTGCTCAGTATGTGTTTTACTGTATAGGTATGAACTTTGGTTTAAATTTGCGGTTTGTCAATTATAAAATTCACATTGGGTTATTATTTTTATCTAATGCTTATAACAGGCTATGAGGAGTAGAAATTTCATATACATATGTAGTTAAGGAAACTAAAGGTTTAAATCAGCAGAGGTACAGTCACATAGCTGAAAACAGCTCATCCTTTTCTTTAAGTATATTTATAGAATTCCAAGCCTAGATGGTTCAGGCGTTCTCTAGTCTAATGCCCATTTAGAAAACAGTCATGTTAGGCACAGATCCGTTACCAGTACTTGAAATTTCTTTAATTTAAATCATTTATCATATGATATTACTTAGTACATAATTGCTTCACTTTCCCTACAAGAAAGTGTTTGTCTTTCTTCTAATAAGATCATGGTAACTTCATAGGGCTGTAGTTTGTTATTTTGAATAGTGTGATTAAAGGACGATAACAATTTGAGGACTATATATTGTATGCATATATAGATGTACACACACAGACATATACTCACTGTCATCAAGTTGATTTTAACTCATAGTAACCTTTTAGGACACAATTGCCCTTGCTGGCTTTCTGAGAGTGTAACTTTTTTTTTTGCAAAGACAAGACTTCTTCATTGAGAACAGGTCTAGGAGTAAGTAAACTGGCAGTTGGTCACTTATGCCCAGCAGCCCAGGAGAAAGCCGGTGACTTCCATTCTGGAGATGGCAGAGCAGGTGGCGTGCTGTTTTTCGGAGCAGCGCAGCCCCTGCCACCCCACCTCACTCTGCCAGGGCCAAGTTTGTGGACTGCAGCCGCTCCATCTCCTGGCCGATGTTCTGTTCCACCGTGTCACACTTGGCCACGAACTCCTGAGCCTTTGTCACCGAGCCTTTCCTTTTCAGTCGACTCTCTTTGAAATCTTCTGGCAGAATCAACGTGTCAACCTCCTCTAAGGTCTTCATAAAATGCTTGATGGCAACGTTGCCTTCACTCTCCTGTCAAGTTTGCCGAGTGCTTCAGCCTGCAAATCCTTGGCCAGAAACCCTGCTGGATTCCAGCAAAATCTTTACTCAGCTCTTCCAGTTGGCCAGCTATCTTCTCTACAGCTTTCTCCAAAGCTTTCACCTTCTTTAATTAGGCTTCTTCCTCTGGGCAATTCTTTTTTCCAGTTAGCATGACCGGGCAACCATTGTGTATCCCAAAATGCTGACAAAGGTGGTTCCATTTCCTTCAGAGATTTTCCCTTGAATATGAGTTTCTGACAAGGTGGCAGGACCCCTGTAACCTCTTCAACAACCTGGGCCAGGTCTGGAAAGATGGGCTCTTGGGCACCCTGCTGTGAGGTTACATGAATGGCGTACTTCTCATTGCTGTGGGTGAGTCAGGTTGAGCCTGGTCACCGCCATTTCCTCGGGGCCACGTCCTCGCTGCTCCCAGTCATCTCCTCGCCCTGGGCCACCTCCTCTCCCGGGGCCATCTCCTAGCTCCTGGCCTTGGGCGGATGTGATTTCTTCTTCACCCGTGGCTTGCGAGCGCCGGCAGCGGAGCCCCTGGTGGATCGGTCATGTCTGCTGGTCTGGCTTCGCAGGGATCAACTCAGACCTGGGAGACTTGCGACTGGCCGGAGTCTCGACCTGGCAAGTCTCCTGGGCTGGCCGAAGGGCGCACCTCCGGGCCAGCCTCTCCCTGTGGCCTCGAGGTCTCCTCCCGAGAGAGTGTAACTTTTATAGGAGTAGAAAGCCTCATCTTTTTCCTGAAGAGAAGCTGGTGATTTCAAACTGCCGACCTTGCTGTTTGCAATTTAACTCATACCCACTAGGCAACCAGGGCTTCTATATTTTTCTTAGAATTATTTGAAATGCTTCAACTGACTCTTATATTAACAAATAATATAAAAGCCTGTTCCCCCAAATGACAAATTATATTTAATGTCAATATTCTAATTATTTTAAAGGCCCAGGGAGGTAGCAGTAGAAGGAGAGAAAGAATGAATGAAAGGGCAGTTGAAGAGTCAATGCAATGGAAAGGTACCAACTGCAAAGGAATGCTAAGAATATAGAGAGGGATTAGGAGGTGCACAGTTCTTTTGTTCATTCTTCAAATTTTAAAAAGTATTTCTGTTTCTATTGCCATCATCTTAAGCATCTTTCTTGTCACTTCATAACTAGGAGCGTTAAACCTTTTGCCACTGAGTAGATTCAGACTCATGGCAACGCCCTGTGTAGAACAGAAATGTTTCATGGGTTTTACTTGGCTGTAATCTCTGTGGATACTAGTCACTCGGCTTTTTCCCTCTGGTTCTGGACATTAAAACCAAACCAAACAAAAACAAAACAACCCCAAGTCTATTACTGTTGAGTGGATTTCAGCGCATGACAGTCCTGTTGGACCGAATAGAAATGCGTCACAAAGTGTTTGCACTGCAGTCTTGGTGGAAGCAGGCTGCCACATCTTTCTCTCAGACTAGCCAGTGGGTTTAAACTGCTGACCTTTTAGTTGGCAACTGTACGATGAACCACCATGCCACCAGAGCTTCCTGTTGGACATTGCTCTAAAAAAAATATCAGCAACACAAAACCAAAACCCTAACTCACCATCATTCATTGATGTTTGTTAGTGATGTTTAATTTTTTTAAATACATAATTTCACTGGGGGCTCTTACAGCTGTTATAATAATTCGTACATCAGTTGTACCAAACACAATTGTACATTTGTTGCCATCATTTTCAAAACATTTTCATTCTACTTGAGCCTTTGGTATCAGCTCCTCTTTTTTTCCCTCCCTCCCCCACCCTCCCACGCTCATGAACCCTTGATAAATTATAAATTATTATTTTCATATCTTACACTGTCCACTGTCTCCCTTCACCCACGTTTCTGTTATTCAAACCCTCGGTGGTGGTGGTGGTGGGGGTCGGGAGGGTGGTGTTTAATTTTTGTGTTAATGCTTTTTAGCATTTTCCCCCTCAAATTAACAATGCATTTTTGTCCTATGTAGAATGTCGTATAAGAGACTTATGTCTTCAGTCAAGTTTATATAATTGTATGTTGTTATTTATTTGTGAATTTTTGTGTATTCACAATACCTTTGTTGTTCTTTTTTGTTGTGACTGCACATATTTTTACTATTTGAATATGACTTTTCACTTTATGATAATTTTTTCCATATAGACTAGTTTTTAATTCTTATGTAATACATTCTGCCTAAGCAGGCCTTAGAGCTTATACTTAGAAATGCCTTTTCTGATATTTTTCAGCCTCTGTCTTAATGCTTTAACAATATTGTATTGACTAAGTAACATGAGAGATCTAAAAAAGTTCATAGCAAAATGGAGCTTCAAGATAATGGTATCTTTCCTGGAAGCCCTGGTGGCTCTGTCAGTGAAGTGTTGCGTTGTTAACCACAAGGGATTCAAGCCCATCAGCTGGTCTGCTGCAGAAAGGTCAAGCTGCTTGCTCCTGGAGAGATTTCCAGTCTCTTAGAAACCCTATGTAGGGTTGCTATGAGTTGGCATTGACTCTATGGCTGTGGATATACTTTGGGTTTGGAAATCTTTACATGAACCTCCTGAATCTTTTTGAATATGAGTTTCCTTTTTTAAAAACTTAATCTGTAAATTAATATTCAGAGCAAATTGTTACTTTTTCACTCTGATTTTCTTTCTCAGAAAAAGCCACTGTTAAGTGTGTTGTGTCAATACAAAGGTAAGTGAAAATATAAAAATAACAGGGAATCTAGGGCAAATGATCCCTTCAGGACCAGTGGTGAGAGTGGTGATAACCGGGAGGGTGATGAGAGGGAGGGGTGGAAAGGGGGAACCGATTACCAGGATCTACATATAACCTCCTCCCTGGGGGACGGACAACAGGAAAGTGGGTGAAGGTAGACGTCGCACAGTGTAAGATATGACAAAATAATAATTTATAAAATATCAAGGGTTCAGGGGAGGGGGGTTGGGGAATGAGGAGCTGATGCCAGGGGTTTAAGTGGAGAGCAAATGTTTTGAGAATGATGAGGGCAATGAATGTACAAATGTGTTTTACACAATGGATGTATATATGGAGTGTGATAAGAGTTGTATGAGCCCCTAATAAAATGATTTAAAAAGAAAACAAAAACAAAGAAATACAAAATTAAAAAAAAAATATTGCTTCTAAATCATAGAAACTTTTATTAAATAAAAATGTAAAGTTATTGTTTCTTGACATATCCTTCATCTAGGTTTATTCTAAAGGTGCCATTTTCCATCTTTCTAAACCTTTCCCTAAGAATTCTTTGGTCTTTCAGTTTACACCATGTCAGAATGGCAGTTTGGGCATCCTTCAGGGACTCAGTTTGTCTTCCTTTTCAAAGTTCATTGAATGTGAGGGGAAAAAGAATAAGACAATATAAGATCAGGGCTGCTGGGTAGATGGGGTAAGCTTTCCCAACAAAAATATGTAGGACAGCCTTTGCTACTACTCTTAAAGAAAGGGCAAGCACATTGTTGTGATGGGCTTAAAAAAACATTTGAGTGCAACTTTCCTATTTTTTTCCCCGCCCCAATGAAGTTTTCATTTTCCTAGAAATTTCTTGGCTAAGCTTCTGCGGTCTTATTGGGTCCTTCAGGAAAACCTATTGAAATTATTCCTTAAAAATGCCAAGAAACAGTTGCCATAACCTCGTGACCTGATCTCTGTCTTGAATATTACGGGTCCCACAGGTCTCTTTGGAAGCCACTGTTTTGATTAAACCTTGCTCTCTAGATTGTATTGAAAGATCCATAACTTACTCCAGGTTACAATTCAGTCTTTAAAATTTCTTAATTAGTTTCAATCTTGCATAAAAAAACTGAAGGGAAGACCAATATTCTGAGCTAAATGATTTTCATGTAATACTTTTGGCATGAGTAGAGCCCAAAATTTGCTGTCGCCAAGATGGTCACTTCAACGTGAAAATTCCAAACCATATTAGAACCCCCAAAACTTAAAACATCACTGATAATTTTATACTTCTTTTTCACCAGTTTCTGGAATTCAACCAATTTTTTTTCATTTGTTGTTTTGTTCATCCTTCTCTTGGCTCTTCTCTGAGGTCTTTTTTTTTAATTAATAAAATATATAAATGCATCTTTATTTGGAATTTTCTTATGGCAGTGGGTGGGTATTTTATTTTTTTTAATCATTTTATTAGGGGCTCATACAACTATTATCACATTCCATAAATACATCAATTGTGTAAAGCACATTTGTACATTCATTGCCCTCATCATTCCCAAAACATTTGCTCTCCACTTAAGCCCCCAGCATCAGGTCCTCATATTTTCTTCTTCCCCGCTCCTCCCTCCCTCATGAGCCCTTGATAATTTATAAATTATTTTGTCATACCTTGCCCTGTCTGATGTCTCCCTTCCTCCACTTTTCTGTTGTCCGTCCCCCAGGGAGGAGGTCACATGTAGATCCTTGTCCTCGGTTCCCTCTTTCCAACCCACTCTCCCTCTACCCTCCCAATATCGCCACTCTCAGCACTGATCCTGAAGGGATCATCCGCCCTGGATTCCCTGTGTTTCCAGTTCCTATCTGTACCAGTGTACATCCTCTGGTCTAGCCAGACTCGCAAGGTAGAATTGGGATCATGATAGTGGGGGGCGGAGGAAGCATTTAGGAACTAGAGGAAAGTTGTACTTTTCATCATTGCTACATCGCACCCTGACTGGCTCGTCTCCTCCCCAGACCCCTCTGCAAGGGGATCTCCAGTGGCCTACTAATGGGCTTTGGATCTCCACTCTGCACTCCCCCTCTCATTCACTATGGTAAGATTTTTTGTTCTGATGATGCCTTATACCTGATCCCTTTGACACCTCGTGATCGCACAGGCTGGTGTGCTTCTTCCATGTGGGCTTTGTTGCTTCTGAGCTAGATGGCCGCTTGATTACCTTCAAGCCTTTAAGACTGAGGTCTTCTTGACCTTCCTTAAAATACTTGATCCATCAAAAACTATTATGTGGTTCAAACTTGTTGCAAACCTTCAATGACTTAAGATGTCCACTTAAGTTTGTTAAAAATTTATGAATAGGCCTGACTTCAGAATCATTTCTCATTTCTTTATGTAGCACACAAAGTGTCCTTTTCTTTCTTTTTTTAAGGCACCCTAGTAAGACAGTAAGGCAAGTGAATTGGTGCGAGAACTTGCCTTTAGCCGTTTAGTGATTGTAGAGACATGTTTGGATACATTTTGTTTGGAATTAACCCGTGTATGTATGGGCAGGAATATGAATATATTCTAAGGTGAATTTATGATTTTCATAGTTAGGAAAAAATAATTTTCCAAAAAATTTGCCTCTTGGTTGTCAGAACAAGGTGATAACGCATGGTTTAAAATTAGGAGAGTTGTATATTAAAGTTGTATTCTTTCACGATACTTAGTCAATCTGTATACTTAACAAATAATCAGAGAATCTAGACTATGAAGCAGAAGGCAGTGTTCAATATTGAAGGAAGATTCGTTAGCAACTTGTTATATTCAATGACACCACTTTGCTTGCTGGCAGTGAAGACTTGAGACACTTGATGAATATTAAAGACCACAGCCTTCAGTATGGGTTACAACTCAGTGTAAAGAAAACAAAATGTTCATAATTGGACAAATAAGTAACATCAAGATAAGAAGATTGGTGTTGTAGATTTCACTTTACTTGGATCCACAATAAATGCTCATAGAAGCAGCAATCAGGACATCAAGTGATGGGTTGCATTGGGCACATCTGCTGCACAAGATCTTGTTAATGTGTTAAAAACGAAGATGTCACTTTCAAGACAGGTGTTCCCACCTAAGCCATTGTCTTTTTAGTTAGTTCATGAGCATGTGAAATTGGACAAGGAGTACAGGATACCGAAGAATTACTGTTGCTATTGAATTGTGGTGTTGGTGAAAATATTAAATATACCGTGGACTTACAGAAAAAAGAACACATTTTGTTGCAGGAAACACAGCCAGAATGCTCCTGAGAAGTGACGTTGTTAACGCTTTATCTTTCTTACCTCCTTTGGAATCGGTATTCACAGGGACCAGTACATGGAGAATGCCATTATGCTTGGTAAGTAGAAGGGTCAGAGGAAACGAGACAGATTTGCAGTGTCTACACCAGCAGATCTAAACATCTATGATGGTGATCATGGTGCAGGACTGGCTGCTGGTTGGTTCCTTCTGTTTTACATAAGGTCACTGTGAGAACACCTAACAAAGAACAATTTTTTTTTGGCATCAGCATGATTTTATTTTTTATGTATATATGTTTTATTTTGCTTTATTCTTTTTTCAATGAAAGGAAGTATATACCATATTTCCTAAATGCTGTATTAGTAAGACATGATTCTGGTAAAAATGAGTGGGGGGGGGAAACCCAGCTAAAAGTAACCAAATGAGTGCCAATTTAATAGTTTCCACCTAAGAAGAGGAAAGATAGACTTTTGCTACTAGTAGCAGATCAGGATAAAATCATTAAAGCATAAAGCTTGCTCTGCTTTATCACCCTTTTTACCTTGTTAACTTTGTTATTCTTTCAAGGTTTCAATAAGGTTGTAACAGCATTTCCTGTTTGCAAGACATACAAATGGGAGATGGGTGGTTTGAGCGACAGTTTCTTTTTATTAGGAAAGCAAGAACTTTCTCAGCAGCTCCCTATCAGACATCTCCTTATGTCCTGTTGTCCAGAAGTGGGTTATGTGGTCACTTGTAGCTATGAGACAGTGAGTATCTGCCTTGTTAGTCTCCTAGTGCTTTCTGTGGTTGTCGTTTTGATGTTTATGGGCTTCAGCATTAAAATGGCACGGAATGAAATGGTGCTATTTAATTAGACTTGTTTATAAAACTTTAGGTCCTTCTAATTGTATGGATAAACTTTATGTGTGTGTAATTTTTTTTACCAGTTATTTAGAAAAGTTTATTTAGCACTAAACCATTTTTTCTTAGTTCAGAAAGGTAAATTGACTTATACTTAGGATGAATGAAAAGTTGTGCTTTGAAAAACCAAAGCAACATAAAACTGTGTATTCATAGAATTTGGATATGCTACTCATTTTATTATCAAGAAATAACTCGTGTTATGGAGGATATGCAGATGAAAAGAAGGCATCTGTTCTCATGGAGCCTTGAGTCTACAGTACCCTTGAAGACTCCTTCATCACTCTCGGGAAAACAGGGCCTAAAGCTGAAACTGAAGGTGCAACTTTAAAATCCTTTAAGATTTCAGAAAGATCCAAGGCATTACCTCTTAGAACTGCCCTACTATAAGGGCTTTCAGTACCTTGGTAGAGTTAAGCCTCAATAGTCTCAATAGAAACTCAAGCTAGAGAAGAGCTTGAAGAGATTGTGGGTGTGGGCTTTGTGTACTGGAGTAAAGCCATAAAGATTCAACTGAGATCTACAAAGGTTTTTTTCCTTTAATCATTTTATTGGGGGCTCTTACACGCTTATAACATTCCATACATCAATTGTATCAAGCATATTTGTATATATGTTGCTGTCATTTACTTTGTATTTGAGCCCTTGGTATCACCTACCCACCACCCCCTGTGACACCTTGAAAAATTATACATTATTATTTTTATATCTTACAATACCGCTGTCTCCTTTCTGTTGTTTGTTCCACCCCAGGGCTGGGGGCTATGTGTCCATCATTGAGATCGGTTCCCCCTTCCTTCTTTCAAAACTCCATCTTCTCTCTACCCTTCTGGTGATGCTGTTCCCATTTCTGTACCTGAGGGGTATATCTGACCTGGATTCCGTATGTCGTGAGCTCTTATCTGTACCAGTGTATAAGCTCTGGTCTAGCCAGAACTAAAAGGCAGGACTGGGGTCATGATATTGGGGGGTGAGGAAGCGTCAAAGAACCAGAGGAATATTGTGTGTTTCATTGGTGTTATTCTGCGTCCTGGTTGACTCATCCCTTCCTTGTGACCCTTCTGTGAGGGGATGTCCTATTGTCCACAGATGCATTTTGAGTCTCTGCTCCGACCCCCCTCGTTCTCAACAGTCTTTGGAATCCCACAGTTCTGGAGGTGGGGAGCTCCCTGGAAAAACTACAATTTCAAACATTGGGTATGCTTCATCAGAAAGCAGAACCAAGAGCCCAAAGGCTTTTAGAGATAAGCCTTGAATCGCACTTAGTCAAGGAATTGTTGATTCTCTGCTGGCTACCAGAACTGCTGTACACAAGTGACTCTCCTTGTGCCACTCCTGTTTTTCCCCTTTTTGAACATGAGTATGTGTGTAGTTGCTTTCTTAGGCCTTTCTTGTCATTGCTTCTGAAATTGCTGACCAGTAGAAACGGTGGGATGACAAAAGTATATTGTTCCTTTGAATAACTAAGTCTCATGGTAATTTGTTTTGCAATAGTGGATTAATGTAATGACAGTTGAGATGAAGTTTGAAGATTTAGAAGAAGACACTGCAAAGACGGCTGCTCGTGTTGGTTGGGGAGAAGAAATGCGAGGCCTCTGATTCTAAGTTCATGAATTTTAGCATCATGGGAGAACTATATATGTTCAAGAAAAAGATATAAACATTTTCTCTACGTATGCTTTTTTTCTTATTTGAACTATTTAAAAGGAAGCTGCATGTATTAATGCTTAATTCCTAATCCTACCAGCATGAATCGCCAAGAATAAGATATTCATAACTACAATATCATTAACACAGAAAATTACGTATTGTTCAATGAAACTTAATATGACAGTAAAAAAAGTATACATTTTAATTTTTATTCAGAATACAAAATTCATACAGTATAGTTGGTTTTAGCTCTTTAGTTTCTGAGTATATTTTAGAACATAAAAAACTGACTTTGTATTGCTTTTCATGATAATTTTTCTGGAATTTTATGTCAGTTTTCTTGTAGATTATCCCACATTCTGTATTTCCCCTAGTTTTCTTCATGATTAGTTATAGGTTGAACCTTTTTGTGGGAAAGAATATTCCATAGATGATAAGCATTTGGTCAATAAGGTGAGTGCTGGATCTGTGTATTGTAGAGATATATATTTTTTCATTTAGAAATCTGTGGAGCTGATAATTCCCAACAACCTTTTACTTTAATTTAAAAATCTCTACTGATGATTCTTGCCCTGCATTACTTATTACATTGCCATTGGTTGGGAGAAAGCTTTTTAATGGCCATGCGTAGTAAGAGCTATGTTTGTGAAGAAAAATCTATATTTGAATGAATGAGTATTCATTTTCCTTTTAAGAAACCAATATATTATTTAAAACATTAATTTGAAGAAATTTATTAGGTTTTATGTATGCTTATATTAATGATTAATTTTGAGAAACTTATTGAATTAAAAATAATAATTATTGTTAATTTAAGATAGTAAGTTAGTAACCATCTGATTTTCTTTTATTTTTAAGGACCCTGGTGGCTTGGGTGCTAGCTGTAAGTTCGAACCACCAGCTGTTCCTTAGGAGAAAAATGAGACTCTCTGCTTCCATAAAGATACACAGCCTCAGAATCCCACAGAGCTAGTTGCATTGTATCCTATAAGGCCACTGTGAATCACAGTCAATTCAATGGCAGTGAGCTTGGTTTGGGTTTGTCAGTTTTTAGACTTCCTCAAAGTGAATATTCTGAGCCAGTCCAACTATTTCCCTTGCCCAGTAAGTGCAGGGAATCATATATGTTTAACTTTTTCAACTGTACCCTCAGGTCAGGAGTGGGGAACCCAGTCTATGGGCTATGAATACCCTTTGAAATCATTAACACCAGCTAACATCACTTAACTCACTAAAGATAAGCAATTTCAGCCATCACATTAAAAACTCACAGCCACTGAGCCAATTCTGACTCGTGGCAACTGTATAGGACAGGGTGGAACTTCCCCTGTGGGTGTGTTCTCGAGACTGTAACTCTTTATAGGATTAGAAAGCCTCCTATTTTTTTCTCTGTGGCATGGCTGATGATTTCAAACTGCTGATCTTGAAGTTAGCCACACATGTAACCACTACATGAGTTAAATGAATGTTTGACCAGTATGGCCTGTGGATGATATAAATGTGCAAATTTATATAGCATGTTTTATCAGCCTTGGCTGATGAAAGGCCCCTCACTATTGCCTTTACCAGTTAAGGAGAGACACATACTATTTTTCCTATGAACATTTTGAAGCCCTCATAGTGACAATAGAAGAATACTTGTACCCAAAGCTATTAGTGCTGAATAACTGGTATAGTTAACTTTTTTTTTCAGTGTTCAGAAAGCTATTACTTTGACCCTTGATATGTGCAAAATAACCCAATTGTTTTTAAGTGGCTCAAGATATCACTGACAGACTGAACCTGAGCATTTTACACATTTTTCTACTCTGTATCTAGTTTTTACCATGTTTTAACAGCCCAAGAAACAAAAATAATGACCCTTGCTCTGAAAACATAGCTATTGAGTGAAATGGAAAACACAGAAATTTATACTACATAATATTATACAAGTATTATAGTAAAGTTATCTACTTAGTGCCACGATTGTATAGAAGAGAGAGATAGGAATTCCTTTTCCTTGGACTATGGGTGTATGACAGGAAAGGAGTGTTATTTGAATCTGATAGAACTTTTTTAGGTTGAGGATTTGAAGAAGATTCTACTGAAACAGAAGAGACCAAAATGTGCAAAGCTGTGATTGTACATGTCATAGTTTCAGACTAGTACTGCAGCCTTCTTCAAAATGCAGAAGCTCCTGATTTGAGGAGTGATGAAAGAAATAGTTATTCATCAGTTGCAAGTCTAAGAATTGAACTCTGGAAGATTTATTCGGAAGTATGTATGCAATTTTTCTCATACAAAGGGAAAAAAGCTATTATTCTTCATGTCTCTGTCACAGTTTGGTAATTCTAACAATATTTCAATTTTTTTCATAATGCTATTGCAGACTTAATAGATTATGAAGCCAAATCAAAACCAGTTCCATCGAGTGGATTCCAATTCATGGCAACCTGATAATCAGCCTTCCAGGGAAATAAATTTTACAGGAACAGACAGCTTCATCTTTTCTCATGGGGCAATTGGTGGGTTTGACCCACTGATCTTGTGATTAGCAATTCAATGCCTAACCCGAAGTACTACCAGGACACCTTTTGTAGACTACAGATATATAATATATACACAACTTTCATATATAAGGGAAAACAAAAAAATGTGACATATTTATATTGTGATACTTGCTTTATTACAGTGGTCTGGAGCCAAAGCTGCTGTATCTCTGAGGTCTGCCTGTATAAAAAGACCCTTTATGAAGAAAGAGAGCTAAAATATTTGTGTCAATACAATCAATGAGCAAGTGCTGTTACAGTAAGATTGTTAATACTATTGTATCTAATAGATTAAATAAAGGAAATGAAGACTTAAAGTCATTGTGATTTCGGATTCAGTGGTTTGGGGGAGAGTAGAGAACCAAGATTTCTAGGGAATAAGGTGAAAGTGAATGATCCTTAACTATCAGATTTAGACCATTTTGGGGGGACAAATTGACAAAAAGGATAGAAAGGGAATAAGAGCAGCTGAGTATCAAGTAGTGTGTTACAAACGTTAGAGAAAACCTTGTTATATCTGTGGTGGCAGAGGGAGACATGCTGCTATCCCAGATGATAAGCTGGCTCATATGGTTGCAGGGGTTGATGAATCCAAAATCTGTAGGTCAGACAGTAGACCAGAGGTCTCTGTTGGCTTACATCACAAGGTCTAGAAGTCAGGGTGATGAGAAGATTGCAAAGTCAAGAACATAAGAGCTTTACCAGAATAGGCACTGGAGGTGTGCCACACTCCCAAAGAAACTTCTTTTCCAGCTGAGTAAGCTGCTCCCAACAGATCACAAACTGAGAGATAATCACACAGTGTCTTGCCAAACCACTGAGAGTAATAGCCAGGCCACGTTGACAGTTAACATTAGCCATCACAGGGATGATGGACATGTTCATTTCTGGATTATCTCTGAGAAAAACTAAATAGTACGTTTTTAAGTAACAAGAACCCAACTTAAACAAGCTTAGGCAGTGAAGCAGATTTTCTTTAAGGTTATCATTTTATTTGATGATGTAGCTGGAGTGCAACAGTTGAACTGCTCTGAGGCATGCCTGTCGCCTAAACCTCCAGTGATGATATTAGGATTGTCACCTGCTCCTTGACTTCTGCTATTATATCCAAGGTTACTGGCAATCCTAGAGCAACAGCATCATACAAGGGTAGAAGGAAAGTGGAAACATGAAAAGAAACATGTCTACTCGGATGGTGCAAAATGTTGGATGCAGTGATGAGTATGGAATCCTTGGTGATGCCGATGGTTAAGTGTGCTTGGCTCCTTTATCAACCTTTGCCCAAAGTGCCTCGGATGAAAGACCTGGTGACCTACTTCTAAAAAGTCACAGGTACAAAAACCCTATAGAACACATTTTACTCTGAAACAGATGAGACTTGGAAAAATGAAAAACATAATGGCATCTGGATTGCAGCTTTAAAGCTAGCTCACATGTGTATCCTGATCCTGAAAACATTCAGAAATTGAGAAATGTGTGCATAACAGTAAATGACAGGGGTAGAAGAGCCACAGAAAGTACCAAGAGAGGTCAAAGAGAATACTATTGTGTTAATACAGTGAAGTAACTGACCTTGAAAAACCATTTGGGCAAGGGAATCTAGGATAGCAAGGAGAGGACCAGTAACTGATTTGGGGAGGAAGTAGTTGATTTGGGCAAATAATCAGTTCAATGGTATAGAAGGAAGAATGGTAGGTAGCAAAGTTATACTATTAATGGAGGGAGACTACATATGGGAATCTTGTCAATTGCTGTCAAGTTTGCTCCCGCTCAGGGTACCCTTCTGTCTGTGTAACAGAATGCAATATTTCCCAGTTCTACTAAATTCTCATTGTCAATATTTTTGAACCCATTGTTGAAGCCACTGTGTCATTTCCCTCATTTCTACTGACCCACTACTTTACCAAATGTAGTGCTCTTTTCTAGTTATTGGTCCATCCTGGTGATATGTTCAAAGTAAACAAGATGGGAATCTTACCATCCTTGTTTGTCCTTCAAGATGGATTTTTTAATTCAAAATTTGGCAGTCCATAAAATATTCAATATTCTTCAACAGCACTTCAATTTATGTGCATCAATTTTAACGTGATAACTGGACCCAGTTAGTTGTCCTGCTTTGGTTTCAATTATTTGCATGAAGATTAAAAGTAACAAAGTTAATGTGAAGGAAAAGAACTATCAATCAAATGGTCTACTGAATTGTGGCTTAAGTGCTCAGTGGTTGAGGGGATGGTAAAAGAATTGAGAGGAACCATCGGGACCAAATTCGTCATTGTTTATTCAAGGAAAGGAGATGATGGTACTGGAGGATGGTGAGGATTTGGAACAAATTACTCAATTGTCTGGCTCATTTTCCCATATAAGAAGCAAGATAGCATGCTCAAGATAGCCCTCTCAAGTAGTATATAGCAATTTTCAAATGTTATTTCTGAAGCTTATCATAATTAATAAAGATGCTAAATCAGAGCTTAAACCTGCAATGATACTGATTTGAATCATCCCAAATCCAGTGATCATGGATTGCAGAAAATAGAGTCTTCCTATTTTCCTCTGGTTTCCTATGCTATACCTTTACATCTGACTTTGAAAATGAACTCAAGATACTTGCTATCATTTGCTGTTTTAAGCATAACATTTTAAAAGTTGTTGTTAAGTACTATCAAGTTGTTCCAACTGATAGTGGCCCTTTGCATAATGACAAAACACTGCCTGAGCTTCGGCCATTTTCACAATTGTTATATGTGAATCAATTTAGCCATTTTACAAGTTGGAATAGAATGAACGCTGCACTTAGGAGATTGAAAACAGACTCACTGCATGGAGTTGATTCTGACTCACAGTGACCCTATGAGTAAAACTGCCTCTGTGGGTTCCCAAGACTGGATTCTAGAGGAGTAGAAAGCCTTACCTTTCTCATGAGGAGCACCTGGTGGTTTCGAATTGCTCATGTTATGGTTAGCAGTCAAACACATAACCCCCGATGGTACCAAGGTTCCTTAGTAAATTTAAATAAAGTTAACGTCTATATAGTATGGAAGAGGCAAAACATTAAAAATTTTGAAAATGTTAACTAGAAAAAAATATTTTTTATTTAATTTACATAATTAGAATGCTTGGCTATATAGAAATAATTTCATTACAACCTGTCAGATATATTGTTTACAGAATATCTAAAATATTGAAGTAGTTTAACACACACGAATGATATATAGTGCTAGGTTTACACCAGGTGCTCCTCATATATAGTGCTAGTGTTACTCTGATATGAAAAGTGGTATAATTGGCTTCACTGCTTGTTTTATATTATCTTTATAACAGCTGAAGATAGGTAAGCTTTTTAAAATTGCTTGCTGTGTTGGTTAATATAACTTGCAAATATGGGCTTTCTGTCATGTGTGAGAGTAAAAAATCATAGAGATCTTTATTAAACAAAAATATCAAAATGGGACATATTGTTTTTCAACATATATTCCTTCTAGATCTTTATACCTATGAAAATCATGCTTCCATTTTAAACCCTTCCCTCAAATTTCATGCTTTTTGATTTACAAAATGGCAATTTGGGCATCCTCAAGGGACTCAAATCATGGTTTTGTTTTTGTTTTTCCTCCCCAGTTTTCTTTGAGTTTTAGAAACAAGAAGTCTGAATGGGCAAGATCAGGACTGGAGGGTGGATGGGGTAAGATTTCCTGACTAACCTCGATGAATGAGCAGGTGCATTATTATGGTGGGGAATATTTCTGGGTGCAAATTCCCTGGCCTTTTTCCTCACTGATGCTGTTTTCAATTCTGTTGAAACTTCTACCCAGTAAACCCTGCAATCATCCTGTGCTTTTCTAATAAATCCATGCATGAGAATTGCAGAATTTTTATTCATTCAGTTTTCATTGAGACTCAAAATTAGTTAAATCATTTATTAAGAAAATATATATTGAATGCTTTCATACCATATTCTTATTTTACCATATGTATATATTATTAGAGGATGACCCAGATGCTTACTCTGATTAGAGGCCAGGTATAAGAAGCAAGTAGTTAAACAAGATAATGTCATCTAGTGATAAGTTCTATGGAGAACTGGCAGCAGAGGGAGGTGGCCTTTCAGAAGGTCATCCTAGAAGGACTCTTTATAAAGAGGTAACCTTAGAGATCAGACCTGATAAATGAGAAGGAAATAATGACAGCTTCCAATACATACTTGCTTAATAAATGAATGAATTTGCTTCTGAGTCTCAACCCAAGCCCATTACATGAAAATTCCTGCAGTTCTTACACTTGAATTTATTACAAGAGAAAAGTTGCTATTTATGGCCCAAATAGTACCTTCCAGCTAATGGCAATTTGATACATGTAACCTTTATAATAGATATTCTCTTCACTTGCCATTAAAGACCTATTTGCTTTTGATTGTGAAGAGTTAGACAGTAAGTAAAGTATGAACAAGGTGAGTTTAATATGAGGATAAGTTAACCAGAGGAAAGAGCCAAGCGTAAAGGGAGAGGTTAAAATAAACTTGATATATATATTTTTAAATGGAAGGCAGGGCCAATACAGTCAGGAAATAGTAGGGAAGTGATGACAGGGACAGGAAAATTAGGATTAAATGAGGTCTGTTGACAGGCAAGTCATGCCTGATTTTGGAAGATCTTGGGTTTTATTCTAAGTGCAGCAGGAAGCTACTTAATAGTTTTCAATAGGGGAGTGACTGTTTGATGTTTAGTGGGTGAGCATCCCAGTGTACTGTGATCGAGGTCTGTGGTCACATTTTGGGAAGCACTAATATAGACCTTGTAATGAGCTGTCTCAAAGCTCTGTCAGGGCTTCTGACTAAAAATGACAGATTGACTACACTTTTGTGGCATGCCCCTCCTCAAACTGTACTGAAATGGGAGAAAAACAAAGAAAATATAACAGGAGAATAGAAATTGCTTTATTTTTTGTTTGTTTTTGAAATAAATCAGATGAATCCGTGGCAGCTGATAGAGCAGAGAGGAAAAATTCCAGCCTGTCTACAGTGCATAACACCTCTAACAAGTATGATGCTCTCTGTCTTTTTGAAGCTCTCAAGAGAGTCAGCATTTTGAAACCCCAGAATATAAGAAAAACGGGGTCTGAAGGGATTGGAAAATCTTTGTACATTGATAAGTTGAATCTTCAGGGTCTTTACTATGTGTCCTTGCACAGAGGTCCCTTCCTCCACCATTAACCCCCAGGCCTCAGGAGACCAAGGCTTAATTCTTTTTTAATTACACAAAGAGCAACTTGGTCTGGGAAGTCAGGGGCAAGGAAAGGCTGATTGGTTTACTATAGTGAAATTAGGAAATTGTATTTGTAACTGTTTTGAAGCTATGGATAAGGTTTTCTTGCTTGGATCCATAAACAATGCTCATGGAAGCAGTAGTCAAGGTCTCTTTAGAATATTGAAAAGCAGGATGTTTCTTTGAGGACGAAGCTGTGCCTGGCCCAAGCCATGGTATTTTCAATTGCTTCATATGCATGTGAAAATTGGACATTGAATAAAGACCAAAGAAGAATTGGGGTATTTGAATTGTGTGGGAGAAGAATATCTACAGTACCATGGACTGCTAAAAAGACAAACCAATTTGTCTTGGAAGAAGTATGGCCAGAGTGCTCCTTAGAGTCAAGAATGGCCAGACTTCGTCTTACATACTTTGGGTTTGTTGTAAGGAGAGACCAGTCCCTGGAGGAGGACATCATGTTTGGCAGAGAAGAAGCAAAAAAGAGGCAGGCCCTCCTGGAGATGGATGGTGACTGACTGCAACAATGGATGTGAGCATAGGGGCATTTGGGAGAATGGCAGAGGACAGGGAAATGTTTTCTTCTGTTGTGCATAAGGCCACTACGGGTCGGAACCAATTTGATGGCACCTAACAACCACCACCACCACAGCAAGAACACATGTGAACTGTAGGGGCGAAGTGAACTACTTTCATTAACAAGCAGACACAATCTTGAAGTCAAACTTTGCCTCTACCATTTTCTCCTCTGTGACCTTATTTAAATTATTTAATGTTTCTGAGTCTCAGGAAAGTGAACTTAATATTAACTCAGAAGATAGTGTGATGACTCAGTGAAATTAAAGTACGTAAAACAATAAATAATAGTTTGTTTCACTTTCATCTTTCCATGGCATGCAGCAAAAAGGGAATGTTGCTTTCCTAGATTTCAGGGCATTTTCAGACCAACTGAAGATGGACACATTTTTTTGGAAGTGGAATTCTGTGTTGATTAAATTGGCTTTATGTATTTTCAACTTGCTGGTGCTCTCTGTAACCATTGGACTGCTAATTGCAAGCTCAGCAGTTCAAAACCATCAGCTTCTCCAAGGAAGACAGATGAGCCTATCTGCCCCCCCCCCCAATGATTTACAGCCTCAGAAACCCTATTTTTAGGGTTACTGAGAGTTGTAATTGACTCAATGACAGTGAGGTTTTTTTGTTTTTGATGTGGCTTGTCATTGGATATCTCTTTTCCCAACCAGACTGAACATTCTGGGAGGGCAGTGACCACACCTCCTTTGGCTGACTTGTTTCAATAATGTCTGGCACAAAGTTGGCATTTGGACATATTTTTTGAATAAATGAACAAACTATCTGCTTTATCATAATCAATAGATGATAGAAATATAATGGTAAAAAGAAGACCACATGCCATTGACGGGCTGGAGAGGACAGGCCTTCACACAGGTTTCTTCCTGTTCAACCCTTTTGCTAAGAATTTGCCTTTCCAACCCAGATATACTGAATCTGAATCTACATTTTAACAATTCCCCAGCTGATTTATGTATACATAAGAATCACTTGGAGATCTGAAAGTATCACATCCGAATGTAGATTCTGATCCAGTATATGTGAGGTGGAAAGGCAAATTCTAGCAGTGGTCTGAACCGAACCAGAGGAATTGGTTTGAAGCTTTGGTTACTATAATAGTCTTTACTATAAACAAACAGTGAATTTAAAAGGAAAGAATAATCAAGGTGGTTGCATAAATGGCTTTTATTATTGTCTGTGTAAGAACAGTGAACATTCCCTGGTACAGGAAACAACTTTTTGAAACTTCTGGCAGAGCTAAGATGTCAGACTGACCTTGACCCTTAAATGTTTTAGAACATTTGAATTTCCTTAAATCTTCTTCAGTTGAGTAATAAATATTTTGATGTGATGAAAGATTTTATTCTATTATTGTTTGGTCTTCATAAACAATGAACTTGCCTAAAAATGCTCAAAAAGAAAAAATAACTTTCAAAGTTTTACTAGTCCCTAAAAAAAAAAAAAATTCCTTTCAAGTACAGAACACTTTACAATGAGCTCAGCTGTGTTAGCAGGTAAACATGCTGATTCGTTTGGCTCAGAGCTCCTGAATGAAGCCTGGGGGGCACAGTTTGTTCTCACTCTGCCCAGTGGCACAGTGTTTTCCTTTCCCTCCATTTTGAGGGAAGAGGATAGGAATAACTGACTCCATGTATTTAAGGTCACATAAGTTGGGTAGGAGGGAAGGGAAACGATTTACTTACTCTCACTTCTCCTTTTTAAAAAGTGTTTGTTATTAACACTGTAATGAGCATATTGAATAATAACTTAGTGTTACATATGAGGAGCTTAAAAGGCATGTTGGAAATTTGGAATATTCTGTTTTGAGTAATAGGAACCCTGGCGGCATAGTGGGTTACCTGTTGAACTGCTAACCACAAGGTAAGCAATTCCATGTCACCTGTCTCTCCATGGGGAAAGAAGAGGCTGTCCGCTAGTATGAAGAGCCATAGCTTTGGAAACATTAGGGGTCATTGCTACTCTGCCCTTATAAGGTCTATCTGAGACAGAATCAACTTTATAGCAGAGGATAAAGGCAACAGAAGGAACCTTTGTGGTGTAGTGATTAAATAATTGGCTGCTAAGTGAATGGTTAGTGGATCAAACCCACCAGATACTCCTAGGAATAAAAATAGTGAGATCCTGTACAGGTAAAAATTACAAGCTGGTGATACCAGGAGGGGAAAGGGAAGGGGAAGCTAGGGGAGAAAGGGGGACTGATCACAATGATCTACATATAACCCCCTCCTAGGTGGATGGACAACAGAAAAGTGGATGAAGGGAGACATCAGACAGTATAAGGCATGAAAAAATAATTTTAAATTATCAGGGGTTTGTGAGGGAGGGGGGAAATGAGATGCTGATAACAAAGGGCTCAAGTAGAAAGCATATGTTTTGAGAATGATGATGGCAACAAATGTAGAAATGTGCTTGACACGATGGATGTGTGGATTGTAATAAGAGTTGTAAAAGCCCCCAATAAAATGATTAAAAAAAAAAAAAAAGCTATCTCAGAAGCAGGAAGGACATTGTTCTTAACAACCGGCAAGAGAGAAGGGCCAGGAGTGGAGTACATCCTTTGGACCTTCAGATCCCTGTGTATCGAACCTTCTGGATCCACCAACAGAAAACTGTGACACTAGAAAATGACAGGAGTGGAAGCAGTACAACTGAGAGACAGCTCTAGGCTTCCCAGCGCACTAAACAATAGAAACAGTGTGCTTTTGGGCTTGTGTAATGGAGTGCCTCTAAGCTAGTAATTAAGGGAACTAGGTTTGCTGACTCATGGAGCTAGACCTGCAGGTTTATGGCAGAGTGATGTGCCGTTTGGACATTTATTGGCAGTCCTAAAGTAGCTTTGAAATATTGCCGAAACAGGAGAGTGGCCAGGCCAACAGGCCAAGGGCCTGCCTGAGGGCACAGCAGAGAAGAGGCTGTCCTGTCTGAACAACTGTATTGAGAGCAAATAGATGGACACAGTAGCTGCGAAATGGCTCAAACATAAGAACAGTTGTGATCACGGTGCAGGATTGGGCAGTGTTTCATTCTGTTGTTCATAAGGTTGCTGTGAGTGGGACTGACTAGAGGGCCCCTGACAACAGCATGCCTAATAAACCCCATACTGATACATATCAAAAAGACAAAAAGAAAGAACTACAGCTTGGAAACCCTATGGAGCTCTTCTACTTTGTTCTGCAGGGTTGCTACAAGTCAGAATTGACTAGATTGCAACAGGTTGTTTTAGTTTTTGAAGGCAACAGAATCAGGTGTCATGAGGTTTATTGTATTTTGAGGTTGGAGTTAATTTTGGAAGCAAAAATAAATATTCTATGGTTAGTGGGGTTGGATAATAACAATGTTCACATTTGTAGTAGAGGTTTTGTAAGGTATGTATTCTTATAATAAGCTTAGGGAGAGACTTGGTATTTTGAAATAACTTAGATCTGAATGCTGTCTCAAAAGTCTAGAATTTGAAAAGTCTATGTGTTCTAATCCTTTATTTGTAGGATGAGGGGGCTTGGTCCTTCTGATTGAATTATTGAAAGGAGATAATCAAATATGAAAAATGGCAATTGTTAAAATGGGTCAGGACCAATGATTTCTTCCAATGCAGTTATACATCCTAGCGTTTTCTTTCTTTCTGGGTTTTTTTTTGTTTTGATTATGTGGTTTTATCTTTTCTAGGTACTTAGGTTTGAGATCAAGAGCCCTGGTGACATAGCATGTTATATGCTGGGCAGCTAATCACAGGGTCATCAGTTTGAAACCACAGCTGCTCTGCTGGAAATAAATGAAGCCCTTTAATCCTGTAAAGCTTTACAATCTCTAAAACCCAGAGGGATGGTTCAACTCTGTTCTACAAGGTCACTATGAATTGGAATCAACTCAGTGCCAGTGAGTGACAGGTGTCTGTCTTGTAGGAAGAAGAGGTAGCAGTTTTGGCCAACACATGGCAGTTTAAAAAGTACTTAAAAACTTGCAGTCTGAAAACAAACAAACAAACAAACAAAAAACTTGGATTCTGAAGTTAGACAAACCTAGATTTTAATTCTGGCCATACTATTAAACAGTTTATGTGATCTTAGACAAATTACATATATTCTTATCTTGTGATATTTAGTAAGACTATGGAGGTAAAATGTTTAGGTTAGTTACTCAAATCTTATTACCACATCATCTTCCTCAGTGACATGCGCCTCTGTTGCCTAGGCCGTGATTAAATAAATATCGAATAATTTTTAAAATGTCTACTTTAGGGAGTTTCTTGTGTCATGATTTCTTTGCCTTTTAGTTGATAATATGGTGAGAACTATTATGAGATCTCTGTCAGAAGTTATAAACTATGCTGTATGAAATACAAAATAATGCATTTTGAAAAGATTCACCATGTTTTTGAAAGGGTAGAAGATAGTATGGAAAATTTCCCAGAAGTAGAGCAAAAAAAATTATGGATATGAGAAAAAGTTAAGACAACTAGATGTCATCAATTGTTTCCAATATCAGAATGCTTGACTTTCTGTAAGACTAACACCAAACCGAACTCCCTGTAGAGGAGAAAAATCATTAATGTACTAAATCAAGAAAATGGTTCAGAACTGACAGATGTGGTTTTCCCCCTTTTCAGATGGACAGGTTCCAATGAATACCCTGCACTATGGTGGCTGATGGGCCCACAGAATAATAGCACATCATGCTGAAGTTTAAGAAGTAGGCCACATGTAAAAGGTTAGGAACCACAAGAGCTTTAGATTATGCAACAACAAAGAAGCAGGGAGACAAAAGAACAACACTGTCTTCAAAATTCTGATAAAAAATTATACCCAAAATGATCTAGGAGCTCTATTAACCAAGTTGAAGGGCAGAATGAAGATGTTCTCAGAAAGATAAGCTCTAAAAGAATTTAACTCCCACAGACCTTTGTTCAGAAAGTTGGGAGATAATTTTCATCAAAACAAGGGAGCATATTTAAATAAGAATATCTGGGAGGGAGTAGTTTTATGTCTTGAGATGGTATGATCGGAGATTTCAGAATTCTCCAGGGAAGGGTTAGATAGATAGAAACACTGCTTTCAGATGTGTACTACAGACCTAGATGGAGGATATGTCAAGAAACAATAGCTTGTGATAGTTTTGTTTAATAAAAATTTCTGTGATTTTGTAGCAGTTCTTATTGACTTAACCTCATATATAGAAAATTACCAAGTGAGAAATTTGAGTTTTCTAAGGAAAGCAGAATGTTATGCAGGACAAGAAAAGTAATCATCGTTTATTACTTAACGCTTATTATATAGCCATAATAAGAAAACTGAAGTGAAGATCACTTGGTATGGAGTCTATTCCAACTCGTGGTGTTGCCATATGTTACAGAGTAGAATTGCTCTGCTGGGTTTTCTTGGCAGTGACCTTTGGGAAGCAGATTGCCAGGCCTTCTGTGATGTCAGTGGGTGTGTTAGAACCATGAACTCTTACATCGAGTGCTTAAACAAGTGTGCACGGACCTGATCATAGTAATAAATGCTTTAAATGGTTATCTAATTAAAGTTACAAGAAAACTGTTGAGAGGATGGAGTAAGAAGGGTGGCAGAACTAGGAAAGGTAGTTAGTCCTAGAATTACTCAATCAGTCCTCAGATAATGCCCTAAGCTGAATATTTAAGAAGGAGCAATGCAAACACAAGTTATTTGGAGATAGAGAAGCATACTCTAAAACAACTAGCTAAAGTTTTGGGGGAAAGGATGCATTTGTGAGGGATACTGGAGACTAGTTCTTAGCAAGTTTTTGAAAAGTAGATTTCGAAAAGCTACATATACACATGGATATAACTAAAACCTGGAAAACAACATCACAGTGATCCTACTCGATTTCTGAAGCCTTAGATAGTTGATGTTCTATAGTGTCTAACTGGATTTGAAACAGTTAAAATCAACCTTGTTTATAATCTTCATTATTTAGCTACGAAGTCCTTATTACTGGGGGAGATGATGGCTGGCCATTCTTGCACACCAGTACTCTTCCTTGTTCTGGGGCATTGAGTTGCTTCCAACTCAGAGTGACCTATAGGACAGAGTAGAACTGCTTCACAGGGTTTTTAGGCTGGAATCTTTACAGATGCAGATTGCTACAGCTTTCTGCTGTGGAGTGGCTAGTGGATTAGACTTTTGGTCAGCAGCTCAGTGCTTAATCATTGTGCCACCAGGGTTCCTTCCTTCCAACCACTCGAGTGTGAAAATGTCCCATATGAAATTAGCCCTACAGTGCTTTCATTCTGTCTTCCAATCCTAAATTTATTTATTCTAACTGAATTATACTCTTCTGTACATGTTACTTTATGCTGTAAGTGTTCTCAAATGGAATCCTGCATGGACTTCTTTTTCTTTCTTTTTTTGCCTTAATTTCCTTTTCTTCAGTATTTCCGTAGCAGGGATAACTGTGTGGTGAGAAACTGCTGTGCTCCTCTCATGACACCTCTCTCCAAAGCATGGATTGAAGGGCAGAACAGGAGACTCGTGGGTGAGTTGCAAGGGCTGAGGAATGCCGGCCACCTCCAGCATGTCTGGTTCAATAGCTTCTAATCATTCTTGCCATCTCCACTCCCAGTGCTTTTATTAATTTCAAGATTCATGATTGACTGGTTTACTATGATTTGCTTATCACATGCCTGCTAGATTTAGAGTTCTTCATTGTTAGTAAAAATGAAGATAGTGGCTAAGCAGAAAGAAGATTCATTAACGATATAGAGGTTTTCCTGCAATCAAGGGCAAAGGACAAGCTGTCAGATTTGGTGCCTGGGAGTGCCCCCATTTCTGATAGATTTGTAGAATACTTTGAACTCAGTATCCTTTTTTTTTGTGTGTGAAAATTGCTGTTTTTTTGTTTTTGTTTAATGACATACTGTAACTGTTATACTGTTTTAATGATAAATGTAAAAGTTGAGAAATTATCATAACCCCCACCCTCACCCCTGTCCGGTACAGTTCTTTGGGGTAAATGATGGCAGCACTGGATTTGTATATTCTGAGGGTTTAAATCCAGAGATAGGGATAAATAGGAAACGCAAAAGTACAGGAGATGAAAGCATAACTTGGTCGACTCAGTGCTGGGAGACCACTCACTGTTTGAGTACTTAAAAGAATGGCTTTATGCCATTGCACTTCTTAGGCGTTGTTAAAACATAATTCCTACCCCATGATTAAAACTTACAATGGTTTTCTGACTCATGTAGAATCAAATCCAAATTTCTCTTGATAATCTTTTAAGTTTTAGCAGTACCCGTATAGAGTTAAATTCCTAATCTCTTTCCAAGGCTTGGCCTGAATTGGTTTAAGATTCCTATAGTTTTCCACTTTGACTTCTTCCCTGTCACACTCCCCATCCCATTAGGTGACCACAAGCATTTGGAGTGGCCACAGGCCTTTTTGGAGTCCTGAGGAGAGGTGAGTGGGGTTGGTGGGATACACTTATATAATTTGCAATTAAATTTCATGTATGGTTTAGTTATTGCCAGCTGACCCAGGGTAGGAATATTTCCCAGGAATCTTTTGACGCCTACCAGCTCAGCTGACATTGTCATCTGAAGGTGCAGGTCCAAGTGTTGAATGCCAATATAAACTTGTCCTATGGCACTGGATAATGGAGGAGAAACCGAGATTAAGATGGGTTGAGCCATTTGCAATTTTATTGAATATTTTCATGTGTGAAGGAACTATGAGAGAGCTTTTCACAAATTTAATAATTTGAAATATTTGCATGATATTACCAATAGTAAGTTGTGAAGATGAAAAGAAATTTTTTAAAACCGGACTCTTATTTACTCCTAGAATGATTCCTATAAGGCAGAGTTCCAACATAGTTCCACCATCCAACCTTCTTTATCCTATTCTGATACCAACCATCTCTCCCATGGCACACTACTTCTTTGAGTGGGTTGATAAGTCATTGCACTGGCCATGCTGAACCAGTAGGCATGCCTCTCTCTGGGCCACAGCCTTTCAGCCACATTGCCCCTTGGCTTCTGCTCTACCAAGTGTTATAAAGCTTTTACAGATTACTAAATGTCACCCCACTGTGCCACCCAGCATCCTGCTCACAGGCATTCAAGTTTTACTTATTCTGTAGACCAGGAAACATGTTGTTCTGTCTCATGGACTTAGGTCGACTCATCTGTTTGTCTTATGCTCTTTGTGTTGTGCGCTTTGTTTCCTCTCTGCCTCTACCATTTCAGGCAAGGATTTCACATGCACTGTGCTCAGGGCTTCCTTCTTGATGGTTATAAAATTCTCTGTTCCTGCTTCTGAGTTGGCTCATATTAAGCCAATTGAGTGGAGAACTGAGCAATCCATGTTAGAGTCTTCTGCCTCTTGCATGATCCCACCCAGTCATTTGCTGGGAATTACAAAAAATTGAATAGAAAATAGAAATAAAATAATTGAATAAAATAAATAAATAAAAATTTAAAAATTGAATAGAAAATAAAAAATAGAATAAATAAATTTTAAAAAAATTGAATAGAAAATAAAAAATAGAATAGAATTATCAAGTAATTTCATTCACTACAAGGCCTTTCTTTGACTGGGTGGAGTCAAACCTCCAACCTTTTGGTTAGCAGCATTCTGTGTTAACTGTGTACAGCACCCAGAGCTCTGTGTCCTCTAAAATCCCCTATTTCCCTGAACTTCTTTGAATATTGATTAAATTATCCTTTGGATTCTTCCACCATTAAGATTTTAAAGGGTAAAGGTCCTCAGAATTTGTACCCTTGTTCTGAAGAACCAGGTATGATTATTAGGCAGTGCTGGAGGGAAATTTAAATTGGTTTTATCATTCAGGGTCAATTTGGCAAAATGTAATGAAGTTATAAGTGTATGTAACCATTTCTGTGAATGTATCCTGTTGGTATATTTATACATGTTCTTAATGATGTATGGAACCTTGGTGGCATAGTATTTATGTGTTGGGCTAGAATCCACGAGGTCAGTCGTGCAAATTGTCAGCGCATTGGCAGAAAGATAGGGCTTTTTATTCCCATTTGTATAGTATTAAATTATGGGGTGGATAGGGGGCCAGCCTCCACCGCTTCTACTACCCACGGGTTCAGTAAATACAATTGTATGGTTGAGATATGTAAGTATTAAAGTCATCGAGAGCATGAGAGATATTACAATAATACAGTCAGACACATTACATGGTAGCATTGCTCACCTCAGCCCAGCTTGATGGTCCATGTGGAGAGAGGGGGAAGGGGGGAAGGAGGGCAAGGGAACAAGGGAGAGAGGACGGGAAGAGTAGGGGAAGAGAGGGGAGCTAGAGAGAGATCTGTATTGCTGTCCCAGGCCTATATACCTTTTGGGAGCATGCACGCCCACTAATTATAGGTAAAGACATTGGTCACAGGAAGGGGTTACACTATAGGTTACACAGTAATGAGGGGGTGGTCCAAGGACATACACGCAACAGGAAGAGGAGGGACTGGGGTACACATGTGACAAGTTGGGTGGATCTCAGATTCAGGAGCTCAACCTTGACCAGTTCCCTGGGTCTCCATAGGAACCATTATCAGTAGGGTGTAAACTCCGCCTACAGGAGCCTGTCCATTGTCCCCAGTGGCAGGGAACAGGGCCCACTGCAGTTTGGCAACTGATTGCCCTCAGGGGAGATGTCTGCTAGCACCTACCTCCCCCCACACTTGGGGCAGTTCTACCTGGTCCTATAGTGTGGCTCTGAACCTGCGTTGACTCAATGGCAGTGAGTTTGTTTTGGTTTAATGATGAGTAAGGTTACTCATAGGAGCTTTGCAGTAGCACAAAGTTTGAAGATATCCGCAATACGAATAGTTTGTTAACTTAATGTTGAGAATAGGTAATAAAAGTATTGCTCTGACAATTACAGTGTATACATAAGCCAAAAAGCCAAACTCACTACCATGGCAGTGATTCCAACTTCTAGTGATCCTATGAAATGGTAGAAATACCCTTGAGGTTTTCTGACACTGGAACTCTTTATGGGAATAGCAGCTGGTGGTTTTGAACTGTTAACCTTGGGGTTAGCAGCCCAGCACATAACCACTGTGCCAACAGGTTAACATACATGGGTGTATTACAAAAAAACCAACATTTTGAAACCTCTTAGATATCAGCGGATGGTTGTCAACAAATTCTCTCAGTAATACGCTTGTCTCAGTCTTGTTAGGATGCTTTAAACATCTAATCAAAACAATTATTTCTGAGGAAATCTGGTGTGATAAAGGCAGAGAAGTCACCTTAGAAGGTGATGGTGATTTTTTATCTAGAGCCCAAAGGATAATTTTGATAATCTCCTGAAATTCATAGGATGATGACAGGGTCTTACCATGAAAAAGGAGCTCTGGTGGTGTAGTGCTTACATATTGGGTCACTATGAGTCGGCACCAACTCGATGGCAGTGAATTTGGTTTTGGGTTATTAAGAAGAAGCTTTAAGTTATTGAAAACTTCACGGGTGAGAAAAACGCCAGGAAAGTTGTTGTGAGAAATACTCTTTCATCACCATAATGTACATCTTCATTTTCAAAAAGGATCAAGGACTACCCTTTAAAAATGAAGATTTTGGAAACCTTCCCCCATTAATTATGATCTCACTCCTTCAGATTTCTTTTTATTCCTCAAACTCAGAACATTGAAAACAAACAATTTGAGTACCTTGATGATAAAAAAATTCCCATTTGACATAGTGTAAATGAAAAAGTGAAGAATGTTTTGGGATAGTTAGAAAGATGGAAAAATCACCTTCAGCAGTGTATACAACTAGACTTAGATGGAGGATATGTTGAGAAACAGTAGCTTCACATTTTTATATTTTTGTTTAATGAGGGTTCTGTGATCTTGTAGCAATACTTTTTGACTTACCCTTATATTTGTCAACCAAAAGAACATATTGCAATCCAGAAGGGAAAACCCGAAATAGGAGATTGGCTTAGTAAATTATGATACAGCATGTGATGGAATATTAAGCTGTTAAAAGAGAATTGGACCCCGAGAAGAATTTATTTCAAAGGATGGCACTGAATCTGCAGCTTCGGGAGAAGGCTATATCTGACCAGAGCACACAGGAGCAGATGACGGGGGAGGAGGAGAGACTGGAGCACATCCTGGCCCACCAGGCCTTGAGG